>NC_141910.1:335937-671875 GCF_057802395.1 Ceratotherium simum simum | reverse complement strand
TGCTTGCTGAGGACAGATGGAATATGGAATGGCCAGTGGATAAACTGGCACATAACCTGGCACAGGATTAAGAGAAGGTGGAAGAGATCTAGAGGGAGCTGAACCAGCTGCAGGCGCTGATGCTGCCAAGTTCTTCCAGACAAACAAAAGAATGAAATCCACTAGAACAGTGGTTCACTAAATTGTGGTGTGCATTGGAACCACTGGGAGAAGCTTTTTAAAAATGCTTGGGTCTAGAGGCCTCCCCTACACTGCCTGCTCAGAACCTTCCAGGTGAGGTCAGGACATCTCATACTGAGTTCTCAAACAATTCTACAATGACATCCAAGACCACTGTGTTGGAAGGTGGGTACTTGGGAAACATTCATGCGTGGTCACCTTGTTCCCCCACTGCCCAATATAATTTTTTTTTTAAAGATTTTTTTTCATTTATTTATTTTTTCTCCCCCAAAGCCCCAGTAGATAGTTGTATGTCATAGCTGCACATCCTTTTAGTTGTTGTATGTGGGATGCGGCCTCAGCATGGCCTGAGAAGCGGTGCGTCAGTGCGCGCCCAGGAGCCGAACCCCGGCTGCGGGCAGCAGAGCGCGCGCACTTAACCGCTAAGCCACTGGGCCGGCCCTGCCCAATATAATTATTCGTTTTATATTTCAAACAAGCGGCACCCCCGATAGTATAACTCCATAGCCAATAATGTAGAAGATTCCCCAAAGCTTTGGAACTCATGAGTTTCCCACATTCAGTCCTCATGAATTTTGCTTCAATTAGTAAACTAGGAAATTTAAAAGGAAAATTAAACAGAAATAGTTCCCACTAGCAAAGGTACTCTTTTATCCTGCTTACCTGAGGTTAAAGCCAATGATATTAAAGTTTTAATGGCCATTAAATTATCTCCTTACCTGCTCATCTCCAGAGAGACTAACTTTGGCCTGAGAGGATAGGAGATCTCTGCTATAGATGTGCAGATTGAGAGGCGAGGCGATTAAGAGAGACGCGTGAGGACATCTATTTTGTATGTACTCAATTGCTAACTCCAAGAACCTTGATGTCCTGGTGTTGTATCCTATCAAGGCCCATAAGGATAAGACCTCATCCCTGGAGGCAAGAGGTTGGGTATCTCCTGAAAGGCAGAGTCATTTCTGTCAGCAAGAGGCTGGTAAAAAGGTGGATTCTTGTATGCAAAGATATCATTACTCTCAAAGTCATTGGGTTTCCTTTACTCAAGTCTTTCTTCCAATAGTGGTAATGAATTTGTGATTATTCGTCATTAGCTCCTCTGCTGATCACTATTGGCCTTTCAAAGAGGCAAGTCTTGTTAGGGCTGCTTTTTCATGCAACGAATCTTCCCTGCCCAAGACCCTCCACTGTGTCTTCCCATCTGAACGTGCCCTTCCTTACTCTAGAACCTTCCTCCATTAAATCAAAATTGACCACACTATTGAAACTCCCCAGGGCCTGACTCTCCGCTATCCAAGGTGACTGGTCACTTAGCTGATAATTCAACCCTGTTTGTGTGGTAGTAGATGGTAAATTAATGGCAACAATAATAATATACAAAACACAGTGCTTCCTATGACATTAACGCTAATCTTCACAGCACCCCTGTGATGTGGGTTGAATTGTCTCCATTAAAAGATGAGAAAACTGAGACCAAGGGACCACAAAATTTGAAAGCAGAAAAGACAGGATTAGAACCAAGAACCAAATCTACTCCTGTCTGAGTGTCCCCCAGAGAGATGTGTATCCCTTGCAGCAAACTCCCCCATCACCACCATATGCTTTATATTAGGTACCTCTAGAAAATACAATCTTAAGCCACTGTTTCCCAAATTTGGCTAGTGATTACACCTTATCTGTAGACCCTATGTAAAATATGGGCTCTGGAATCCCAGCCCAGACCACTGAATTAGAATCTTTAGCACAGAGGCCAAGGAAGCTGCATTTTTATTTTTTTAATTTTTGTGAGGAAGATCAGCCCTGAGCTAACATCTGCCAATCCTCCTCTTTTTGCTGAGGAAGACTGGCCTTGAGCTAACATCTGTGCCTATCTTCCTCCACTTTATGTGGGACACCGCCACAGCATGGCCCGACAAGCAGTGTGTCAGTGTGCCCCCGGGATCCGAACCCTGGCCGCCAGCAGCAGAGTGCACGCACTTAACCACTATGCCACAAGGGCGGCCCTGGAAGCTGCATTTTTAATCAGGCATCCTCATTTGTGAACAACTGTCATAATCCAAGGAGCACCTCATCAGTGTGATTTCTACTACCGGGTTAGGTGAGGTAAATTATTGAAGAGGGGGCATTAGATAGCTCAAAATTCCCCCCCAGTGCAATGCTCCAGGGTTGGAAGTAAAGGGGGGAAGTGAGACCACAAGCGTGCATGTTTCCTACCCTGAGGCTTGAATTTGGCTAAAGTTCCACAAATGACTAAATAATGATCTTTTCTTTGAATGAGAATTATAGAGTCAGACTACTTGCATTTGCATCCTGGCTCCCCAGCTTCTAAACTTGGTGAACTTGAACAAATTACCTCACCTCTCTGTGTGCCAGCTTTCCCATCTATAAAATGGGGATAATAACTCTAACTACCACCTAAAGATGTTGTCAGAATTAAATAATATAATACTTAAGACAGTGTCCAGTATATAGTAAGTAATATTATTAGCTATATGGTGTTAGAGAGCCAGCCCTCACTGGTGCTCTCACAGCCAGGACCCGGTTCGTTTCCTGGTCAAGGAACCACACCACCTGTCAATTGTCATACTGTGGTGGCTGAGTATTGCTGTAATACTGAAAGTTATGCCACTGATATTTCAAATACCAGCAGGGTCACTCACGGTGGACAGATTTCAGTGGAGCTACCAGACTAAGACAGACTAGGAAGAAGGACCTGGCCATCCACTTCCGGAGAAAATGGCCATGGAAACCCTGTGAATAGCAGAAGAACATTGTCTGATACAGTGCCAGAACACGAGAGGATGGCACAAAAAGACAGGGCAGGGTTCCGCTCTGCTCTACACAGGGCTGCTAAAAGTCCAAATTGACTTGATGGCACTAACAACAACAATGTTAGATAATAATGTCAAATAGTAATAATAATACTAAAGCTCAAGTTTATACTATGCTTCTAGTACAAAGGAACTTTCTCTTGTCCATATATTTATTTATTTAACATACTATATATGAGCTTCTAAAATAAGTTAGGCATTATGTCATACGCTTTACCTATAATTTTCTAAAATTTTATTTTGGAGTGACTTAGACCTACAAAAGTTGCAAAAATAGTATGGAGAGGCCTGAGTACCTATCTCCCAGCTTCCCTTAATGATACGTCTTACATACGTATATATATATAAATTTTTTTAAGATGAAACTTTCGAGATGAAGAAACTGAAGCTGACAAATCAAGCAACTTGCCTAAGCACAGACAAACTCAAGGTCTCCAACTAAAGAAAAAAACTGACCTTAATTTTTTGGGATGGGGGAATGGGGGACAGAGAGGGGACAATAGGAAAATAGGGAATCCTCGTGTTGAAGAGGACTGTGCCCTCTCACTTAGAGAATGCTTTACCTTTTCAGAGATGGCTCCACAGTTTATCCCATTTGATTCCTGAAAATAACCCTACGAGGTGACAGGGCAGATAATGCATTATTCCAACTTCATATATGAGGAAATGACGTTTAAACAATTTGTCTAAGCTCACAAGGCAAACCCAGATACAGTTGTCTTCAAAAATGCCCAGAAAAATGGTTATATGAACAGGTATTGAATCAATCTTTTCATTCTTTACCCTCAATGCCACTGGGGAAATAAATAAACAAACAAACCAGTGAGTTGTCATCTATAAATGAACAGTTTGTGGGGAGAGCAGAACCGCTGGTATGATGAATATGTGGAAGCCCTTTCCTATTTCCTTCTAAACTCCTCTGAAATGATGGAAATCTTGTAATGAGACAACAGACATGGGAACTTCACACTTTCAGCCTGGAAGGTATAGCACTAGGACCACAGGAAAGAGAAATTGTGCTGGTCTTTCAGTGACCCAAACACGTCCAAAGAAGCCTTTATGCTGGAAAGCAAAAAAGTGAATTTGGCTCCATCTTTAAAACCCGTGGACCAAACTGGATTTACTATTTGAGTGCAGGAAACTTTACCAAGATTATGGAAACAGAAAAGAATTCAAAATTAACACATACTGTACATTTCAGTACAGGTGGCAGGACAATTAGAAATCTAGTTAAGCTATAGAAAATCTCCATAAATCTGGGAGGGATTTAGGTCTTGGTGTGCTTTGGTGTAACCCATCATCAGATGCATGTTGTACTCGGTCTCAGTGAATCCAGACTCCCCAGGTGCGGGGGAGATGATGTAAAGGGAAAAATAAAGAAGTGATTTTTCTCTGATCCACCTTTTGTGTGGAGCAAACAATTAGGTGGCACTGGTTCCTACAAGGGGAACTGATGGAGTCTCTGAATGCTGCCTCGTGTCACTGCTTTAAAAGTTTTACATCTTCCTTTTAAAAGTAACCAAGAGCATTCCCACAAAATAAAAAACAGCTAAGAGAAAAGAAAAAAAATGCTCAAAAGCAAAGATGACCCTTGGCCATGGCTGCTCCAGCCTACCTCATTGCCATATTCTCCAGAATAAAATAGTAATAATAATATGTTTTTAATGGAACAAGAATTGAGCAAAGTTCTGCCTACCTATAAAACCAATTCTGCTTCAACTATGTCAAATCAAGGGCTTTATTTTATCTATGATCCCCAACAATATCAACTTTTTCTGTAAAGTGCCAGAGAGTAAACATTGGTTGTGTTCCAATAAAACTTTATTTATACTAAAATTTGAATTTCACATAATTTTCATGTGTCATGAAAGAGTATTCTTCTGATTTTTTTTTAACCTTTAAAAATGTAAAAACCGTCCTTAGCTCTCGGGCTTTACAAAAACAGGCCTCATGTGGGATTTGGTCCAAGGGCTGTGGTTTGCTGATGCCTGATTTAGACCTCCTCAGCCTTCTTAAATCTCTTCTGGAGAGATCCTATTAGGTTGAGATAGATGGGAGCTCCTCAGGTCTGTGTGGGGGCCTGTTTTCCAACTCGCTGGGACCCAGATCCTTCCTCCCAGATATTCTGACCTCCTGTGCCAGCTGTCGGGCTCTGACAATCAGCTGCCCCTTTCTATTGTCACTTGAACTCTTGATAGGTTCCTCTTCCGCTCAGCGATTTCTGTTCCCAAGCATGGATTAAACATTATAGAACACACACTTAAGGGTAGTTTATAAAGCAGCTTCAAAATCCTAACATTGAAACAGCTTCCCAACACGGGATGTCTCAATGGGTCAATAGTTGCCCTATGGTGGGTACTGCCAGCTGCATTTTACACAGGGTGAGGAGATGTTTGCCCAGAAACAGGCTCAGGCTCGGAAAGCCTAGGTCAGGCTGAGGGAAGTCGTTTCTCTTGACCAAGAGAATGGAGGAAAGAAAGCCCTCTACTCTCCTATCAGGGATTTCCTGCAGGTAGAATGAAAGACTGCTTTAGGGTACTTTAGGGATAGATTTTTATCTGCTTAGGCAGTGTCTCAAATGAGAGGCCAGAAAACACACCTTGAATGTCAGAGAATGACATCTTGAATGTCATGAATGTCAGAGTTTCCTGCAGGGAGAGCTTTGCAAATCTTTTGAAATTCCAACCAAGCCCTGGCAATTCAGCCCTGTACCTTAGAGAAGAAATATTCCCAACCTTGGGGAATATGGGCTAGCAGCAGTCTTCCCCCTACTGCCCAAAGCCAAACCTAGAACGGAAGAGAAGATTTTGCCTTGTCTGAGAGGTGGGACCACCAATGAGAGGAAGGCTCTGGATAGGGGGCAAATGAAAGGGGCTTCCAACAGACTTCCCAGGCATCCTGAATCCTGGCCTAGAGAGGGGCAAATACAGAGGCAGGGCCCAGAAAGCACTAATGATAGCTTCCTCCCGACCTTGAGGTCACACATTTACTGGGAGTTGCTTCCAGAGTAACAAGTCTAAATTCCTCTGCCTTAGGGTGGAGCTCACAGCCACATTCCCCCTCTCTCTGCAGGCTAGGACACTTGTGCCTCTGGTTGAGACAGAAAAAGTGTGGGAGCAGGGAGAAGGAAGGTCAAGGTAGGCCCTACACGTATGAGAGTGAACTGAAGTATAGGCCTGGGGTGAGCCTTACAGGGAAGCAGTTCTACCCAGGCTCCGGGTACTGGTCTGACCAGTCCTGAGCCCTTCTCTGCATGGTTTTGCCAGAAGTGAGGGGATTTGTTAGGTTGGTTGACTGAGTGTTGTCTAGTTGTTCTAGTAGTGGAAAATGTTTAAAGCTTCAAAAGCAAGTGAAATTGTGCAGTCCGTTTTCCATTGCAAAATCCTGGCAGGCAATCAGGGGTAGGAGTTCATTGTTCTGACAGGAACCAATTACCAACAGTTAGCAGAGGGCAGGCAGAAGCCCAGAGGGAAAAGGGCCCTTTCTCCCTTGAAGACTGAAGAAACTGCATTCAGGAGTGGAGGAAGAATTTAGCCCAGTGAGGATTCCTAGAGAGTTGTCACCAAGCAAAGATGAGGCACCATGAGATAGTAAATAAATATTATGCTTTTCATTTTGCAGAAGATGAAACTGAGGCCTAGAGTTCAATCAGCAGACTTGAACTAGGATCAATAAGCAGAGGGAGAGTGAAAAAAAGATGTACATACAGTCCGTATAGTAAAATGTAAAAATGAAACAGAACAAAACAGCAAAGAGGAAAAACAATTTAATAAGATGACACAAGTTAGATCAAACCTAATTATGTGACAATAAACGTGGATGTGATAAGCTCACTTGTGAAAGAGCAAGGTTTTCAGCATGCCTCAAATACAAAATCCCACAAAATGCTGTGTGAAAAACACAACTAATATAAACTAACTTTAAAAGGCTGTAGTTTAGAAGGCAGGTAAACAGATACCATGCAAATGCTATTGAGAAAAGAACAAGGTTATATATGACTGTCAGACGATATTTGTGCACATCTTCGAGTGGTCTTGAAATAATTTTCTAGAAGTGGAATTTCTGGGTCAAAATAAGTGTACTTTAAATTTTGATATAGATATTGCCGTAAAAATTGCTAAATCGTAGAAGTATTTATATAGGCACCAAAATGTGTAAGAATACACCATTGTGGACCTTGAAAATTATCAATTTTGTTCAATGTGTTCATATGAGGAGTAAAAAAATAGCATTTGTTTTCATTTGCATTTCCCTGACTACTAATGAGGCTGAGCATGTTTATGTATATACTGGCATTTTGTATTCCTTATGTGAATAGCCTGTTCTCTATTTGTCTGTTTTCTATGAATTTGTAGCTGAAATATATGGAGACTAATTATTTACCTTTCATATGCAGCTATTTCCAAAATTATGAAAGTATCCTCTTATATCTTCTTGTAATAATTGTATACTTTGTGTTTATTTGTTTTTCAGATTTATCTCTTTAACCTACCTGGAATTTATTTTTGTATATGGTGTACATAGGAATTTAAATTTATGTTTTCTTTATGGATTCCAATTGCCGTCTTTGTTTTGAGTGTTTTTTCCTTTTTCCACTGATTTGAAATACCACCTTGATGATATTTTAAATTCCAATTTGTAGATGGGTTCCTATCTCCTTGACCCATTTGTATTTTCCCGCACTAATACATACTATTTTAGAATTTGTAAATGTTATATCTTAATAGCTTGTGAGGGGCTATTGTAAATACACATATATATATGTACTGTAAGTATATATATATTCTTTCTCAAAATTGTCTTGTATATTTCCTACTCCAGATAAGTATTGGAATTCATTGGTCACATTAAAAATTTCTTTTGGGAGTGACTTGACGAGTGGCATTTGTTGTTGTTAGTGATGTGGAGTCAATCCAACTCCTAGCAGCCCTGTGTACAACAGAGCAGACCCCTACATGGTTTTTTTACGCCATCCTCTCACCTTCCGGTGCTATGTCAGACAATGCTCTGCTGCTATTCACAGGATTTTCATGGTCAATTTTTTCAGAAACGGGTGGCCAGGTCTTTCTTTCTTTTCTGTCTTAGTCTGGAAGCTCCACCGAAACCTGTCCACTATGGGTGACCTTGCTGGTATTTGAAATACTGGTAGCACAGTTTTTAGCATCACAGCAACACACAGCCGCCACAGTATGACAATTGGCACAGGGGTGGTGTGGCTCCCTGACTGGGAGATGAACCCTCGGGCAACCATGATAAGAGCTCCGAATCTTAAACACCAGATCATCAGGACTGGCTTCAATTAGGCATTACGTTAAATTTATTAATTGTTTTGGAAGACGGTGACATCTTTACATATTGAATTCTTCTGTTCAAGAACATGGTATTTTTTATAACATTCTGTACGATTTTATAGTTTTTTATATTCTGTTTTTATTTGTTTGTTTTTTTTTTTCGTGAGGAAAATCAGCACTGAGCTAACATCTATGCCAATCCTCCTCTTTTTGCTGAGGAAGACTGGCCCTGGGGTAACATCCAGGCCTATCTTCCTCCACTTTATATGGGACACCACCACAGCGTGGCTTGACAAGCGGTGCCTCAGTTTATGCCCAGGATCCGAACCCAGGCCACCAGCCGTGGAGCACGCACAGTTAACCACTACACCACAGTGCTGGCCCCCTATAGTTTTTTTTTTTTAATTATTTTATTTATTTATTTTTCCCCCCAAAGCCCCAGTAGATAGTTGTATGTCATAGCTGCACATCCTTCTAGTTGCTGTATGTGGGACGCGGCCTCAGCATGGCCGGAGAAGAGGTGCATCGGTGCGCGCCCGGGATCCGTACCCGGGCCGCCAGTAGCGGAACGTGCGCACTTAACCGCTAAGCCATGGGGCTGGCCCGCCCTATAGTTTTTTATAAACATATTGATATATATTATATGGAGCTTGCCTTTTCCTTGTTAAGTTTATTCCTAGGAATTTTATATCTTTAATTGCTATTGAGAATGGGATTTTTTTTTCATTTATATTTTCTGATTCTATATAGAAAAGCTATGAATTTTTGTGTGTAAATCTTGTTTCTGATGATATAACCATATTACTGAACTATTTCATTAGTTTTAATAGTTTTTTACATCATTCTTTTGTATTTTTTAGAGGATAATATTGCCCACTACCAAAACAGCAAATCTCTCTCTCTCTCTTATTTCAATATTTATGCCTCCTGTTTATTATTCTTACTGACTAGTTAACTCCAGTTCAATGTTGAATAGTGTAGGTAATAGTGTAAAATTTTGCCTCATTCCTGTCTTTAATGGAAATGCTTTTAGAGCATTGTTGTTGGTTCCTGGTAAAAATATTTTCTTAAATTAAGGAATGTTCCTTCTATTCCTAGCTCTGTAAGAAATCGTTTTATTGATGTTCATTGTTTTATTTAGTTTTAATATAAAATAGGTGGCAAATTTGAACAAAAGATTTTTCAGCATATGCTTCATTTTATTGATCCTTTAATATAATCAGTTACATTAACAGATTTTCTGATGATGAATCATCTTTGAATAACTAGAATAAACCCTATTCTGCCATGATATATGATCTTTTAATACATTACAAAATTCAACCTGATAATAGTTTAAGACTATTGAGAAATGTAAAGAGTCTGAGATTTTTTCCTTGCTTGCAAGCTAACAAGTTAGCCTGCCATAGTGTCACATATGCTGACAGAATACACAAGACTCCAGGGTCAGAAACAAAGGACTTTATTACTCCCAGCACAGCAAACAGCATAAGCATCATGTTCCGGTTGGTTTCTCTTGCCCCCTACTCATGGACAACATGAGTGGATACTATACATGTAGCAGGCTCGCAGCACAGCTGAGGAACTCCAAGCTTAGGGACCCTGAATCTTTTTTAAAGGGAAGTAAGCAAAGTTACTAGAAGGACATGTTATTTTTATTATACTAGACAGTAAGCAAACCTGGCTTCTATTCCAGACGGAGGTTCTATCACTATCTTTCAAGGTTGTTCATTATACAAACATCCTTGAAAATATAGTCCAGAACAAAACAGAAGCTGGTACCTCTGGCTGCAAGACATGTAGAAACATAGAGTCTGTCTCCCAACAGACTTTTGTATATATTGGCGTCGATTTATAAGTGAAATTTGTCTACTATTTTCTTTTGGAGAGCTATCCAGTTTGAGAAGTAACAGGATTTTGCTGGCTTCATAGAACAAATTAGTAAGTTTTCATACTTGTACATGTCTAAAAGTAACATTAGGATAATATAGCCTTTGAAACATTGGTAGAGCTTACTTATAAATCTATCTTGGCCTAGTGCCTTTCTTAGGTGTAGATTTTTTAGTACTATTCGAATTTCTTCTATGGTTATTGATCTGTTCAGGGCTTCAACCTCTGCTGTGTCAGTTTTATTAATTGATATATTCCTAGGGCTGGCCCCGTGGCTTAGTGGTTAAGTGCACGCTCTCCGCTACTGGCGGCCAGGGTTCGGATCCCAGGCGCGCACCGACGCACCGCTTCTCCAGCCATGCTGAGGCCACGTCCCACATACAGCAACTAGAAGGATGTGCAGCTATGACGCACAACTGTCTACTGGGGCCTTGGGGGAAAAAATAAATAAAAAATTAATTGATATATTCCTAGAAATTTTTCCCTTTCTTCAAGATTTAATTATGTATGATTATATAGTATTTAATATGCAGGAATTTATTAATTTATGTTATTTTTTTAGTGGGGAACATTGTAGGATCTTATTTTCTGGGCAGAACATAATTTTAGATTAGGCTTACTTCACTGATAAGGACTTAATTATAAATGAATTTTCATTCAATGTGTTAGCTTGAACAACTGGCTGAGGCTGCAATAATTTACTAGGTAGACTCATGCAAACCTGGATTCAATTCTAACTCACACTAAGTAATATTGTGATATCAGAAAGCTTTGGCACATGAAAGATGCAATTTGATCATTCCTTTCATATTTCCACTTAGTTTTCCAGTTAGGCAGGTATAAAAAATGAAAGGCTTTGGGGCCGGCCCGGTGGCTCAAGCGGTTAAGTGCGCGCGCTCCGTTGTGGTGGCCCGGGTTCGCCAGTTCCGATCCCTGGCGTGCACCGATGCACTGCTTGTCGAGCCATGCTGTGGCGGCGTCCCATATAAAGTGGAGGAAGATGGGCACGGATGTTAGCTCAGGGCCAAGCTTCCTCAGCAAAAAGAGGAGGATTGGCATCAGATGTTAGCTCAGGGCTGATCTTCCTCACAAAAAAAAAAAAAAAAATGAAAGGCTTGGATAATAGCAACATGTTAGTATAAACTTAATCTGGTAATAACTCTAATAGCAGTTACTATTCTAGATTTCTCTTTGCTAGAGAAAATCAGTACAGCCTTCGGTATCTGATATGGAAGTACTTATTGGACACTGCTTTATTTTTCTTCATTTAGTAAACAGAAAATTAGAGGTGGTTTCCTTTCATCAGGCAGGGTAGCTACAGACCTTTCCAACTCTGCTTAGAGTACATGCTAACTCCCTAAGTGCATGCCACAAGATCTATCTGCTGGTGACTTTACCATTGTACCATCTCACAGAACATCATGCTAATACTCTCCATTAGTGAATGGAAAACAAGAAGTAGCTATCCATACATGTTTTTATAAGATATACATATGGGAGGAAGCAGAAAATAAATCTTCAAAACCGTGTAGGGTTGCTATCTGCTATCTTAGCGGATGTAGCAAATGCTATGAACCAGCAAAGTAATGATGCTTTTTCTCCCAAAGAAAAAACACAGGGGGCCGGCCCCATGGCTTGGCAGTTAAGTGTGCGTGCTCCGCTACTGGCACCTGGGTTCAGATCCAGGGCACGCACCTATGCACCGCTTCTCCGGCCACGCTGAGGCCGCGTCCCACATACAGCAACTAGAAGGATGTGCAACTATGACTTACAACTATCTACTGGGGCTTTGGGGGAAAAAAAAAAGGAGGAGGATTGGCAATAGATGTTAGCTCAGAGCCGATCTTCCTCAGCAAAAAAAAGAGGAGGATTAGCACGGATGTTAGCTCAGGGCTGATCTTCTCACAAAAAAAAAAAAAAGAAAAAATACAATAGCCAGAGAACAAAGAGGTGGAGCTTGGGGGGACCACACCTCTCATACTGCACCAAATGAGAGATTCAACAACTGTTTCCTTCCCATTCCAAAAGATCTGAGCTCTGCTGATTTAGGACAAGGAAGGATTGCTCATGTCAAAGGGACACAATAATAATTCTGACTGAACTGGGAGCTGAGACAGTCAGTTGTTCATTTTGAGATCTCAGGGAAGGAAGGAAGGAAGGGAGAAAAGATGGAAGGAAGGGAGAAAGGAAGGAAGAACGGTTGGGAGGGAGGGACAGATGGAGGGAGAGAGGGAGGAGGAGAGGAGAGGAGGCAAGTAAGAGCAAATAGTGTTGTTGCTAGTGAGTAAAGTCTGATGAGGAACAGGACATTTAGTCTCAAGGTAGCTGCCTACGAAATACTTGTCAATGTCTTACCAATTTACAAGTAAAATTACTTACAAATTATAGTGAAGAAACCTGAAAGATACCAGCTGTATTAGTCAGTTCAGGCTGCCATAACAAAATGACATACACTGGTGGCTTAAACAACAGAAATTAATTTTCTTACAGTTCTGGAGCCTGGAAGTCCAAGATCAGGGTGCCAACCTGGTTGATTTCTGGTGAGAGCTCTCTTTCTGGCTTGCAGACAGCTGCCTTCTTGCCATGTCCTCACATGGCAGAGAGAGTAAGCTTTCTGGGTGTCTCTTCCTGTAAGGGTGCTAATCCCAATCCTCACCTAAACCTAATTATCTTCCCAAAGGCCCCATTTCCAAATAGCATCACATCAGGGATGAGGGCTTCAACATACAGAATTTTGGGAGGGACACAATTGAGTCCACGGCACCATCTTAACTAAGTGATAAAAGTCAACATCAGAGGCTGGCCTGGTGGTGTAGTGGTTAAGTTCACATGCTCCACTTTGGCGGCCTGGGGTTCATGTGTTTGGATCCCGGATATGGACCTATACCCTGTTTCTCAAGCCATGCTGTGGCAGTGACCCACATACAAAATAGAGGAAGACTGGCACAGATGTTACCTCAGGGACAATCTTCCTCAAGCAAAAAGAAGAAGATTGGCAACAGATGTTAGCTCAGGGCCTTCCTCACCAAAAAAAAAAAAAAAAGTCAGCATCACCAATAGTAGCACAAATGATATCACTTGCCTCCTGATGTGATGCACTAAGAACAGCAGCACTTCTGTGGTATTCTTATCAGAAATACATAGCCTGAATATAGTCGTGAAGAAACCATAAGACAAATACAAAGTGAAAGACATTCTGCAAAATAACTGGCCTGTACTGCTCAATAATGTCAGTCATGAAAGCCATGGAAAAACTGAAGAACTGTTCCAAATTGATGAAGACTTAAAAGACACAACAACTAAATATTATATGTGATCCTGGACCAGAAAGAAAATGGTATTTATAAAGGATATTATTGAGACAATTAGCAAAATTTGAAGAGTCTGTGGATTAGATGTAGCATTTTGTCAATATTAATTTCCTGTTTTTTTGTGTTTGTGCTGTGATTATGTAACAGAGTAGCTTTATTCTGGGAAAATATACATACTAAAGTATCTATGGGTAATGGGAAATCATGTCTGCAACTTTCAATGATTCAGAAAAAATTATATATATATGTGATATAATGTAGTATATATTGTATACTTAATATATATTAGATATTAGATATTATATGAGAGAGAGAGAAAGTGAGAGGAAGAGAGTGCACAACAGTGGTAAAATGTTAATTGGGGAATCTGGGTGAAGAGTATATGGGAGTCTTTTGTAGTATTCTTTTACCTCTTCTGTACATATGAAATCATGTCAAAAAAAAAAAGTTAAAAAAACAAACAGAAAGATGAACTGAAACCAAGTGAGGGAGCAGTAGGCAAGCAAGTGTGAAAGAGGAATTTGATCTGAGGGCAAATATGGAAATTGGCACTGCATGTTATAAAGGCGCTCAGCTACAGCTCTCAGCGGGGGGGGTGCTGGATGCAGGGAAATTGGCACTGCATGTTATACAGGCGCTCAGCTACAGCTCTCAGCGGGGGGGTGCTGGATGCAGGGAAATTGGCACTGCATGTTATAAAGGCGCTCAGCTACAGCTCTCAGCGGGGGGGGTGCTGGATGCAGGGAAATTGGCACTGCATGTTATACAGGCGCTCAGCTACAGCTCTCAGCGGGGGTGCTGGATGCAGGAAATTGGCACTGCATGTTATAAAGGCGCTCAGCTACAGCTCTCAGCGGTGGGGGTGCTGGATGCAGGGAAATTGGCACTGCATGTTATAAAGGCGCTCAGCTACAGCTCTCAGCGGGGGGGGGGGGGGTGCTGGATGCAGGGAGTCCTGAAGCAAGCTGGGACCCTCAAAAAGGGTGAAAATGCTCTTGTGTTGAAAGCACCCCCACCGCGTAGCAGAAACTCACATAAATCCTATTTGGAGGAAAGCAAGAATTCCACAGATTAAGATCAACCAAATATGATTTCACTTTTACTCATATGCTTCCTTTTATTCAATTGCTTCTATTCACATGAGTAAAGGCAACTGACACATACAGACACAAGTCATAATGAGTGAGAGTAAGGTGAAACAATCAATACAGTTAGACTGCTAAAGATTTCGGATATTGGAATTATTAGATATAGAATATAAAATATGTACAACACGTTTATGAAATAAAAGATGGGATTGTAAAGCTAAGCAAGCCATAAGAGACTATCTGAAATGCCAAGGTAGATTTGAAAAAAAAACAAATAGAACTTTTTGAAATGAAAAATTGTTCAAATTTAAAAATCAATAGTGAAAAAGTTAAAGTCTGGGCAGAAATGAAGAGAGAATTAGTGACCTGGAAGGTAGAGCTCATAATATTATGGAAGATGCAACTCAGAGAGACAGGGCAGTGAAACATATCATAGACAGGTTAAATATGTAGAATGAAAAATGTGATATACATTTAATCATAGTCCCAGAAACAGAAAATAGACGGAATAAAAGAGAAGCAATATTTAAAAAGATAATGGCTGTGAATTTTCCAGAACAGATAAAAGGCAAGAATCCACAGATACAAGGAGGACAACATATATAAAGCAGGGTAAACAAAAACAAACCTACATCTACACATATTTTTGTGAAATTGTAGAACACCTAAGCAAAGAGAACATCTTACAAGCAGCCAGAGAGAGAAGACAGATACTTTCCAAAAGAATAACAATTGTTCAGACAGCTGAAAACAGAAGCCAGAAGATATGGAATAATATCTTTAAAAGGTTGAGAGAAGCAAATGCCAACCTAGACTTCTGTGTCCTGAAAACATATTGTCTTTCAAATACAAGGGCAAAATGAAGCATTTCTATGTAAATAAAAACTAAGGGAGTGCATGGCCAAGAGAACTTCACTAAAAGAACATCTATATGATTTACTTCAGCACAAAGGAAAATATCTTTGAAGAAATGCAAGGAAAGATGGTGAGCGAAGAAAGCAATTAACACTCAGGTGAATCTAAACACATATTGTCCTTATAAAATAACAAAAACACTGTTTGAGGGCAAGGGTACTACTTCTTCCTCTCCCCACCCCCGGCACTCATGGCCTCACCACCAGAATCTGCCTTGGAAGCCACAAGGACTGGTCCTATTATGCCCTCTGTCCCTTTACCGAGATCAAGAAGTCCAAGATTTCTCCAGCATCCCAAATGATCTGGACTCTCACTTTTGTTGGGCACTGTACATTTTCTGATCCCATCTTATCCCCTCTCTGCTTAAATCTCCAACACTTCCTCCACCAGTCTTACTCGTATATCCTGCTTTCAGTTAATGACCCAAAGAGTCCCATCTTTCTCTCATGTCCCATTTCCAATGCATCAGCAAGTTATATCAGTTCTTCCTTCACAATATATCCAGAATCTGCTGGATATATACTGCTTTCCCCTTACACTGCTACCAGCCTGATCCAAACCACCACCATCTCCCAACAGCCTCCTAACTGATTCCCCTATTTCAGCCCTGACTCCCTACGGCCCATTTTCAACAGAAACCTCTTAAGCCTGATTTATTCTTCTAAAGCTCTGGTCAGATCCTCTCTCTCTCCTGTTAAGAAACATCCTATTGTCACGTCTCACCTTACAGTAGCTGATGAGACTTTACACCATATGTCCTCCCTCACTGCCTTTCAGAGCTCATCCCTTCCAGGGGCTCACCTGTCTCCACCCGGTAGCTTCCATCTCACGTCTTTGCACTTCTCTGCCTGCTGCCAGAAATGCTGTTCTCCCAGATATCTGCATGAATTTCTCCCTTGCCCCCTTCAGGTCTCACTGCTCAAATCATCATCTCATCAGTGAGGTCTTCCCTGACCACCCCATATAAAATGGAAACATCCTCCCCACACCTCCATTCTCAGCACCCACTGGCCTCCTTCTTCTGCTTTCCCTGTTTGCATAGCCAGAACCAAGAGTGTAGACAAGTCCAGGCCCCTGATTCACATATAAACCAATGCACTTTCCCTTGAGCACAACTACAGTCCTCTAGGCTGTGCCCTGTGGGGGCCTGTCCAGAGCACCTACCACCATATGTACCTACAGAACACTCACTTATTCAAAAGAGCCACAATTCCTTATCAAAGTCTTTGAGACCAAATGTGTTTTGTAATCCTGAATTTCTCAAATTTTAGAAAGGAATAGGGTGCATACGCTGTATATTAACACCACCAGTGGTTCAGGCGCAGCATCCTTGTAATCACATCTATTAATATTTCTGTTGTCAAATGTGTGGCTATTCTCATTACTTGGGATAGATAAATGCTCAAATTGTTTTGCATTCATTCAGGTCATTCATTTTCTGCCAAATCAGTTTACATCAAACCCACATAAACACACACAAACTTGAGGTTTTCAGAGCTTTTTCAACTTCATCACTGGAGATAAGAGGTTGTGAAGCTTCCCTTATCTGTCAGCTCCCCCACCAGAATGTACGCTCCGTGAGAACAGGAACTCAGTCTGGTTTGTTCACTGGTTATTTCCAATGCCCAGAACAGTGCCTGGCACATAGGAGGACTCAATAAACATGTGTTGACTAGATGAATTCGTGTGTTACTTGCCTGTAAAATCCATCCCCACTATTCTAGTAACTGTATTCTTAACGTGTCCCATCCTGCTCCCAGCCCAGGAGTCAACCAGAAAGTTTCTCCCCAGAATTTGCATCTTATGCAGTGACATAGAAACTCTACATGGCTGCAGCTCCTTCATGCCAAGAAAGGGTCCCGGAGGAGACATGCTGCTAAGACTCTCAGAGCTGATGTGATTCCCTCCCTGACAAGACCCAGTTCTTTGTTTCTGTGAGCTACTGCATGCCTTCCTAATAAATTCCTTTTTTGCCTAAGTTCGCTGGAGTCACTCTGTCTTGTTTATCAACAAGAAGCCCTCAGAGGATCCAGTGCCGCTGAGGAGAAGTCTGCTGCCCATCTGATTCTCCTTCCTTAATAGATATTAGCCTTGGAGTTCTGGAGTTTTACCAGAAGGCCCACGTGTAGGTCTTTCTCTCAAAAGTCCTTCTTGAAACTGGGTGGGCTCTTTATTGATTATAAATATCAATAAATTAATTGTAAAAAGAAATAATAAAATGACAGATGATGAAAACTAAAAAGACTGAAATCTTGTTTTAACCTCTGGAAACATTTCTTCTATTATTTCTTTGATTTATCTTCTGTTTTCTCCTATTTTAAAGCTTTGGTTGCCATTGTGTGGGTTTTTTTTTTTTTTTTTCAGTTTCCTTTTCTACCTTGTTAATACTGATATGGCAAGAAAATATGTTTTCCACATTTATTTCATAACCAGCCACTTTATTGAATTCTCTTACTGGGTCTCCATACTGCAGCCTGAATATGGGTCTTGTTAACATGGAAATCTAGTCATGCCACTCCCCTGCTCAAAACCTTTGGATGGCTTCCCAATGTTTGCAGAACAGTGTTCAAAATCCTCCTCATGGCTGACAGTGCTGCATGCAGTCTGCCCTTCTCTCCAGCCGTCCTCCCTCTGCTTTCCCACTCTCCACCTCACTCAAGAAACCTGAGTCCCCTTGAGCTGCTCCCTATTCCTTCTCCCGTTGACACCCTGCCCATGCTCTATCTTCTGTCTGGGATGCCTTCTCCTTATCTGTTTGGCCAGCTCAGCCTCTAGATGAAGACTGATGGTCTTCAGTGACTCCCCAGACCTTGAGCTATTCCCTTGTTGAATCTATCACAATACCCTGAATACTTCCTTCTTGGAATTATAGTTATTTATACAATTATTTGTTTAATGACTACCTCTCCTTTTGGAATTTTTTTTTTTAATTTTATTTATTTATTTTTTTCCCCCAAAGCCCCAGTAGATAGTTGTATGTCATAGTTGCACATCCTTCTAGTTGCTGTATGTGGGACGTGGCCTCAGCATGGCCGGAGAAGCGGTGCGTTGGTGCGTGCCCTGGATCCGAACCTGGGCCGCCAGCAGTGGAGCGCGCACACTCAACCACTAAGCCACGGGGTGGGCCCTGGAATATTTTTTTAAATTTAAATTGTAGTAATTTATTTTTGAACAAACTTATACATGGTTCAAAGTTCAAAAGTACAAAAGGCTGTGCACTGAGATGTCCCTCCCTCTCCTTCACCAGCACCCCTCCCCCACTGTCTTCTCCAGGATTTTCATATAACCAGCTTCTTTTGTTGCTACCAGGAATATTTTATGCATTTATAAACAAAAACACACCCATTCTTCCTCCTCCCCACCACTTTTTTTCACAGAAATAGTACTATGTTATATACTCTTGTCTGCTTGCTATCTCCTCTCTCCCATTGTCTTCTGCCTTTTTAAATTCTTTACTCATTTTAGTGATATTTCAAAGGAAGAAAGACAAATCTCCATTCAATTAGGCATATTTAACTGGAATCTGAATGGGATTTTTTTTCTCATTTCTTTTTATAACCATTCATGGGAATTGTAAAAGAAAGATATTAATTTATATGTGTTTATCTTCTAACCAGCCACTTAAGATTGACAAACATAAGGAACATTTATATCATCTATTATTGATGAGGGGATATAGGCACTTACATAGATGGCTTGCAAATTTTTAGGAAATAATTTGGCATTCTCTTTTAAAAATAAAATTAAAAATATAGTGCTCTATTTGAAGCATTGGCCATTAACTGACCATCCCTTCTCTGTTTACATCCACTTTCCTTGGCTTCTGGGACACATCCATCTCCTTATCTTCCTCACTATTCACTCATTCTGTGCCTCTTTGGTGGAGTCATCCTCTTCTACTGTGGCAGTAAGTCATGGAAGTCCTCAAGACAGCTCTGATACTCTCTCTTCTCCTCATTTCACACTCTACTTGCTAAGGGATTTCATCTGCATCTACTGCCGCAATTAATATTTCATTAATTTTGAAAACTTTTCAGCCATTGTTACTTCAAATATTTCTTCCGTTCTTTTCTCACTTTTTCTTTCTGGTATTCCCATTATATGTATGTTTCACCTTTTGTAATTGTCCCACAGTTCTTGGATAACCTGTTCTGTCTTTTTCATCCTTTTTTCTCTTTGCATTTTAGTTTTAGAAGTTTCTATTGACATATATTCAAGCTCACTGATTCTTTCCTTGTCTGTGTCTGGTCTAGTCTGGTCTGGGCTCTGATGAACCCATCAAAAGCATTCTATGTTTCTGTTATAGTGTTTTTGATTTGTAGCATTTCCTTTTGATTCTTTCTTAGTGTTTCCATCTCTCTGCTTGTATTATTCATCTCTTCTTACATGGTGTGCCCTCTTTCCATTAGAGCCTTTAGCATATTAATCACAGTTATTTTAAATCCCTAGTCTAATAATTCCAACATCCCTGCCATCAGTCTGGTTCTGATGCTTACCTTGTCTCTTCAAATCATGTTTTTTGCCTGCTACCACGGCTTGTAATTTTTTTGTTGAAAGCCAGACATGGTGCATTGGGTTAAAGGAACTAAGGAGGATAGGCCTTTAGTCTGAGAGTTTATGTTTATTTGACTAAGAGTTAGGCTGTGTTTACCGTTTGCTGTAGCTGCATGTGTCAGAGGTTAACGTGCATGTCCCCTAATGTCCTCATTTGTGCATCCCCTTTTGTCTTAGGGTTTCCCTAGGACTCCTTCTTAAAATAGAATCTGAGCCTTACAGTTCTTTTAGCTATAATCCACTGTTATTATACAAGAGCCTGATTGATGTGGTAGTAGGGTGTGGGGTTAGGGGAAGCTTTCCACAGTCTGTGATTTGATCTTGGTCTTATACTGAGGCTGTGCTCTTGGCCTGTGACCTTCACAAGTATTTCTCAGCTTTTTTGTTTTTTCCTTTAGGTGAGGCAGGAAGACTAGAGGGGGTTGAAGTTGGGCATTTCCTTTCCCCCAGTCAGTTATGATTTGATGAAATAAATAGGGTGGGCCATTGTTTGGAGAACAGAATACTCTGGCTTATTTCTAAATGATTACTTTTTCCTTCCCCCATCAGAGCATGAGAGAATTTTTTCTCCAATCTTCTCTCTGAGAAGAGTTCTTAGAGGTAAAACTCAGGAAAGTATGGGGACTTCTCAAGACTGGGCCCCTAGAGTTTTTAACTCCCAAGCTTGTCCACCCTCGTCTTCCAGCAATTTGTCAATTACATTTTAAGTTTTCCTACCAGTACTGGCTCCAGTGGCAGGAGTAAACTTTGCTTCCAGTGAACTGTGATTCTCAGTATCCATCCCTCTTTCCATTTTGTGAGGCAGTGGTTTGACCTAAATTCTCTGAGGAATCTAAGAAAAGTTGTTGATGTTCAGTTTGCTCAGCTTTTTCTTATTGTGAGCATGGAAGTGATAACTTCCAAGCTCTTTGCATGTCAGAAACCAGAAGCCTCTCAATTAATATTTCCACACCAATGACCCAATTTAAATTTCCAGCTTCGGCTTCTCCTCTGAGCTCCAGAATCATCTATATTCCCACTTGAATGTCTCAGAGGCACCTCAACTCAATGTATCTAAGACCAAATTTATGACCCTCCCGCCTGCCCCTACACCAAATAACAACTGATCTTCTTTCAATTTTCCTCATCTCAGAAATGGCACCCCTACTAGCCAGTTTCCCAGGCTATCATCCTTATACCTTCTTCTCTTACACCTCTATATCCAATGCCTCACAGTCTTGTTGATTTGACTTCTTTGATACCTTTCAAAAGAATCCATGTCTCTCTGTTGTCACTATCTTAATCCAAGTCATTTGCTGATCAACTGCAATAATGCCCCACTCTTGTCCACCTCATTCCTGAAGACTCCACTACCTCGCCCAAACATTCACAATGCAAATCTGATTATGTCCCACCAGACTGCTCCATGTGTCTCAGCCCTCTGCACCCCAGTCAGCCCCTCTAGCATCCTGGGGCATCTCTGGCCACAGGGACTTTGCAGGTTCTGCTCCCTCTGTCTGGAATGCACTTTCCTTCCTCTCACTTGGTCCATACCTGCCCACATTTCAGATCTCCATTGAAGCGTCATGCCCTCAGGGAAAACTTTTCTGGTTCCCCAGGCTGCTGTCCTTCTCTTTATGCACTCACAGAACCCTGCCCTGCCCCTTCACAGCACTCAGGCCACTTTGTAATCACATATTCACTAATGAGATGCTTTTCTCGATGTCTGTCTCCTCCACTAGAGTATAAACTCCAAGAGAGAGGGGAGGAAGTCTGTTTCACTCACCGCTGTGTCTCCAGCCCATAACACAGGGCCTTGCACAAAGCAGCTGCTGAGTGCTTAACTTAACTCTCCCATCCCCATTCTGATTCCTCCCAGGTTTGCATAGCCAGCCTGGTCCTCCCTTCCAATCTCACTCTACAGACTCCAGCTCCCGCTGGAAAGGTCTTCCCAGGTGATCCACAGACAGTTCTTCTTCTTCTGGAGTGTCCTTATGTGGTGAACGGCACCACCCTTTACCCCATTACTTCAGGCAGAACCCCAACAGTCATCTTGGGGGTCTTCCTTCTCCCTCAACCACTGCTTTCAGGAAATCACAAAGTTTGCCTCTCCCTACCTCCTAAATGTCTCTCAGACCTTCTGTTTTTTTCTTCCCCATTACCCCTACCCTGCTTCAGACTCCCATCGCCTCTTGCTTGTATTTCTACAGTAGCTTCCACAGGCATCTCTCTTAGAAGATCTTGTCCTTCCAAAAGATGTTCCACAAAGAACTCTATTTGAAATACAAATTTCATTCTTTAAATGAAATTTGATTCATTTCTGTTCTGTTCACTTCTGCCCAATCCTATTCTATTGATGGGTATTATCAGACTGTAGATTCTGCCACCAGGCCTTCGCTCTGCTTCCCCTCCTCCCCCAAAACCTGTTCCCTCCCTCCCTGCCCTCTTCCTCTCACCACCTCCCACTCAGGTCAGGGTTGGGGCCTCTCCCAGGGATTCCCTCTGCACCCTACACTTCTCCCATCAAAGCACTGTCACCCTGCTGTTATCCTCTCTTTGCTTCTTCTCCTCAACTAGAGTGTAAGCACCATCCCTACACGGTCCTCGATTCTAGCTGTGTCTCCTAGTAGGTATAGACAGTGGTTAGTAAAAATCACTGAATAAATGAAGGGGCACCACATTTGGAAGCATCAGAATGAATCATGATGCTGCCCTTTCAGAGGAATCTTAGCACATAAGATGCTGGAAAGGAGGATTATTGCCGCACAAGTGCCAGCCCCACTACTACTTTAGCAACGGCAATGATCCTGTGATGGTAGGAGGTGTACGTTCTCAGTAGTTCCTGAATCAAGCAACGTAGATATAGCAGGACATCAGGCCCACACCTGAGCAGGCAGTGGAGGAGGAGGGGTCTGTGGCTGACATTGCTGTGATGTGTGGCAGCCATCATTGGCTGCACGGCAGTTAATCCTTTCGAAGGAAGGTTTTTACAGGTCCGCTGCAGTAGCAATGCTTTGGCTCTTACCACCGGTATGCAAAGCAAGGTGCGGTGCAACAGCTGCTATGGGTGTTTTTTTCCTTTCCCAAACCTAGTCGAGGGGGAGAACTTGAAAGTCTTCTGGCTAAAACGAGTGCTGGGGCAGCTGATGGGTGGATGATCAAAGGCTCCAGGTGTTTGGCTGAGATGCTTGGCTCCAGGAGAATGCAGGGGAGGTATGAACGTGGAAGGGGTAAGTGGTGTTGGAGAAACGGGGGACGGCTGAGTTCTAAATCCAGGCTAAACATAGCCAAAATTCTTGGGGTTTTGCCCATTTAAAACTGAAGGAGAAAGATAACTTTTTCTATTTTATGTCCAGAGTGATGCCACAGTCAGGCAAGTGAGGTATATCATAAATAAAAGTCTCGGGAAAGTGTAGGCTCTGTGCCTCGGTTTCCCCATACAGGGAGGAGGAACAATGTCCCTTTCTCTTAAGATCAATATGACAATTACTTCTTTTTGAAATAGGAGGAGATAGATATGAATGGGGTCACCTGAGAGTGCAGCTAAGTGAACCACACCATGATCCCCACTCTGGTTCCTGCTCCGCTGCTCACCTCTCATCCCCAGATATTACCCTATTATCATAACGTCTTTGTTTTATTTTTAAATCAGTGATTTGGTTAAGGTGGGGAGAACAGAAAGGCAGCCTGAGGGGAGTTGTAGAAGTGAGGAGGGATCGGATGCTCAGGGACAGCTGCTCCGGAGACGGGCCCGTGAGCGGAAGCCTGAGAAGATCTGGGGAACTGAGCTCTCGTGGCAGAAGGCGTAACTGCAGAGGCCCTAAAACAGACGAGTTTGGAATATGTGAGGGGTTGCAAAGCGCTGAGTGGCTGGAGCCAAGTAAAGGGGGTTTGTGGGAGGAGAGGGGAAGGGGCTGGTTCATGCAGGGCCGTGGAAGAACTTTGGAGCTCGCTAGTAATAGAAGTTACCAAAAGGTTCTAAGTAGGAGAGCAATATAATCGTACCTATTGTTGAAAAGATTCCTCTGGCTTCCAAGTAGAGAATGAGCTGGGAACATGAATGCAACGTGAACGGTAGGGAGCCAGGAGTTGAGGCTGGGAGGCCAGTTAGGAGGCTGCTGTGGCCCCCCAGGCGAGAGATGCAGTAATGGCAGGTCAACTGGTGAGAAGTCATGGGCTGGAGACCAATTTTGGATACTAGAGCCAACAGTTCTTGCTTTGGGCTTGGACATGGGGTGTGAGGAAAACAGAGGAAACAAAACAAGAGTCAGTAGGTGTTTGGTACATTTATTAACTGACTCACCGGCTCACTGGAATTGATGACTGAACTTCTCTTCCTTGCGAGGCTTCCATGGCTCCCCAGTGACGGCTGTTTGCCAAAGTTTTGACTGTTTTTGCCTTTTTGTAATAGGAGGCTAATAATACTTACCCTCCAAGGCTATTGGGCAAACAAATGGATAATATTGACATCAGGCTTTCTGAGGAAAGACAAGTGGAGGCTCTGTGAGTGGATGCCAAGGCCTGTCTCGATGTACTGTTAGGCAAACACACAGATTCAGTATAAATAGATATATTAACCCTCTCAACAGCCCTGTGAAGTAGATACTGCTGTATCCATTTTCCCAGGAGGCTGAGGCCTAGGGAGTTTGTATGCTGGGCCACAGTCACAATGCCTGTGGGGTCGGCCCAGGTGTGCAGAGTTGGAGGTGAGCAGTTACGGAGTGGGGTCAGTTGGCAGCAGCCTTGGAGGTCACAGGGAGAAGAGGTCCTCATGCTTGTTAACGTCCCGCCTTCTGATCCCAACATGGAGCAGCAGGATCCTGCACTGTGGTTTGCTTAATGCATTCCAAGAGGGTAAACTGGGGAGGAGAAACTCCAACACACTGTAGCTTGGAACCTCCTTTGAAGTGCAGTGTGGAGAAGTCAGCTTCTCTGCACGCCAGGGGTGGGTGCTGAAAGTGGGCAGCCAGGAGTGCTGGAAGGCGCCCACCTAGGGCTGCAAGGGCTGACTCTAGTCACGCGCCAAGGCCCTGGGGCCTTGAAGAGAGCTCCACTTGACTGCGGTTGTTTCTTTCGATCCAGAACCACCACCGCTTTGAATAGTCCTGGTTCTCATCTGCGCCTAGCACGAGCCACGGGAAAGGGAAGGGGTTAAGGAGGAGCGATGGAGCTGCAGCCTCTCAGCCTGGGACAGGGGCGTGGCTGCTGCTCTCCCAGGAGATTAAACCATTCTGTCCCCACCACTGCCACTGGAGGCTGGCAGCTAGGTGGAGGAAGCTCGGCCCCACCCTGCGGATCCTCCCCACCCTCTGCACATCTATTCCAGGCTTCTGCCATGCTTGCTAAGGGTCTGAGTGGGTCTTAGTTAGCTCCGTATCCCCAATGCCCAGCACAGGGCCTGATGCCCAAAGGGATTTGCTGAGTCAGTGGATAAATTTCCCATGAGTGCAAGGTTCCAAACCAGTATCTCCAACATCTGGCTTCCTTTGGCAGCTTCACAGCCCCAGATCTGGGCCTCTGACCTGGCTGCTGGCTGATCCTGCAAAGGAGGACATGTCAAGGAAAAGTGACTTCCCTTCCCACAGCTTACCTTCCTGTAGCCACAAAAAAGAGCCCCAGACATAAAAACCAACCTCAGGGAGCATGCAAAGGAAATGCCAGAAGGGAACATCACTGAAGGGGAGGCAGTGGGGCAGGAGTCTGGGCTCTAAGCCCAAATTTGCAACCAACAAGCTGTGTGGCCTTGGGCAAGTCACTTAACCTCTCTGTGCCTCTCCTTTCTCATCTTCAAAATGGAGAGGCAGTATAGTAGGTTAAAGGCAGGTGGGCTCTGACATCAGATGGCCTGATTTTGAATCTGTTTGACCACTTACCAGCAGCAACCACTTAGATTTTTGACCATCACCCAGTTATACAAACTCTGTGGTCCTCGATATTTTCATTGGTGAATGAATAACAACAGTATCGGGCCGGCCCCGTGGCTTAGCGGTTAAGTGCGTGCGCTCCGCTGCTGGCGGCTCAGGTTCAGATCCTGGGCGTGCACTGACGCACTGCTTCTCCGGCCATGCTGAGGCCGCGTCCCACATACAGCAACTAGAAGGATGTGCAGCTGTGACATACAACTATCTACTGGGGCTTTGGGGGGAAAATAAATAAATAAAATCTTTAAAAAAAAAAAGAATAACAACAGTATCTACTTCACAGAGTTGTTGGGAGGGTTAATATAGCCATTTTATATTTAATATATATATTTTAGGACAGTGCCTGGCACCTAACAAGTGCGTTATTATTATTGTAATGTTTACCTGTTTTAAAACAATAAAGGACTGCTCTCCAGGCCTCCCAGGGTTTTGGTGATGATCCCCTGACATCGTGAATAAAAAAGCAGGGAGGAATTCAGTAGGTATCTGGTCTTTTTTGACCTTTTTTGTTTTCAGATCTGACAGGAAATTCCTTCTTTCTTCAGTGGTGCCAGCCACTCAGCCCCACGCCCCAGCTGACTGCTTTCCATGACAAAAGGCAAGGCGGTGTCGGCCGCCAGGTCTCTACCCCGAAACCCGCAAATCCCTGCCTCAGGAAAACTCCAGGGGTTTCTTTTTCATGAACAACCTCAAGGTTTAGCTACTAAAGCAGCTCAAGAAAACAAAAACCAGTTAGACCCTGAGGATTCAGGCTCCGTCCAAGTTCTGGGAAGCCTCAGGGAGGAAAAGAGCAGAGTTTGGGAGGTTCCTCTGGTTGTGACTTTCCTCATGGCCAAGGAGGGACTTGTAAGTGCCCTCGGGGGCTGGGGGAGGAGTCGGGGTGCAGACACACAGTTTTTGAAGCCCCTAGGCCCCCCAGCTGCCTTTGCCCAGTAAGTTCAAGAATGGGATGAAGGATCTAAAAGTATCCAGAAGGAAACCTGAAACCTGCTTGTTAGTTTTTTGAATTCTCCTTTGCCCCATCTTACTCTGAAGGGTACACTAGGTCCTAGAAGGCCGGAAGGCAGCTGCTGTGCCAGTGGCCTCAGCCTGGGCTGCAACTTGACATTAGTCCCCAGGAAAACCCAGAGAAAGCAGGACGCTTGACTATATGCCATGGGGCCACATCTTTTCCTCTGCACTATCCTGAACAATGGAAAGTGAAGTCTAGCTCAGATCCACAATTTCTGACCTGGTTCCCAGGCAGAAAATTTTGCAGATGCAGGAAACTGGTGCCAGTTGGAGTGCTGCTGCAGACTTTGACCTGGCAACATCACAGGCATTGGCCCTTGTCCCTTTCCCTTTAATCCCACGCCCAGCAGGATGCAGCTCCCTGATGGAGACTGGCCCACAGCACAGCTTCTTAAGTCCTGGTAGTGAGGACTGAGCTGCCTGCCGCCCTTCACAGTCGTGCAGATCAGAAGATTCTTCTCTTCGCCTCTGTTCTCATAAATGCCATCCATCAACCACCCGGATCTAGATACTTCCAAATACAGGTTAATCACGTTCTTTTAATATGTCTTTCTTCCCAGGAAACCCTCCTGCCTGTCCCCCACGCCCTTGCCAAAAAAAAAAAAAAAACTAATAACCCAGATAGTTTATTATTGTTTGGTCAAAATTATTCCCAGCCTAGGTCTCTATTCATAGAAATAATTAGATGCCAAGAAGGAAGCTACCATAAGAATCTACAATGAGTGACTAAAATATCGGAGGAGTCTCTCTCCAGCGTGTGACAGGCACACTGGTAGATCGAAGTTCTCAGAAACGCCTCAGGTATTGGGTTGCCCCTGCTCACAACTCATTTTCTTTAGAAAAGGCATCACATAGGACAGAAACTGTCCTGTACCAGAAGCCCAAGGCTGAATTCATTCAGGGCTCAACTACTAGCCTAGGACCTAGGACTTTGTGTGGGGGAGTCAGGGGGCTCCGTTTCCTCACTGGCAAATTGTGGGCACTGGTCTAGATCAGTGGTTCTCAACGAGGCTTAATTTTGCCCCCAAGGGGACGTTTGTCAATGTCTGGAGATTCTTTTGGTTGTCACAAATGGCCAGGGCAGAGGGGGAGTACTCCTGACATCTAATAGGTAGACCAGGGATGCTGTTAAATATCCACTGCAACCTCTACAACAAATTATCCAGCCCCAAATATCAATATGCTGATGCTGAGAGACCTTAGTCTAGAAACCTCATCTTTCAGGTTTCTTCTAGATGGGGCCAAGTTCAACAGTGTCCTAGCTATTTCCTTGGAAATGATGGGCAGCCTTTGGCCCCCCTGAGGACCACAACACCCAGAGCTCCACCTGAAGAGAGCTGCTAGCTCTCGAGGCCTTACAGCACCGTTTCCTTCCACAACAGAAGACGTCTGATGCACTGAAATTCACTTTAATCTAAATGACAGAATCGTTACTTTGTTAAAAATAAATAAAACGCTCATGTGCCTATAGACCCTCCCCAAAGAGTAACTGTTTCATTCACAATGAAACAAATGAACAAATCCCATGAAAAATCAGTCACTCTCTCTCAACACGTACCAAGTCCCTGTCGTGGCTTTGGTGCCATGCCACCTACATCTCTATTCTGTTAGGAAAAAAAAGCTGAAGACAGAAAACCAGTAATGCCTAAAAGTGGCCCAAAGTCATCCCACTTAAAGTTTATTTCATGTGATTCTCAGCATGCAGTGTACTTTCTTGGGAAAAAAATGTTTTGTCCCAGTTCACATTATAAATTAATTTACAAATATAAAATTGCATTAGAAACAATATTTATAAAAGTTCATATGATTTTTTCACATAGAAAAATATCCATAGAAACTGGTGTTTTGTACACACAATATGGGGTAGGTAGTCTCTTTGGTTGTCTTTCTGCATAATACTTACAAAGTAATGGCAGTTTTTTATACCTCAATAAACTGTTTAAAAAATAATTTTCTGTGTGTATATTTCAAAATAAAAATTTGAGTAATGTTGTGAGAGTCTCAAGAAAGAATACACAAGGAAAAGTTAGAAATTTTTCACAATGCACTTGTGTTTCTTTTTCTAAAAAAATTAAAACCCCAAACCAGTAATGCTCCTATCAAAGACCCAACAACATGGTACAAAGGCAATTAATAGGACATTATCTTCATCTTAACGCAACACTATTCCAATAAAATCCAATAAAATCAACAACTATCTGCATTTTAATTAATACTTTTTGGATAAGTTCAAACAGTGGCTGAATGTCTGCCATGTACTGTGCATTCTGCTGCGCACTGGGACGATGACCATAAAAATTATTCAAATGAAGGTACCTCTTGAGAAGTAAAAGGGAATACCAAAAATAAATTATTTTTTAAAAAAATTTTTGACCACAATGGTTCCTTTAAAAATTATAAAAATTCCATTCAAAAACTATTTTTAACAGAATCCCAATACTTTGTTAAAAAAATGAAAAATCCAGGACACATGCTAAAAGGGATAGGACATCAAGTTAACTAGGACAATGGTCACCCCAGATCTCAGGCCTATGGCAGCAGAAGTAAGGCAGAGGTGGTGTCCATCCTCACTGCTCAGGGGAACATCTCAGGTGATATTTATTTCAACCAGAATCTTTGGTCAGATGAGATCCAGCTCATTCCTACCCCCATACACTATGTCTGCCTATGGACGCGGGCACCTTTGTTCTTTAGGAACTAGAACACAGAGCTTTACAAGCACCAGCTCTGGAACCAGATTGCCTGGGCCTGACCCTGGCTCCGTGACTCACTACCTGTGTGGCCTTGGGTGGTTACCCAACATCTTGGAGTTTCACTGCCCTCATATGGAAAATGAGGACTTGTAATAATACCTACCTCCCAAGGTTGTTGTGAAGATTACATGAGTTAATACATATCAAGTGTCTAGAACAGTGCCTTGTACACAGGGCTTGCTTGGGCACTTTTACTGCTGTTAGTAACTGCCACGTACCAGACACTGAGCACAAGCAGAGGTGATTCGTGAGCTGGACAGAGCTCAGGGATTTGTGCTGTTTTCTACTATAATATTTTTAAGACTTTCATTTGTGGCAAAGAATACAAATGGAAGTCTCCAGTAAAATCCAGATATCTGACCTTTCTAGAAAAATCTGAATGCTGCCAGGCAGGAGATAACTAGCTGCCCACCGCAGCTTTCAGCTGCTCAGTCCCAACCACACCCTTCTGCTTCAGCTGCCGACTGCTACCTTTTTCCTACCCAATAACTTCATTTGCTTATTTTCTAGCCAGCCCCGGTAAACATTTGAGCTTGTAACCCTGATGTACAGCGATGAACAAAACACGGTCCCTGCCCTCACAGGGCTCACAGGTACCACCCCAGAGCAGAGTGAGGTGCATTTCTCTCCAGGGAGGCCCTTATCCAGAGAAACCTGTAAAAGCTTGCTGGGTTGTAGAAAGTATTATCTACTGTACCCATGCTACTCCAAGTGTGGTCAATGGACCACAGGATCACTCGGGAGCTCCAGAGAAATGCAGAATCTCAGTTCCTGCCCCAGACCTACTGCCTTGGAATCTGTATTTTAACAAGATCTCAGGTGTGCATATTCAAGTCTGAGAAGCAGCCTCTATACCTCAGAGCCCTCCCGGGGGTAGATGAGGCTGTTGACCATGCTGAAGTTGTAGAAGGGGCTGCTGAAGGGGCTGCTTTGACCCCCGCTGGTGCTGGCAGGGAAGGGGCTGTAATAGGAAGACCTCTGGCTGCCGCCGCCATTGCTGGTGCTGGTGTTACTCAGCTGCAAGGTGTCTGGCGAGGCCTCCGAGATGGAGCTCGGGGGGAATGTGCTGCTGGATGGCAGCTGGGTCCCCTGGATCCCTAGGTGGCGGCTGCCAGGGAGAGCTCGCTGGGTGCTCCCACTGCTGCTGACACTTAAGGTGCTGAGGCTGCTGAAGAAGGTATTGAGGCACGGGGTGGAGGTGAGCATGGACCCTCCTGGGGAGGAGGCAGTACTCTTGGTGCCCTCTGGAGGCTCTGGGGACTGGGGAGGCCTTAGCAAAGCGGAGGGGCTGTCTCCTTCTGGCTTCCCACCCACTCCAGACCCCAATCCTGAGGAAAGCCCTTCTTCTGATTTTGATGTCCCTGCGGCCACTGTGGAGGTGCTGCTGGCCTCAGAGCGGCGCTTTCGCTTCCGGCGGAAGTTCCCGTTGTCAAACATTTTCTCACAGTTTGGATCCAAGGTCCAGTAATTACCTTTCCCTACGGAGATGAGAAAGAAAGACGAGTCAGAGAAGGATCTAGTTTATGGCCATGTATTCAGCTTCAGTTCTGGGAGAAGAAGGGCAGACTCTCATTAAACACTGACAAAGATGCTCAATCCACTCTGCCGTTTAAATTTATCCTTTTGGGAGAGATTTTATTCTTTACCTTCAAGGAGAACAAAGATGTTCTGGCCACTTCCACCTCCTCCTGGGTAGTGTCTGCTACTGAAATCTTAGGAACTAACTCTATTCCCAAGGCTCTTATAATTACCCAACACCCTCCCTTCTAGATCCACATTGTGCCCTTGCAAAATTATGGAATTCTGGCGCAACTTAAACTTAAGCCTCTGTTTATTTATAAAAATAGAGATAAAAACAGTACCCACTTTATAGGTTGGCTGTGAGGGTTAAATGATATCTCTGCATAGTAGCTGGCACACAGTAAGCAGTGAAAAAACAATATCTGTCATCATTATTATTTGCTGAATGGGTACAATACTCGCCCCTACAAAAATACCCCACTGGAAAAAGGCAATCTCAAATACCCAATCCTCTGCCTTGCCATACAAAAATGACAACAAAAGTTGTTACTGAGCAATCAATGGTTTTAACAACGCCTTGGATGGCATATATTCGGGGTATAAGGAAGCTACCGGAGTCTACCTCCCCTGCTTACCTTGGGCAGGAGGCGCCCCTGCCTCTCTTCTAAGCTTTTCCTCCACTGGGCAAATCTCGGAGATCAGAGCCCCATTTAATGCATGCAATGCTACCTAGTCTCCTGCTTAGAAAATTTCCCTCCATCTAGCACAGCTGAGGTAAAAAAGATCTATCATCTTGGAGGATTTTGTCTCCCAACACTTTTTTACTTCTGGTAAAAATCTTTGGCATCTGAAAGGAGTGTTAAGCACTTATCTGGCAGTGAGTGCTTTACACGGATAGCTTCAGTTACTCCTCACCACTCCTCAATATTACTGCCTCTATTTTTCAGATGGGGAAATTGAGGTGCAGATTGGTTAGTAACCTGCCATATTCCCAGTTAGCAATGACAGAGCCAGGATTTAACCAGGCTGACTCTGGACTCAGCATTCTTAACTAACCACTGTTAAGTTGCCTCCACAAATTAGCACCCACTCCCTCACACCCATTATCTCTACTGACACATTTTCTGCAAATAGTTGCAGAATAAAATTTATTCATACAACTACCATCTAAATAATAATATCGATCAAGATAGATTTAATAATAAATAATAAATATTAAATAATAAAACCTATCAGGATAATTATATTGTGCCACCTGGATACCAAGTGCTTTGATGAGCCACTAGCCATAGATCCCTGAACTTTTTAGAAAGTCCAGAGGAGTATACACGACAATTTACATGATAATCTCAGGTGATTTAGAGGCCAAATAGGGAAGAGGCATATTCTAGAACTGCATGCCCTGTCCAATACAGTCACCTGGAGGCCGGGCCAGCCTGGTGGTGCAAGCGGTTAAGTGTCCGCACTCCGCTTTCGTGGCCCAGGGTTCGCAGGTTGTCACGCCATGCTGTGGCTGGGTCCCATGTAAAGTAGAGGAAGATAGGCACAGATGTCAGCCCAGGGCCAATCTTCCTCGGCAAAAAAAGAGGAGGATCAGCATCGGATGTTAGCTCAGGGCTGATCTTCCTCACACACACACAAAAAGTCACCTCTAGGCACACGTGGCTGCTGGGCACTTGAAAAGTGGCTAGACCAAGTGAGATGTGGTGTAAAACATACAAAGGTTTTTGAAGACTCAGTACCAAAAAATAAAGTATCTCACTAATAATTTTTATATTTGTTATATGTTAAAATACTGTTTTGGGTTACTTAAAAAATATTAAAAGTAATTTTACCTGTTTCTTTTTACTTTTTTAATGTGGCTACTAGAAAATTTACAATATAGTTTGTCCTGTATTTTTATTGGAAAGCACTGCTCTAGAATGACTTCAGATAAGAATACTCCAGGGTATTTACATAATTGACATAAAATCCTGGATCTCTGTAGTGTGCATCTGAAACTGTTTTCTTTCTCTTCTCTTTTTCCTATCACAACTCTGCCCCCACCTCCCTCGTCCTGGGCTCCTTCTGAAAACCTCAAGTAGGATTCTGTTTCTCGTTTTTGAGCTTTTCTCCTCCGCCTCCACTTCCCAGGGAAGAGGGAAACCACTAACACCCCACTGTACCCCAGCCCTCCTCACCCCAGGGCTTAGATCAGAACAAAGCAAATCTGGGGTTTTCATTTTTACATTTCTAAATTATTAGGGTACCAAAACCACGATTTGCAGGACCCAGCTCAAGTTCTCGGATCCCTCTGGCCCCGTCTCATGATGCCTGTGCCACTATCCTCACATCGTCTCTCTCAAGGTAGGCACAGTGCTTGTTTCATGAAGGACACAGGTTGTCTCTTACGAACGTGATGCAGGAGGCAGCGCATCTGTGGACAGCTGTTCCTCTAGGTCTCTCACCACCTCTTTTGTGAAATGTGATGGGATTCTCAGCTCACCTGAATCCCTTTAAATTATTCCTTATCTGAGAGTTCACCAGTTCTTATTGCCACTCTATCTCCCCGTAACTTGACCCTCCCTTCAAATGGCTTGATGAACACCACCCACGGTTGGCTTTCTGCTTGAGGATATCGGCTTTTTCCTTTGTCTCTAACTGGCTAGCCTCTGCGTGTGTGTTCGTGGGTGGGTGTGTGGGTGTAAGTGTGTGTGGGAGAAGGGACGAGCTCCTCCCTCACCAGGTCCTCCCTCGAGGATCCTCTGATACTTCTCTTTGTCCTCTGGCTTCTCCTCGCACTAATCACACGAGGTTCAGGTGGCTGTTCCTCCATCAGCTCCCATCCCCGGTTAGAATAAGAAGACTCGGCGTGGATCTTCAAGCCAGCCACACACAGACCCCCACCTCGCCCGTGCGCCGCCTCCCCGCCCTCCCGCCGGCCGGGAAGCACCTGCGCGGCCGCCCTCACCTGGGTCGTCCTCGTCGCGAGGCACCTTCTTGAAGCAGTCGTTGAGCGACAGGTTGTGGCGGATGGAGTTCTGCCAGCCGGCCTTGCTGCGCTGGTAGAAGGGGAAGCTGTCGGCCACGAACTGGTAGATGTGGCTGAGCGTGAGCTTGCGCTCGGGCGCGCTCTGAATGGCCATGGCGATGAGCGCCGAGTACGAGTAGGGCGGCCGCACCATCTTCATCAGGTCCTCGCGGCTGGCCATGGACAGCCAGCCCAGCTCGCCGGGCGCGGCGGGCCCCGCGGGCGAGGCGGGCGCGGCGGGCGCGGGTTGCGCGAAGGGCCGCTGCGCGCAGCCGAAGGTGCTGGCGGCGGTGGGCGGCTGCAGGAAGGGCCCGGCCGCGCCCCGGGGGCGGCGGCGGCGGCGGCAGGGCGCCCAGGTATGCGGCGGCGGCGGCGGCGGGCGGCCCGCCCACGCCCGGCCCGTTGAGCCACAGGTAGGGGTTGGCGGCGGCCGGCGGCGCGGCGTAGTCGGCCAGCCCGTAGGGCGCCCTGGCGGCCGGGGGGGCGCCCGGGGCGGCGGCGGCGGCGGCGGCGGGGGGCAGGCCGGGCTGCGAGTACACGCTGAAGTTGTCGCCGCAGTAGAGAGCCATGTCGGCGGCCGTCGGCGGGTGCGGCGCGGCGGCGGCGAGGGGCGAGCGGGGCTGGTCTCGCCGCTCGGGCGAGAGCATCCCTTTGGGGGCCAACCTTGCGGCCCCGCCTCGGCCCGCGCTCGGCGACCCGGACTCCGGGCGGGGGGTGGGCGGGCGCGCGCGGGGCGCCTGCGAGCCGGCCTCTTATAACCGTCTGCGGCGCGCTCCTCCCGGGCCGGGCCCGGGGTTGGGCGGCGGCCCGCGGGCCGGGGCTCTCCACGCCCCCGCCACGCCCCACCTGCCCGCGCGCCCCGGAGGAGCGCGCCCAAACCGCGCGCCGCCCGCCCCTGAAGCCCCTCCTCGCCCGGCCCGGGAGCCCGGGGAGTCCGGGGGGCCGGCGCCTCCAGGCTTAAGCGAAAAGCAAGCCAACGTGCTCTTAGCCCAATGATGAAATAAAATAACGAATATTAAAACAAAGAGAAAATACCCGAAACAGTACAACTGTTTGCTAAAAGGTCGGTAAGTTAATTTGGGGCGGCCGCTTAGACCACCTGCCTACCCCTTGAGTTTTTCTACCTGAACCCTCTACACCTTTTGTCATCGAGTTGGACGATTCACGTCCGGTCTTAACTGACCGGCTCCCAGTCGGAAATAATAGACGTGATTTACAACTCTCTGGGGGTATACGGTAGGTTATATTAACGGGCATCTTTGGTGTGTCGCCTTCTCCTAGGGGATTCTGTGATGGGAGAGACTGAAATCGGTTTTTGATTTCTCTAACCCCGTCTCTCAACATATAATAACTACATGTTGGTTCACATTCGGGAAGTTTGTTCATTTTATGTCCGGTTTGTGCGGTCTTTTGGTGTGATTTGTTGTCTTCAAAAACAAAAGGGTGAACGTTTTCGAAGACATTTAAATAAGTGGGTTCGGAATTAGCATTTTAAAACCAACTGTAATTTAAACTGTGCTAGAAGCGCTCATTTACAAAAAACGGTCTCAACGAATTATGGTGTATGACTTGCCCTCTACTTTTGTGTTTTGAAATGCGTCTCCTGCCAGGAAAGAAAAACAAAACCAGTAAAATACTGCGGCGACTCCACATGCCAAGCAATCATTACTTATTGGTTCCGAACAACAGTAATAAGAAATTTGTTTCTTTTACCATTAAAATTATTCCTAAGTGTGTTCTTAATAAGTGACAAGTCTGAGATTCTCATTTAAGAGAGGGGGGAAGGGGGAAAGTTTTTTTTTTCTGCCAAGTGCATACTGACAGTTCAGAATACTTAATAATTCGGACCACCCCCCCACACGCATTTATTTTCATGATAAAGTTAGTTATGTACTTTGGGGGAAATTATCGTCTTCTGTTATTTCACTTCTTAAAAGCTGAAATGCAGAGCTATTTAGCAAATTTTGGTACCTAAAATGCAAATCACACTTCAAATGTAACTATTTTGCATCTTTTCTGGAACCACAAAGGAATTGTTGTCAACTATAAAGCACACTATTTCTTTCTATCTCTTGCAAATACTATAGAATGGAATAGTGTTTGCCGTAATTGTATTTTGATTTAAAGATCTAAATGTTTTCTTTATTTAGATAAGCACAGTGCTTTGTTTTTTCCTCCCCAAGTGGCCCGAAATGAAGTTGTTTTGTTTTGTTATTTCTCTTGGGATGTTAATAAGGATGGCAACTATAATCCAAGAAATCATAAAACAATTTTTAATAAGTTATAATGCCCAAAATTAATATTTTTTCTTAAATTTGAAGGTCTGTACTAAAAAGAGAAAGTCCAGAAGAAAAACTTGGAACCTAGAGGGCAATAAATTAGGAATAATTTGAAATCAGCTCCCCTTTAGTAATTGATGTGCTTAAGAATATACTATCTTCCCTTGCTTTTTAGCAAGTTGTTTACTCATACGTACTTTGCCGTTTTACAAAGTTGTTTTATTTTTCAGTCAGATTCTTAACCCAGTAACTCCAAATTATTCTGAGCAAGTGGCCATGATAGCAGATTATTGTTTCTTGCTTTGATTAAAGGTTCTGGCTAGTAGAGATATTTTTGTTCCTTAACTACTGTATACATTATCATTTGCGGACTTAATTTTATTTAAAAATGACAGAGCCATCTAGCGGTTCTTTGCCTCTGTTACAGCATATATCCGGGTAGGGCTCTGTGAGGTGGATACCCCCTCTAGGGGTTTGAAAGATACCTTTCTATCTATTTTCAACCATATCGTAATTAGATAAGCTTAAAACTATTATTGGTCATGGCCTGGGTTTTTCAAATGTCAAAATTAAAATAATGTTCTTTTAATCCCTGTTTTTTTTTTTGGTGAGGAAGATTGGCCCTGAGCTAACATCTATTGCCAGTCTTCCTCTTTTTGCTTGAGAAAGGTTGTCCCTGAGCTAACATCTGTGCCAGTCTTCCTCTACTCTGTATGTGGGACGCTGCCACAGCATGGCTTGATGAGCAGTGTGTAGATCCGCGCCCGGGATCCGAACCCGTGAACCCAGGCTGCCAAAGCAGAGCCCGAGAACTCGACCACTATGTCACCAGGCTGACCCCTTAATCCCTATTTTTAAAAAAGGTAAACAAACTTAAAAAGCATTTGATGCACTTAAAAAAAAAATAAACAGGATAAATACTGTGCCTAAAATGCAAAACTTTTTGTCAATTGCCTTTTCACAAAAAGACATAATCAAGGCAATTGATTACTGTATGTAATCAATTGCCAGTGTAAAAGAAGTGTGGACTGTCACATGTTTTCATCACTGGAAAATAAAACATTTGGGGAAATTATTCAACCCAAGGAAAATATCGTGTTTGTTTTCCACTGACATTTGGTAACATTCTTGTTGCTTCTTTGAAATGGCTGAGCAACAACAGTGATTTATAACGGAATGTAGTCATTTTTAACAAATATTGTAAAAGGATGTAAAATTTATTACACTCATTAATTTATAGCATCATAGAAACATTAGCACATTAATGTTTGCTAGAGTTTTACATATTTATAGAAGAAAAGGAAGGTGTGTAATATAAATTGGAGATAGCCTCAGTGCTCCTAACTTGTAATGGCCGCCAACTTAGAACAACATCGAGGGGCCGGCCCGGTGGCGAGGTGGTTAAGTTCCTGAGCTCTGCTTCCAGTCGGCTCTGCCCAGCCAATTGGGATCCTGGGTGCGGACCTATGCACCGCTCAACAAGCCGTGCTGAGGCGGCCTTCCACATAGAGCAGCTAGAAGGATGGACAGCTATGACATACAACCATCTACTGGGACTTTGGGGGGCAAAAAGGAAAAAAGGAAGAAGATTGCCAACAGATGTTAGCTCAGGGCCAATCTTCCTCAAAGAAAAAAAAAAGAACAACATCGAGCTGTGCACAGAGTCAGTCATTTCTGTCTCAGCATCGTGGTTTACTTTGTGTCATCTATGAAAAAAGCCACAGGTGGAAATCGTGAAATCTACCCATGTCTCCTACCTGGCTTTCTACCTTGCACTGAAATTATTATACCTATCTTACCTCTTCTAGTAGATCAGAGGCTCTTTGAAGGTGAATCCTTATATGTAATCTGGTTTTTTAAATATCTTGCCCACCATAGGATAAGCAAATATCAATTTTTGAAAAATTATAGATTTTGAAAATCTGTTGAATTAATGAATGACTACTTACAAACACCGTGTTGGAATATAAATAAGCCCATTCGAGGATGTGTAAACATACACACACACACACACAAACAAACGCCCAAAATGGGACCTGGGAAAAATTTCTATAGCAAAGAAGAATGGAAGTATTACTCAGAGGCGGAGAAAAAGCCCAACTCTGAAAACAATTTACTGTAGTAATGGAAAGAACATTTTAGAAAATATCTGCTTTTTTGTTGTCATTAAGAGGTAAGAAAGTTTGGTGTTTGTGAAACAAGAAGTCAGAGTAAAATACAAAGTAGAACTCTGGTGCACCTGGAGATGAAGAAACTCGAGGAGGTGAGAAAATAGTGCAAGAGAACTTGGATTGTAATCGGAGGATACAGTTTTTGGAATAACGAAGTGAGAGTAACCCGACCACATAGGCCAAAATATGTAAGATTAATTAGTGCCTTTATTGTTTTGGCGAGGAAAGGATGGATTATTTAGGAAATTTAGGAAAAGATGTTGAAACAACCGGAGCTGGACCCACTACCTCGTTCCTTACTTGCTGTCATTTTTTTCCAGCTTCTGACCCCTTAATTGGTTCTCATTTTAGAGCTGGTATGTCCTTAGTGAGAGGCAAACTGAAGAGCCTCTGTCCTCTCCCGGTTCATGCCTCAAAGGCTGTGACTTGCAGACTGAAACAGAACTCAGAGGGACCATTCATTTGCTCCTTTAACAAATATTTATGGCTCTACTTTCTAAGTGTTGGTGGGAAACTGAGGCAGCTCTTTTCTCCCGAGAAAGCAAGCTTTCCACCAACTTGGATTTGTCTTCTGTTCCAAGAATACCTTTCCCTTGTCGGCCCATTATGTTGACGTTGGCCAAATTGCCCTGGCCAGTCACCCACTCAGGCACCTGGGAGTCAGGGAAGACTGGAGTGAGCTACAAACACAGAGTGGGGCAAAAACCAAGCTCACAGAGGCCCAGAAGCAGGGGCATGGCCCAGGGACCACCCAGCCACACACCAGCTGACCCTCAAGGCTCATGCCCCTCTTCCCACTGGAAACATTAGGCATAGGAAGTGTAGCAAAAAGGATGAATCCTGAGTATTCTAGAAGCCTAAAGCATCTGAGGATATCACAGAAGTTCCATGTACTTAATCCAGAAAAATAAGAGAAAAAAATTATCAGCCAAAACAGTGGTGCTCCAACAGTTCCTTTGACTGAGTGAAGTTATTAATATGTGGCTTCCCTATTTGAACCTTACACCTCTTCCTGTTGCCTCCCTCTCTCCTCCCCAGTTCTCTGGAATGCTTCCTGGCCTCTGGCTCCCGCTGATTATCTACATTCTTGAGCTTCCTCAGCTAACTTCTCAGACACTTCCTTCTTGTCCAGACCAGGCTCCCGGAGTGTCTTCAGCTTTCCTAGGATGACTTGCCTTGCAGAGCCTCCCTGCCCTGACTGCATCCTGGCTCCCCCAGGAGGCTCCCGTGGTGTCCTGAGGCCATCTCAACCGAAGGCTGCATTTCCTCCCCCTCCCTCCTCAGGGCAAGAAGGCACTCAAGCCCTGCTGTCCTGCTGGGTGGTGCCAGCATCCACATGGATGGCTCCGCCAACAACCTGGCCCCTCATTTCCAATAACCAGCTCCTCCTCTCCAGATCAGTCGGCCGCTATATTGGGTGTTCTGTGAGGGCAGGGACTGTATCTCTCGTTGCTCCCTTTTTTTAGAGCTAACAATTAAGGAACAGGTACTGAATACCTGGCGCTGTGCTGAGCACCTTGCCTGCATTATCTCATTTCATTCTCACTGCAATCCTATGAGATAAGAACAGTTAGTCCACATTCTACAGATGAAGCGACAGAGAGAGGTTAGGTAATTTAACAGTGGTCTCCCACTTCTAAGTGTGCAGCCAGGATTCAAGCCCAGGTGGGCTGGCTGTGGAGCCCGTGCTAGGAGCCCTCGGCTCTACTCGCCTCCTCCATTATTTCCCCAGTGCCTGGTCCAGTGCCTGACGTTCGTGTGTGCTCAATTATTGTTTGTTGCTTGAATAAATTAAAAAGTTAAAAAGCATTAAATGGTATAAAATGGAAATTTAAAGTCTCACGCCTACAACCTCCTACCCCCTCTCTTGCATCAGTTTCTGATGCTTTCCTCCAGAAAGCGTTTCGAGGTACTTCCCTGCACAGCTACGTGCACACGTCTACCTCATTTTGTCCACCTACTGTTCCCTTTCACGGGATATCCCATGGGAACCCACCAGTATGGCTGTGTGTGGGTGGTTTATAGCCAGTGTCTGTTCTCATTTATTGGTGCGGCTCCATACCTGTTAGGCAATATTTCGAATTTAACCTTTTTTGATGGATCTTTGGATTATTGCCTTTTTAAGAAAAGATGGCTTAATTTACTTATGATAGTGAATACCTAGCTGGGATTTGCTAGGTCAAAGAGTTTGTACCTTTAAATGTTTGATTCTGAGAAATTACTTTGCCAGAAGGTGCCCCAGTTTATACCACCAGCAGGGTCACTGTGGATGCCTGTTTCCCTTCACCTTTGCCAACGCTGGATTTGTTCACGTCTTTCTATTTTTGCCAGTCTTAAAAGCACAAAAGGTTATCTCAAAAATGTTTTGGTTTGTTTTTCTTCATGACTGAATTTAAGTACCTAGTCATATCTCATTTTAATTTCGTTTTTGTGACCTACCTGTTCTGATCTTTTGCCCATCTTTCTATTTGTGTATCTTTTTTAAAAATTGATGTGTCTGAGGTCTTTGCAATTAAGGATATTAACCTTTTTTCTCTGAGGTGTTGCAAGTCAAGGTTTCTTTGTTAAAACTCTTCTCTTGGCCTCTGTGATAACACACTGTACTGGTTTTCTTCCTTTCTCTTCTGCATCTTCCTCAAGGATGTCTATCTATCACCCCATAGTTTGCATAGTGTTGTTTTCCCTTAGGTTCCTAACCTGGCCCTCTTATTTTCCTTCCTCACGTTCTTCCTGGGTTGCCACATATACTCCTGTGGCTTTAATCATTGTAGTGGGCGTGGTTTTTTGTAGTTGTTATTGCCTGTTTAACAACTCTATCAAGAAACACCCTTGCATTATTCCCTATTTGTGAGGTTTACATGGGATTGGCCACTGTGCAGGGACAGGCTGGAGACTCAGACTCATCCTTGCCAGTGTTACTTTTCCCTGCACCAGGGATTGTTTGAGGCGGGTGAGTGATTTAAGATAGGTCATTTAAGATCTTCCTCAGGACTTCTGCTGGGATTATCAGGAAAAAGTTTTTTTCACAGAGACTGGTTCCTGTACAGAGGTTGTAGTCCTGAAATGGCCATCTTTGGTACCCTGAAGGAGAGCCTGCCTGAGAAAGCAGGTGACACCAAGTGATGCTGAGTGACAGAAAAAATGAAGACGCATCCTGGATCTAAGATTTGAGACGCTTTATCCAGGACCCTCCTTCACTTCCTTGAACTTCCTGGTCTCATTAGCTAACAAATTTCCTTTCTGATTTAATAGGCTGAATTGTGTCCCCCTAAATTAATATGTTGATGTTCTAATCCTTAGTACCTCAGAATGTGACTATTTGGAGATAGGGTCTTTAAAGAGGTAATTAGGGTAAAAGTAGGTTATTAGTGTGGGCCCTAATCCAATATGACTTGAGGAGATTAGAACATAGACATGGACACACAAAGGGAAGATCACGTGAAGACACTAGAAGAAGATGGCCGTCTACAAGCCAAGGAGAAGGGCCCTCAGAGGAAACTAACCCTGCTGACACCTTATGTTGTATTTTTAACCTCCAGAACTATGAGGAAATAAATTTCTGTTGTTTAAGCTACTCAGTCTGTGGTACTTTGTTTTGGCAGCCCTAGCAAACTAACACAGGTGGGTTTCTACCTCTTCCAAAAGAAAGTGCTGGTGACTCCAATCCAAATCTCTCACATGAGCTCCTAGCCCAGTAATCAACTCCTACTGGACATTTCTTCTTTGTTTTTCTTACAAGTCATTTCCTCAAATACAACATGTCTAAGCAGGTCATTAGAATTCTCTCAAAGCCCACTTCTCCTGTATTCCCTATTTCTGTGAAGGGCCCTGCCATTGACCCAGTCATCTAAGCCAGAAACTGGAGGTTCTTCTACCTCAATAACCAAGTCAAGCCATGATAGCTCTTTACTCTCTCTGTCCAACTGGCTATACCAAGGGTTATACCACCATCATTTCTGTCCTGGATTATTGCAGTTGGCTTCTAACCAACCTCCCTGGCTCCTAACCAACCTCCCTGGCTCCTTTCGTCCCCTTCCAATCCTCTCTCCACACTACCCTCATAATGATTTTGTAAAAGGGCAAATCCAGTCATGACGCCTTCCTGCTTTCAACTCTGTAATGGCTCCCACTGCTCTCAGGATAAGGTCCAAACTCCACAGCATGGCATAGGTGATCCTAGGAGAGGCAGCTCATTTTGTTAGCTGGACTTGTCTCCACTCCACGCTTGCCTTGCACTCTCTTCTAAAGCTCAGTGTTTCCCCAATTCAGTCATTCTAATATCCTCTTCATGATTCTCTATGTCACTTATGCTAATCATTAGTTAATAGTTTTCTTTTAATTAGTTCAACTTTTAAAATTAAATTGCATTATTTGGAAAAGAAACCATATAACACTACTGTAAATTTTTTTTAAAGTATATATATGTAGATAGATATATCTATACAAGTATCTATAGATATATCTCACTTGCCATAAACAGAAGGTAAACAATTTAAATGGATCATTAATCTTGCTGATAAAATTTTTCCCTTAAGTAATGTTTTAAATTTCAAAACAATTTAGAAATAAAACATAAATGATGTAATACAAGTAGCAGTAAACGTAATTTCATTAACAAAGACCCAAACCTGAAAATAAGTTCCTCAATAAGAAGAACAGCACTGTTTATGATCAATTTAGTAACAAAGTGATGTTCGGTTTAATGATGCTTATTTTAAAATTAAGATTAAGACAAACTTCTACATTAGTAAAACAAATTCTGTTTTTTTAACTTAACAGCATGAAGAATTGCAACTTACATGTATTTATATAGGAAAATGGAAAAAGGGATTTATTTGCCCCATTTGATAGGTTTGGCTAACTTTTATTGAAAAATATTTGATTCAACTAGGGGGGTGGGGTGTGGGCACAAGGGGTGGAGGGATACCCTTATATGGTGACTGATAATAATGTACAACAAAAATTTCACAATAAAAAAAGGAAAAAAAATTTTGATTCAAGAAGCTATCTCAAGTAATTCTTAAATCCTTAGGATCTGTTGTAAAGTAAATTTGTGAAGATGTAATCCAAGATAATATCCAAAAAGGAATAGAGAAAGAATTTCTTGTGCCCTCACTACTGTCACTGCACAATGCTTATGAAATCCTTTTATCAACCCTGTCAAGTGTTTTTTCATGCCCTGCAAAACATTCTCAGCAAGTATTTCAGGTGAGTTTATAACCAGGTTCAATTATGAATTCAAGAAATATTTATTGAGGATGACAGACCCTGGCCCTGGATCCAGGCAAACATGATAAACCATGAATCTCTGCTCCCACATAGCTTCAGAAAAGGAGAAGGTTCCCACTGCATATGACCCAGAGGACCAAGGGACCCAGGTGACCCAGACTATAGGCTTACAATCCCCAAGGTCACTTTATCTTGCCTGGGACTACTGAATTAAGCTTGTCTTTTAAGGATAAATTAGGCTTTCAAATGAGCAAAATTTATCTACGAGATATGCTAATTTGCAAATCCTCAACCAATCATGCATATGATGTCCATGAAGATAGAAGTTTTCTTCTAGAAAGACTTACTTCTTCTCCTATCTTGAAAAGACCAGTGTGGGGATTCATATGAAGCAGTAGTCATGGCCCAACACTTCTCAAAGTTGAAAAGGTTGAGAATTCAGTGACCTATGCTTAACATAGTTGACAATTTTAACTGCCTCCTGGAATCTTCCTGCCTATTTTCTGTGGCCAAGGCTTCCCCGGTGTACACAACAATGGATAGTCTTGGCTATGCCGCCTGAATAAAGGGAGTCCATTCTCCTGTTGAACGAGCCATGGCTCCGGCACCTTCCATGCTTTTCCCAAAGCGTTGCTCCCGAGCCTTGTTGTGATTTGCTATGAATGAATCAAGTTTATTTATTTATTTATTTTTTGTAAGGAAGATCAGCCCTGTGCTAACATCTGTCAATCCTCCTCTCTTTGTTTTTTGCTGAGGAAGACTGGCCCTGGGCTAACATCTGTCCACTTTATATGGGACGCCGCCACAGCATGGCTTGCCAAGCGGTGCAGGATGTGAACCCGCGAACCCGGGACTGCCGCAGCGGAGCGCGCACACTTAACCACTTGCGCCACCGGGCTGGCCCCCTCAAGAAGTTTAAAAAACAGTTCTCTTCAGTTTTATGAGTTGACAGGTCAGGATGTAACCATGGTCTTAATTCAGGCTGTGTCTGACAAACGCACAAAGTTTGGCTGATTTTACAATATTAGTGGCTTCGTCAGTTTGCTAGACTCCATTATATATAAAATCTTTGTATAACCATCAGATATATTTTACTGACTTACTGGTGTCTTCTTAACCAACATCCAATTGTACCCAGATTCATTCTTCTAATCCCAGTTCCCACAGCCTTTCTATCCTAGTGCCCTTTTCTTTGCTTCTACTTTTTGAGGTTGGTAATTGCCTCTCGTATAATAGGCGAGCTATAGATGGCTTTTGGTTTTTTTTTTTTGAGGAAGATCGGCCCTGAGCTAACATCTGCCAATCCTCCTCTTTTTGCTGAGGAAGACTGGCCCTGGGCTAACATCCGTGCCCATCTTCCTCCACTTTATATGGGACGCCGCTACAGCATGGTTTGCCAAGCGGTGCATCCGTGCGCGCCCAGGATCCGAACCGGCGAGCCCCGGGCCGCCGCAGCAAAGCGCACGCACCTAAGCGCTTGTGCCACGGCGCAGGCCCCTATAGAGGGTTTTTGATGGTGATGATGATGATGATAATGTTCGTGACGACCTTGACCCTATGGCTGCTTCCTGACTCGAGTCGACCACGCCCAGCCAAGGCTGAGATTGGAGAAGCTGGATTGACTTAATTTTTCAAGGAGTGCTTCCCACTCCTGTGACAGAGTCACTCAGGGAGCTTGTTAAAATGCACATTCCTTGACCGCACCCCATGGAGTTTGAATCTCTAGGGTGGGACGCCTGCAGCCTGCTTACTTTTTAACCTCCACCCCCAGTGATCCTGCCACTGGAGTTTGGGAGCTTAATCACCTATTGAAAACTTTAAAAATGAGGAAAAATATTGCCTTATAAATACACATAAATGATAAAGCACAGATTCTAAAGTTGGGGAGATCAGAGAGGGGTATCAGAATCAATGAAATTCTTCAAACTATAGGAGTCCTGCCCTTGTCCCCATTTGGAGATGACATGGAGAGCCAGGACTAGCAGGTATGTGCCTGTAGCCTCGCTGGGAAGTGGAGGGGCAGAGGCGGACAGTTGAGAGCCAGGCTAAGGAGCAAAGAGCATACACGATGTGGAAGTAATCAAGGAGCACTTCGTATGAACGTGTTAACATATATTTTGAAAAAATTAATAAAAAAAGGAAAGGAAATCTTATCTTAAATAGAGAGATGGGAGCTAAAAATGGAATAAACTTGAATACAGAGAGCACAAATCATTGTGGAATGCTGGTTAGATCTGCCCTTCTAAAGCAGAGCCTCCCGTGAAGCTCTGACAAAGGGCCTCAGCAGCATTTTTGGCAGTAGAATGATGTTTCAGTTCTCTGGTTTCTGTCGTCAGAGAGACCTGGGTTCCCTTCTCAGCGTTGTGCTTATTAAGCTTAGGAAATAGTACCACCAGCTAAAGAGCTACCTGATTCTCTGAATCTGCAGTTTCTCATGCATAAAATGTAGATGGCAACATCAAAATTATTTGAAGGATTAAAAGTGATAATGTGTGTAAAGAACTAAGTTTTCAGTAAATGATGGTTTTTATCATTGCCTATTTTTTATTTTTTGAGTTTATAAACCTGGGAATGAACTGTACTGCCTTTGATCATGGATAAGGCACAGATCAGAAATACAAGGTAAAGATAAATGGACACTTCCATGCTGGAAAAATTAAAATGTGAGTTTCCTCCATAGAGCTGTTATTTGGCATGAGAGAGTATTTGGCAAAACGGTTGCAAATGATACATTAGACTTTTCAATATGTAACATATGAAACTTCTTTTTTTTTTTTTTGAGTAAGATTGGCCTTGAGCTAACATCTGTTGCCAATCTTCCTCCTTTTTTCCTTTTTTCTCCCCAAAGCCCCAGTAGATAGTTGTATGTCATAGTTGTACATCCTTCTAGTTTCTCTATGTGGGGCGCCACCTCAGCATGGCTTGATGAGCAGTGTGTAGGTCCACGCCCAGGATTCAAACCAGTGAACCCTGAGCCACCGAAGCGGAGTGCGAGAACTTAACCACTACGCCGCTGACCAGCCCCATGAAACTTCTTAATTTGGCAAAAAATTAATGGGGTGCCAATAACGTGCCAGATCCTTGTGCCTGGGCCAGGCACAAGACATAAAAAGACAGAGTTTCTACCCTCAAGATACCCCCAGATAAGGAAAAACATAAAAGGGAAGTAATTAGGTTGGAAGAAGGTTCTGTAGGAGTTGTAATAATACTTCCCTTTAAGATATTAGTAATTTCTTTTTTTTTTTTTAAAGATTTTTTTTTTCCCCCAAAGCCCCAGTAGATAGTTGTATGTCATAGTTGCACATCCTTCTAGTTGCTGTATGTGGGACGTGGCCTCAGCATGGCCGGAGAAGCGGTGTGTCGGTGCGTGCCCGCGATCCGAACCCGGGCCGCCAGCATCAGAGCGCGCGCACTTAACCGCTAAGCCACGGGGCCTAAGATATTGATAATTTCTTATCAATTTCTGGGAGCTCCATTTGTTTTTGGGAGATTGAGCCCTTTGTCTATAATATGAGTTACAATATTTTTTCCCATTATTCTCTTTTGACTTTGTTTTGGTGGGGTTTTTAGCTTTTTGGTTTTTTTAAAGTGTGTTTTAATAGACACACACACATACACGCAGTGCTACATCACAAAGATAAGTGGATTTGAAAGGAACCGGTTTCCTCTGTAACAGAAAGCTATTATTTCAAGAAAGGTGCACAGGCTTCAGCCCACTGCCAGCTCGGTGGGGTTTTTGTTTTTTACCATGTAAGTATCATTGTTATATCCTCAAATATCAATATCTTTAAGGGCTTCTAGATTTTGTGTCATAGTTGTCAGGCCTTCCCCATTCTGAGATTATAGAGTAATTCTCCCACGTTTTCTTCTAGTACTTTTACAGTTCCACTTTTTATATGCAAAGCTTTGATCCATTATACTTCATCTGGATGTGTGATAAGGATCCAATTTTGTTTCTTCCAGAAGGCCACGTAGATGTCCCAGCATCATTTATTGAATAGTCCCATTAGTTTATTTGGGCTTGTAGATGATATAAAACAGTTTAGTGTTGAGTTCTGAGATGACAGAGTCATTGATATTCACTAATGATGACCCTGAGTCTTCACTAAAAGATTAAATTATGTCATGTAGTCTCTGTTAAGGGGCACAGGGAGTGAATGATTTATACAGAATGATTTTAAACACTCATTTTAACTTTTATGTTGTTGCTTAAAAGCAATTATTTCAAAAGTTTGCATCTTATCACCCAATAGCCAAGATAAATCTAATACAGAGTATAAAATGAAGTACTCTTTTTCTTATTTTTCAGCACTGAAATAATAAAAATTTCTTGGTAACTAAAATTGAAATAAATATGAAAACCTCAGAGAAAACCTGTTTGCAGTGACGAGCCACTGAGTGGCCAAAGGTTGCACATGTCCAGGACCAGCTGGCTAACTATTGACACCACTGTAGTTATTCTAGATCAGAAACCCTGAGTATTTAAGGCATCATTTCATTTGGATTCAATTATCAGTTCTGAAACTCTGCGGAGAAGAAGCCTCATGCTAATTTACAGGCCCATCAACGGTGTGAGAGACCGTTTCCTCACATCCTTATTCAAGACTGAATATAACCAAAGTTTGCTAATCTGATAGATGAAAAATACCTCCTTTATTATTTTTTACTTCTTTAATTATGAGTAATTTTGTATATCTTTTCATATGTGGATTCTTTCTCTATGAACAATGTCCTTTGCACATATTTGTTGGATTGTTTGACTTTTTGTTATGCATCTGTAAGAGTCTTTGCATTACCCTCCTCCTCAGGCGGGCCCCACCCTGCACTAGGGCATGTGGCTTGGAGAGCAGGCTCTGGAATTCGGCTCTACTCATTACCTTAGGCATTTGCCATTATCCAGGGAACACCCTGCTCAGCTGTTCACAGCAACACTGTCTCATCTAATTTTCATAAACAATCCTAGGAAGAAGGTACTATCATCCCCATTTAAGTCACTTCCCCAAAGCCACACAGCAAGTCAGTGGTGACTTTGGAGCCCGTGATTAATCACTGTGTGGTGTACAACCTACCACACAGGGTGATAGTTAAATATTAATCAGGACGGTCCTCATAAAGCACTCAGCCCAGTGCCTGACAGGTAGTAAACGATTAATAAAATGTATGTGATATTAGCATTTAGTTTGTCATGTGTTACAAATATTGTTTTCCAATTTTGTCATTTGGCATTTGATGTGGCTTGTGGTGTTTGCTAACCTGCAAAATTTTTATGTAATCAAATTTCTTTACCTTTTCCATTATGACTTTGGTTATGACTTTTGGTTGGCACTGTAAAGACAAAACAATTGAATAAGACAAACACTCCTCTGGGGCCGGCCCTGTAGCTTAGCAGTTAAGTGCGCACGCTCTGTTACTGGCGGCCCAGGTTGGGATCCCGGGCGCGCACCAACGCACCGCTTGTCCAGCCATGCTGAGGCCGCGTCCCACATACAGCAACTAGAAGGATGTGCAACTATGACATACAACTATCTACTGGGGCTTTGGGGGAAAAATAAATAAATAAATAAATAAAATTATTAAAAAAAAAGATAAACACTCCTCTGTTAATTAGAGGACGGGCTAACTTAAAGAGACTCTCAAATACAAGATTACAGTGAACTTCTTTCCCATGGAACAGATCTGATGTGGGACATGGCTCTGCACCAGAGGCTTCCCAGTGACCCAGGCACTTTCTCTGTTAGAAAAGAACAGGGGACAGGGGATGGAGAGGAAATGGAAAACAAGCAATTTCCCTTAAAGGAAGCAACATTCATTTCCACTTAAATCCCCTTGGAACTTAGTCACATGGACACACCTGGCTGCAAAGGAAGCTGGGAAATGTAGTCTCAAGCTGGGTGGCTTGTGTACTGCTGAACCAAGGGGTCAGGTGGGCAGGGGCATGGCTCTTGTACTAAAAGAAAGGAGAATACCAGGGTACAACTGGCAGTCAGCACCACACCTCCCCAATTCCTATGCCCTCCTATGTGAAATTCCCCCTTTCCTGAACTTACTTCTGGATAAGATTTCTCAGCTGCAAGAATTTCAGTTCCTGTAGATGCAGATTTTTGGGTTTTTTTTCCCAAGCTCTTTTGTTGGGGATAATTATAAGAGGTAACTCAGAGTTAGGAAAAGAAAAGAGAAATAATACTTCTTGCCTCCTGAGGGTCTTGGCAAATTCTCCTTCCTGGTCCTGGACCACCTTCCCAGTCTTTCAGCCAGTTAATTGCTACTTGTTTTTCAGATGCCAGCCCTAAGCCCCATCCTCAGAAAATCAGTCCCTCCTTCCCTGCTCTCCCTCCCAGAGTAATTGAGGGCTCCTTTGTAATCATCTCATATTACTTTTTATTCCTAGCACTTTCACAGTTGTAACTGGGACGTATTAGTGTGACTATTTTGTTGATGCTTGCCCTGGCCATGCCGCACTGCGGACTTCCAGGGGGGCGGGGCAGGGGCTGTGTCTGCTTTGCTTACCTCCAGGGGTGGAGCCTAGCACTGGGCACAGAGTAGATGCTCAATAAATATTTGCTGGATGAATGAATGAATGTTGAGAGAGGAAGACAGAGGAGCCTGAGAGAGATGGAGGAGGCTGAGAAAAAAGTGGCTAATATCTTGAGCTATCATGGGTGCCCTGTCAGATGGGAGGGCCTGAACTTGGGGAAGGGGTAGGCCTGTTGCAAGCCTATGAACTCGATGAGTTCCAATTCTGGTCCAAAGCTCTCCACAGGGAGGGCTGAGAGGTGAATCCCCTTACAGGGCAGAGGGGTGCTGGTGAGAAATGCTTCCTCAACTCTGGTGCCAGGGCTGAGGCCTCTGTCCATTTAGAAGAGGCAAGGACACTTAATAACTGATTGTTTAATTAATGAAATGTTACGTGTTGGAATTTTCCTAGCCTTTTCTGTGAAATAAAATTACTTGTTCCATGACTTTGTTCATTTTTCTGGAATGAAGCTAAATACTCTGTCAGAGACTTATTTAGACAATTTGCTTTTTAATCTAAAAGTGACACTGACGTTTAAGGAAAATCTATATTAGGAGTTGGTGGTAAAACAAAGGGAATTAGGATTCCATCCTTTCCTATTGTCAGTGCACTTTTTGACATTACTGTTGACATTTGACAAGTGTCCTAGTCAATAAGGCATAGCATATTGACTATCAAAACTAAAGTGCTGAGGGGCTGTTGCATTGGACAGATGTGAGCTACATTATATGAAATCTATCTTTATCTATCTATCCATCATCTACCTATCTCTATTATTGACCAATGAAGAATTTTTGCATTCATTCAATTTGGGACACTAAAGCGCTTTACAATAGACCATCTTCCTGCTTGTTGCTCAGGTTTTCTCCTGTTAGATGATCTCAGCTTCAAGCAGATGAAAGAAAAAAAAAGCCAGAATGGCAGTTCCTCCAACGCTCAGTTTATTCTGTTGCGTAATCAATGTACCGTTGGCTCTTGCAAAAATTATTAGAGGAATAAGATGTGATTCAAACTTTCCCATATGAATAGATCTGCTAGATTTTATTGCTTGAAATTAGTCCCTTTTTATTGTTGACATAATTTACAAAGAATACTTGGAGGAAAGTCATTTGAAAAGAAGACTTGTAGCATTCGTTATATCTGATGACGCTTTTGTACTGTTTGCTGAGTGTAATTCTCTGACAGAATTGCAGCCACTTGATAGTCAGTCTTTCCTACCAAGCACGTGAAAATGCATCTCAGTGTCATTATATTTTCAAATCTTGTCTGGCAGAAGAGTTAGATCTGAAAAAGAGAAATAATTTCAAGTTTAAAGAAAGTGTTGGGGCAAAGGTGGGGAGGACCAGGGCTTGAAGCACCAGCCTCAGACGATTATACCCGAAAGCCATCTTTCCATTGGCAGCTTTATGCATTCCTGAAAGAAACTCGAGTTAGGGGCTTGGCTTGATCTGCACCTCTCGACTTGAAGGAAGAACGGAGATGCAGTTTCCCGCTGTGCTCTTCACAAAGAGAAGAGGAACGGTGGCGTTTGCCCAACACCTTTGTCAGGTGTGTTTTCTCTATTGTTCTCCAAATGGCGAGGGATTAAGATGAGGGGGTTGGAGTGGCAATTTTTTTATGATTCTTCCTAAGCCAGAAGAGACACTTTTCTTAGAGAGCTGGGGAAAGGAATGCAGACTGTTGAGTACTTTGGGAAACTTGTTTCAAAACACCTGGAGTATGTGTCTAATCCATACTTGAAAAACAGCTGACTTCTGCTTCCTCAAAGCCAACGCCCCCCACCAGCCCCACCACTTCCCCTTCCCACTGCTGCTCCTCTGGCCTCCGAAGCCTCGCTCTTTTAATTTTAGGAATAAAAGGTGTCCCGCCACCCACAGCTATAAGCAGGATGCAGTCACCTCTATTTCTGTGAACCGGGAAGCTCTGCCGCCCTCCACCCCCACCACTGAGGTTCCAGTCAAGGGGGAGAGTTTGATTTTCAAAATGACCCGTACCCCACCTCTCAAACTGACAAGGTCTGCAATTGCATCTGTTCATGCAAATGTGGCCCTTGGGCTTCTGGGAAGTTGCGGGACTTGTGGTCTTGCTGGTATTATTCTTCAGCACCGTTGAGCCCGCAGAGAAAGGCCCTATTGAAATATGGGGATGGATGGTAATTAGTCTTTGTGTGGTGAACATGATGTAGTCTACACAGAAATCAAAATATGATGATGTACACCTGAAATTTATATAATGTTATAAACCAATGTTACCTCAATAAAAAAAATAAATAAAATGCTTGAGATAAAATAAAATAAAAAAAGAAATACAGGGAACGGAAGCTTGCTCTTCGAATTACACCTGGCTGCCCTTTATCGGTCACTTACTCCTTCACAAACCCTGCGAGCCAGAATAGGGATTATTACATGCTGTCACTTTAAATTTTAAAAATGGATAGGATTTAGGGACTTTTCCCCTCAATCTGGGTTGGTGGGCTAGGCACTCAAATAAATCTCACGTACAGCTGCCTTCTCTGTAAACCCTAAGAAATAATAGCTGCCAACAGGGGTACTCAGAGATTTAAAGCTGTGTGAAAAGGTTTTAAAACTCCTCAGAAACAAAACTGGTTCTGTAAGTGATACGTAAAGGATTAGAATCTGTCCGGCATCAGAGAGGAGGTGCAGGAAACAAGAGGACATCGCACTGGTCATCTCTGTCCACAATGTGCACAGAAACTTGGTGCTTAGGGCCTTGTTTTACATGGCTTGCCAAGCTCCACTTCCCGAGAGATGCGCAGTGCCCAGGCAGCAGTCACGGGCATGACCTGTTGGGAGCCCTCCTCTCCATGATTATCAGCTAACTGGACGCCAAGGGCTGTGACTGCTATGTCACCTGCTCTGACACTGAGCCTCACACACAATCGGCCAACACCGATGGCTTGAGTAAATGCCTGCTGGTGTGTCTTGCTGTTAATCAGTTAGAGGGTCTGATGACACCATACCTCCTCAGGTGTGTTCATTTAGCTTCCTAAAAATCTGTTTCTGTAAAAGGTAAGGGGTGTTTATTTTTCATCTGCAGCTCAACCTCGAAGGAGACTGTGATTGAGGACAGCACCGAAGGTTGCACTTTGCTTTTATTTAACTGTTTTCACCCACAAAATATGCATCATGGCTTATCTGGTGATGGCCCCTGCCATGGCAGATCGTGGGCTTTCTGTAGGAAATAGGCATGTTCAGATGTGTGAGAAAATTGCGTCTTCTGGACCACTTCTCCACTCTTGATCCTCCCCTATAAATCTTATGTCTTTTTGCTATAAAGATTTTATATAAAATGGGAATATTGAAACCATTTTCCTGCTCAGATCATTCCAGATTTAAATTTTCAAATAGATTTCTAAACAAAAACTAACAGCAAAATGAATAAGCAGTACTCAGTTTTAACTCAGTACTTTGTAATATTTTCCAGTGCATAAATAAGATTAATCCCAGATAATAAATTTTAAAAGGCATAGGAAGAAACCAGTTAAGTCTAAATAATGCAGGGCTTTGCCTTGGTTTAGATTTGGAGCCCTGGAATCCTAGGAACTGGATGCAGTTGGTTTCAGAATTCAAATCTAGTTATTAATTGAATCAGAGAAATGACTACTTGAATCTCCTGTGTAGAGAAAGGGAAAATGCCGTTGCCAGAAGCAATACCGTGTAGAGACTATGCAGACGCAATCCAGTGCTTCTCTCTTACCAAGCAGGTATGTTGTGAGCACCTCTCGAGTGATCCAGTGTCTGCAGACTGCAGAGAAGTGCAGGGAGGAGTTAAGACAGATAATAACTAGTTTCTTATTTCTTATTTTTATTTTTTTTTTGTGAGGAAGATTCACCCTAAGCTAACATCTGTTGCTAACCTTCCTCTGTTTTTTCTTGAGGAAGATTGTCCCTGAGCTAACATCTGTGCCAATCCTCCTCTATTTTGTATATGGGACGCTACCACAGCATGGCTTGATGAGCAGTGTGTAGGTCCGCGTCTGAGATCTAAACCTGAGAACTCAGGCTGCCGAAGCAGAGCATGCAGAACTTAAACCACTTGGCCACAGGCCGGCCCCAGTATGTACTCATTTTTAAGTCTGGCTTCTTTCACTCAGCATAATTATTTTTAGATTCATCCATGTTGTTGTGTGCTTCAGTAGCTCCACAGTTCGTTCTTTTTTATTATTTTATTGCTGAGTAGTGTTCTATTGTATGGATATACCACAACTTGTTTATCTGCTCACCTGTTGATAGACATTAGTGCTGATTCCTGTTTGTGGTTATTACAAATCTGCTGTGAGCATTCGTGTACATGTCTTTGTATGGATGTGTGCTTTTCTTTCTCTTGAGTATATGCCTAGGAATAGAATGGCAGGTGTATACTTAAGTTTAAGAAACTGCCCAACTCTTTTCCAGAGTGGTGTACCATTCACATTCCCAGCAGCAGTGTATGAGAGCTCCAGTTCCTCCACATCCTCTCCAACATTTGATGTGGGCAGTCTTGTTAATTTCAACCATTCTAACAGGTGTGTAGTGGTGTCTCATTGTGGCTTTAACTTGTGTTTCTTTGATGACTAATGATGCTGACTCCCATTTCTTTCGTTGATCACTTGTTTTCTATGCACAAGCAACCTTATATTTAAAAAATTTTATGTAATTTGATTTCATGCATGTATATGCCTTTGTGGTCTTTTTCAACTACACTTGAGGATCCTACTAGATGAAGACGAGCAACACATTTTCCGTTTTCCTCACCAGCACACCAGATGGTGATACCAGGAGGAATATTTTATAGAAAGTGGACAGATTTGCATTCCTAGTTTTCAGATGTTCAAAATATACTGTGAATAAGAAGTCTGGCCTTTCTATTTCAGTATTCACGAATCTAAAAAGGGAATAACTTTTAATTCACTTCCATGAATATTTTTGAACCCCTATATGAGCAAGATGGTTTTGGGGGGCAATTAGGGAGATGAAAGCCTGAATGAGGCATGATAATATCCCCTCTGAAAATATTACCTGGTGAAGGTTTCTGTATATTTGTTGCTGCTATTTTAAAACCTAAAGAGACACATTTGCCCACTTTCTGTGAAATTGGGCACAGACTGAGGCAGGAGGTAGCACTGTCCAGGTGCAGCTGTCTGGGTGCTGTGCCAGGGGAGTGAAGGCTTGGTGCAGGCACAGAGGCCTTTACTACCTCAGCCTGCAGCCTTTGAGGGAGCGACAGCTAGTTTAGGGCTGATGGCATCTGGGCCCATGACTGTCCAACCTGGGGCTGTCCCCAGTGGTCAGACTGACCATCAAACCCTAACAAGCATGGCAGTAGCAATGCACGTACGTGCGTGCAGGAGAGACAGGCTGGATGCTAAGCATCACAGAGAAGAACCTGAGCAATATATGGGATAAAATAAATAGCAACAGCTAATCCCAGTACAAAGCAGAATGAAATAAGTTCTCCAGAGCAGTGCTAATCAAAGCAACAGGTCCACAAGCTGTTTGTGATTGGTCTGCAATAAAACAAGGAGATTGTGCTGGAATGTAAATCAACATGCTGCTGCTTTGATTGAGAAAGTCTTGCTATTAAAAAATATATATATATATTATACACACACACACACAGAACTAAAGGGAATGCTTAGTTGCCTGGTTGATTTACATTCTGGCTTAAGCTCCTCAGCCATTTCCTTGCAGACTGGTAAGGAACAGGTCACAGACTGCATTGGTCGGCGGACCTCACTTCAGGTGGCTTTGCTCTAGGGAGGTACAAGCAGCTTTCAGTATATGAGCACAGAAGGGAGTGTGATTCATTCTGAAAAGTATGTGTTCACGCTCTGGCATTTATAACATTTGTTATTTGGCCTCAGGGCAAGCCAGTATATTTCAGGAAATGGCAAAGATCAAAGCACTTTAAAATTAGATGTTTGCTTTAAGATTAAAACAAACAAAATTAATTACAACATGCACTGCATGTTGTAAACAATAGGGAATTAATTCTTTGACAAATGAAATAAGTGCATAATAAACATAATAGCATTTTTACTTATCAGCCTATGAGGACTAAATGATATACTAACCAATATGATTTATATCAATAAGACATTTTATCAGCATCATCATCCGACCAGCATGGGCACCATATTTACCAAGTGCTGGAGTGTCATCTCATATTATATAACACAGAAGGGGGTTTCCACCAACCTGGCAAGAGAGCTGCGGCAGGCGAAATAATGCTCCCCCAGAGAGGTCCACAGATCCCTGGAACCTGTGAGCATGTTACTCTACTTGATAAAAGGGACTTTGCAGAGGTCATTAAATTAAGGGTCTTGAGGTGGGAGATTATCCTGGATTATCTGTCTGGGCCCAGTGTAATCACAAGGGTCCTTGTAAGAGGGAGGCAGGAGGATCAGAGTCAGAGTTGTCATGTGAGAAGCAGAAGTTGCTTTGAAGATGGAGGAAGGAGCCACGAGACAAGGAATACAGGTGACCTCAAGGAGCTAGAAAAGGCAAGGAAACAGATTGGATTTTCGCCTGAAGCCTCCAAAAGGAACATAGCCCTGCCAACACCTTGATTTTAGGACTTCTGACCCCCAGAACTGTAAGATAATAAATTTGTGTTGTTTTAGGCCACTAAGTTTGTGGAAAATTTTAAGCAGCAATAGGAAACTAATACCAGAGGATTGGGGATACAGCATCGCTTATTGATCCCGTGGCCAGGCCCTGCTCCAAGTGCTCTCCACATATTAACACATCTAACTCTTACAACCACAGCATGAGTGGCTTCTATTATTAACTGCATTTTACAGATGAGGAAACTGAGACAGAAGGCATTAAGGACGAAGGTCCCAGAGCTTGTAAGGGCAGAGTCAGTATTTCAAGTAAGTCCCTCTGGCTTCAGAATGTGTGCACTAAACCACCTCATTCTCTTGCTTTCCCGATAAAGTGAAAGGCTTCAGGATGGTCAGCAAGAGGGAGAGTTACAAGCCACATGTCACTCCTAAAGGACATTTTACTGTATAGCTTTACTTACTCTCATCTTCCAGGAAATATCATATAAACTAGACAAAAATGATAGCTCCCCTCTCAGTGTCTTCCTGCCCTCTGCTGAAGGAGCCGACTTACCCAAGTGACACAGTAGCCAAGTGTAAGAGGACAGCATATGAAAACTGATGACACATAACATGGATTATGGGCTATTATTCAGCAGAAGGTGCCTACACTTTAGCCTGTAATAGGAGATCCTTTACATGTGAAAATTAGCTTTTAACTATCCTTTAAAATTTTATTTCAAAGCTTGCTTAGTGAGTAACGTTCACTTTTTTTTTTTTTTTGAGGAAGATCAGCCCTGAGCTAACATCCATGCCAATCCTCCTCTTTTTTTTTGCTGAGGAAGACCAGCTCTGAGCTAACATCTATTGCCAATCCTCTTCCTTTTTTTTTTCCCCAAAGCCCCAGTAGATAGTTGTATGTCATAGTTGCACATCCTTCTAGTTGCTGTATGTGGGACGCCGCCTCAGCGTCACTGGAGAAGCAATGCGTTGGTGCGCGCCCGGGATCCGAACCTGGGCCGCCAGTAGCAGAGCACGTGCACTTAACAGCTAAGCCACGGGGCCGGCCCATGTTCACGTTTTACTGTTAGAACAAAATACTCAGACATGTCACTTAGAATGTTGATCACCATTTTCATATGAAAACACACACACACATACACCAGTTTAACAGAAAATTTAGAAAATAAAGTTGAGGAAATTTCTCAGAAATTAGAACAAAAATACAAAGAAATGAAAAATAGGAGAGGATAAGAAAATTAGAGTATTCAAGCCAGAAGGTCCAGCATCCAATAATATGAATTCCAAAAAAGATCAAGAAAATGGAAAGAAGGAAAATATAAAGAAATAATACAAGAAAATGTCCTGGTTTTGAAGCCTCAGGGATCTAAATTAGAAGGATCCATTGAGAGGCAGGACACTAAATGACGAGTGACCCACCAAGGCACCATCACAAAACTTCAGCACTAGGAATAGAGAGAATATTGTGAAAGATAATAGAGTAAAAGTTAAAAGTCACACACAAAGGGTTGTATCAAACTGCACTAATAACTGGGTGATAGGAGGAGATACTATAAGTGTCCTCAAAATTCAGAGGGAGAGCCAAAAAGAGGGAAACAACCCAAGTGTCCTTAACTGATAAATGAATACACAGTAGTATAGCAATACAAGGAACTATTATTTGGGAATGAGAAAGAATGAAATACATTACGTGCTACAACGTGAATGAACCTTGAAAACATGACGCTAAGGAGCCAGTTAACAAAAGACCACATATTGTCAGATTCCAATTACATGTAATGTCCAGAATAGGCAAATCCACAGAGACAGAGAGTGGATTAGTGGTTGCCAGGGGCAGGGATGCGGAGATTGGGGAGTGACTGCTAACGGGTGTGGAGTTTCTTTTTGGGGTGATGAAAATGTTTTCAACTGGATTCTCAGGGCTATTCACTATTCCAGAATATTGCTTCCACTCATTTATCCACTATAACTTTGTTGTTTTTGCATGCTGAAAATCTCTTCTTGTCAAGAATCATCAGACTAAACGGAAATGTCTTTTGGAATGGGTATACTTTATTATTAACTAACACATCAGTTATCAGTTAATACTTTACTAGAGTTTAGCTGCCTGATGGTATGTGAGAATCTTCCAGACCTAAGCTTGCCCTTCAGGGATGCTTGTACCTACTCATCTGTCCTTCAAAGGCCAATGATGAGTGGTGGAAAAAGGTCTTTCCAGGTGGCTGAGGAGGGAGGAGGGAGGGAAAGTACACAGCTCTCCCCTCAGTGGAGATAATAAAGGGAACAGTATTTCTTTTATTTATCTGCACTTGCAAAGACATTTAAAACATTATTTGGTTCATTTACCTGAAAATGATTTACCCATCATTTTGTTTACCACCACCTGGATGCAGGGGCTCTGCAAGATGCAGGAATACAGAGGTGAACAAGCCATCACCACCCTCCCCCACACCGCCCCCCGTGGGGAGCTTTCTGTCTCTTGAGAAAAGTGGGAGGATGCTCGAGACTCAGTTCCTCAGATTTTTGTTCCTCAGATTTTTGCTGAACTTGGTCTATTCCAGTAAGAGCAGATCGCCCCTCCTCAACTCTACCCCTTTAAGTGCCATTAATTTAATATTAAGGCAACTTCTCTTTTCATAATAAAATATGTTGGGTGGGAGGGTGTTGTAAGAGGTTTGGCGGATTCTATGGCAGACGTAAAAAGGAACTTTCCAACCCAAACGAATGGACTGAGTGCACTTTATTAAATAGGGAAGGGTAAAGGCAAAAGTTAGCAAATAGATATGGAGAATATAGGAAGTAGCTATATACAAAGAAACATCAGACTGGGTACTTATAACATCCAAATAAGTCAATAAAAAGAGGAAACAACAACAGATCAATCGAAAAGAGAAACATCAGATTGGGTACTTGCAACATCCACGCCCTTACAGCAGGGAGAGTCGCTTTAACTGACATGGCTAGGCGGGAGTGCCGATGGAAAGAGGTCCTGGGCAAGGAGTCCCCCCCACAGGCGAGACTCTCATTAGGCCTCAGTTTCCAGTAGCTTCTATAGTATGAGTAATCTCCAGAGTAAGCATTTGGTGTTCTCATGCACAAATGGTTATCAGTTGTGTACATGCATTGAGCTCCTTGGTTATCGCCCTAGCCCGGCACAGATGGCCATCCGTCCCAGGCTATGACACCCACAGAGTCTTGTAATCTTACAAATTGCAACTATCTCTGTGGGAGAAGGGCCAGTTCCCACCACACAGAGAGCTGCTTTATATTTCTTTGTGTGCTGGTGGCTGTAGGTTTATGGAACGGCCAAACATGGCTGTACTCATGTCAAGACAGAGGGTTATGTGGCTGTGATGTGTGCCCCTCTGACTGTCTGGGATGACCCAGCCCATTGGGCTGGCTAAGCCTGCATCATTCAACAAATATTCATCCAGCCGTTTCTATGGGCCAAGTTCCTGGAACAAGACAGACCAGGTCCCTTCACTTTGGCTGGGGGGTGGGTAAGGAGGGAGGTGAAGTGAGGGCTACTTTGGATAGAGTGGGCAAGGGCAGGCCTCTCTGAAGGATGGGAATGAGACAGCCAGGCAATGAGTTGGAGAAAATGTATCCTTCAACCACCCTGCGTTGGAGGCAGGCATTATCAATCCCTCTTCACAGGGGAGGAGTCCAGTCCCAGAGGATGAGGAGCTCGTCTCAGGTCCTGCAGCCTTCAGCTGGCAAAGAAGACATTCACCCCCACCCTCCACCCCTCTCCGCCTTAGCCATTCTCTGTCTACCACCCCACAGTGTCAGCTGGAAGTGAAGCAGCAGAAGACCATGAAATCAGACGGACGAGGGAGAGGAATCCACGTTGAACGTGAAAGGCTGAGAAGGAGGTAGAGGAGGCCCAGAGGAACAGGGTGGGGCCTGAAGCCGGGGTCTGCTTCCTCCTCTGCTGTTCTCTGGCCGTTTTCCCTAAGCTCTGCACTTGATTGGGGGAGATAACCTCTCCAGAGAATGGAGACTTATTCTTGCACCAAGAGCTTGAATCAAACATTTGTCCTGATTTTTGAGCGTTTGAGAAGTGTGTGGAAATCTCCTGTAGCCAGCCAGGGATGCTTGTATCTCCTTACCTGTCCTTCAAAGGCCAACGACAGGTGGTGGAAACAAGTCTTTTCAGGTGGCTGGGCGGTAAGGAGGGAGGGAAATGCACAGGAGATAACAGAGGATGAGCGCTCATGTTGCGCCTGCAAACATTAATGCACATTCATAAAAGGCTGGGCTTTCACAGAGCCAGAGGCCCTCAGTCTGTCATCAGCCGGGCAGGGAAACTGAGATCACACCTGAGCCATCCTTCTTTCTCAGGACACTTCCCCAACCAGGCCTCTGAGAACCATAAATAAAGACCACTGCGAATGGCTTTCTGTCTGACCCTTTCACCTGAAATAAAAATAAAGCTTGGAGAATGTAATCCTGACTCAAGTCTCCTTCATGGGCTCCTCCTTCCCTTACCTGTTGACAGGTGCCTGCCAGACCTCACAGTTACCTTTGATTTAGCTGTAATGGCATCTCCACACTTAGCTAGGTTCTGCCCTGTAATCCTCTCTGAAGCTTAAGTCAATTTATATGGTAACCTGAGAGCCATTTCTTGCTTCCAGACGATGTAACTGTCTGTTAACACATTCTGGAATGATCACTAACCTCATGCTTAAGGCAACGGACCAGTAGATCACTCTCAAAGCCAGATTGTTAAAATTTGTTAAAACAAATTTCCAAAATAAAAAGGAAGCTTTATTCCCAAGCACCCTTTTGCAAACTCCTAAGATATTTTGAAACTTGTTTTCAGAGAACCAAGAGTGGTTTTTCTGAATCAAAATCTACACCTGAGAAGTCTAAGTGTATTTATGGAGATAAGGGTGGCAAATTTGAAATTGGAGCAGAAAATCATGGATATAATAATAAAAACCTGATAAAAACCTCCAACTGAATTTTAACCATGTATTTTCTCAACTCAAACCATCAAATGAGTTTGCATTAATAAAAGTTACCCCCAGCATTTGTTTATTTGAGCACAGTTCTGGGTGAAAGAGGATTCTGTTTCTTTGTTCCCAATTTATGGGGGGTTCTGGAGGAAACAGTGTAACAATTTTGTTGTGTTAAACAGTATTTGCTGAACATAGCAAAATTATGATCGTTTTGTTATAGAACAAATGGACTATGTTGATTAAAAAATGGACAGAGATTTGTGTTTGTATATATGTGTTCACATTTTGCCTTGTTTTAAATGTGTGGAAATGATTAAAATAAAGAACAGGTAGAATCCGTTTCCTTGCCTTTTCCAGCTTCTAGAGGCTGCCTGGATTCCTAGGCTTGTGGTCCCTTCCCTCCGTCTTCAACGCACATCACTCCAACCTCTACTTCTGTTGTCACTCTCCTTCTCTGACTCTGACCCTCTTGCCTCCCTCTTACAAAGACTCTCGTGATTACATTGGGCCTGCTCAGATCATCCAGGATAATCTCTCACGTTGAGACCCTTAACTTAATCACATCTGCAAAGTCCCCTTTACCGAGTAAAGTGATGTATTCCCAGGTTCTGGGGATCAGGACGCTGGCGTATTGGAAGTGCCACTATTTAGCCTGCCACACCTACTATCACAAGTATTTATAAACCTGTGAACTGGAAGTAGTGTGTCAGTAAGCAATGGCTAGACTGTAGATGAAGAAATGTTTACATACCTTGAGTGCACTCCCCGCTGTAGCTCACTCCAGGAATGAGCTTCTCTGTCTGGCTCTCTGCCCAAGCCCTTCTCCCCACCGAGTCATTGCTGCCCTGCCCCTTGCCGTGGGATGGCCAAAAGGGCATTGGACTCGAGTGATTTTAAGCAACTCTTTCACCTTTCTGAGGGAAGTTTCCTCAGGTGTAAAAGAGGAATAACAACATACACTCCCCACAGCCTTGACAGGTGAATGAGGTTGGTGCTAAAAGTGCTTTGTAAACTGTAAAGACTTTGTAAACGTATATTCCAGTGGGACTCATTTTAGGGTATAAATTATGTAACCAAGAGATTGTTAGAAGAGACTTGAGATCCATCATTCCAAACTCTTATGACAGATGTGACGTCTGGAGCTCGGCTGGCTTCACAGGTGACACAGCTCATTACAGGCTGGAACCCAGATATCCCGATTCCTGATTCCGTGTTCTCTCCATTGCATCACAACATAATGGTAATGTGTTCGACTCAGTACACAGTGATCCGTTGACTGGACTTCTCTACCCAGGTTTGTCATGGGTCCCCCTCCACCGACCGTTACCACCAACTAGACTTCTGCTACCACCCACCTGCGGTGCTGATCAGAGTAATTAAGGCCCTGGGGTGGCAGCCCCACAGTCTACTCTCTCAAGTCTGTGCCTCTCTTTTCTCTGTTTCTCACGCCTGGTGTGTGTTCAGTCGTCTCTTCTTCAGCTCCTACTTGGACTATTTCAAACCCTTACCGTTTCTTGTTTTTCACCATTTGCAGCCTCTTCCTAGTTGTCTTTGCCTCCAAACCCAGCCAAGGCCACTCCATTTGTCACCTACAGGATAATTAGTTCCTTTGCTTTTACACAGCTTGGGTATTTACATGTCTGACATTTTTTTACATTTAACATTTTTATTGCATTACAATTTACACACATTAAATTCATCACTTTTAGTTACAGTTCTGTGAGCTTTGACAAACACACATAGAGGCGTATCCAACGCCACAATCAAGAAACAAAACAATTCCTTCATTCCTTCAAAGGTAGTGCTTTTAGTGTCGTGTCTAAAAAATCTTTGCCTATCCCAAGGTCACAAAGATTTTCTCCTATATTATTTTTTTCCGGAAGTTTTATAGTGTTAGATTTTACTTTTAGGTCTATGATCCATTCTGAGTTTGTATAGGGTGCAAGGTATAGATCGAGTTTTTTGTTTTTTTTTTTTTTGTATTGGGATGTCCAATTGTTTCAGTACCATTTTCAAAAGTCTTTTCTTTTTCCATTGAATTGCCTTTGCACCATTGTAGAAAATTGATGGACTATATATGTGTGCATCTACTTCTGTATTCACTTTTGTTCCATTGATCTATCCTGATTCCTATAGCTTTACAGTGAGCTTGAAATCTAGTAGTGTCAGGCTGGCCCCGTGGCTTAGCGGTTAAGCATGCACTCCCTGCTGCTGGCGCCTGGGTTTGGATCCCGGGCATGCACCGACGCACCGCTTCTCTGGCCATGCTGAGGCGGCATCCCACATACAGCAACTAGAAGGATGTGCAGCTATGACATACAACTATCTACTGGGGCTTTGGGAGAAAAATAAATAAATTAAATTAAATTAAAAGATACCTACATCCTAAAAAAAAAAAAGAAATCTAGTAGTGTATGTCCTCCAACTTTATTTTTTAAAGATATTTTATTGGTTTTGTTGTTGTTGTTAAGGCAGAGTCTCCCTGAGCTAACATCTGTTGCCAATTTTCCTCTTTTTTTGTGTGTGAGGAAGATTAGCTTTGAGCTAATACCTGTTGCCAATCATCCTCTTTTTTTTGCTGAGAAAGATTGGCCTTGGGCTAACATCCATGCCCGTCTTCCTCTGCTTTATGTGGGACGCCTGCCACAGCGTGGCTTGATGAGCGGTGCATACGTCTGTGCCCAGGATCCAAACCTGTGAACCCCAGGCGGCCAGAAGCAGAGCACATGAACGTAACAGCTACGCCACTGGGCCAGCCCCAATCCTCCTCTTTTTTCCTGCTTGAGGAAGATTCGCCCTGACCTAACATCTGTGCCAATCTTCCTCTACTGTGTTTGTGGGTTGCCGCCACAACATGGCCACCAATGAGTGGTGTAGGTCCACGCCCTGGAACTGAACCCGGGCTGCCAAAGCAGAGCGCGCCAAGCTTAACCACTAGGCTATGGGACTGGCCCCTCAACTTTGTTATTTTAAAAAATCGGTTTGGTTATTTTAGTTCCTTTGCTTTTCCATATAAATTTAGAATCAGCTTATCGATTTTTATAAAAACTCTTGCTGGAATTTTGATTGAAACTGAGATAAAGCTGTAGGTCAGAGAGAATTGGCATCTTAACACTATTGAGTCTTCCAATCTATGAATACTGTATTTATCTCTATTTATTTAGGTCTTCTTTGATTTCTTTCAGTAGTGTTTTATAGTTTTCAGCATATGGACATTGCACATATTTTGTAATATCAAATGCCTAAGTATTTGATGTTTTTTGATGCTATCGTAAATGGTACTTTTTAAATTTTCAATTTTGAATTGTTCATTGCTAATGTATAAAAATATGATTGACTTTTGTATGTTGACCTGCTATACTGTAACCTTGCTAAACTTACTTAGTTTTAGGAGCTCTTTTGTATATTCTTTGGGATTTTTTTGCATAGGCAATTATATTGTCTGCAAAGAGTGACGGTTTTACTTCTTATTTTGCAATATGTATGTATTTTATTTCTTTTTTTTGCCTATTGCACTAGCTAGGACCTCCAGTATGATATTGGTTAGGAGAGGTGAGAGTGCACATCATTGCCTTGTTTCCAATCTTGGGGGGAAGGCATGAAGTCTTGTACCATTGAGAATGATGTTAGCTATATGTTTTCCATGGAATCTCTTTATCAAGGTGAGGAAGTTCTCCTATAATTATAGTTTGCTGAGAGTTTTTGTCATGAATACATGTTTAATTTTGTCAAATGCTTTTTCTGCATCTATTGAAATGATCATAGTATTTTTCCTTTTTAGTCTGTTGTCACGATGAATTACATTAACTAATTTTCAAACGTTAAACTTTGCATTCCTAGCATAAACCCCATTACTCCTGAAGTATTATCTTTTTTACATATTTTTGGATTTGATTTTCTGAAATTTTGGGAAGAATTTTTGTGTCTCTGTTCATGAGGGATATTAGTATGTTTTCTTTTCTCGTAAGGTCTTTGTCTGGTTTTAATATAAGGGTAATATCACCTCATAGAATAAGTTAGGAGGTATCCCTTCTCTTCAATTTTCTGGAAGAGTTTGGGTAGAATTGATATTATTTCCTCCTTAAATTGTTTGATAGAATTCACCAATGAGGCCATCTGGACCTGGAGTTTTCTTTGCAGGAAAGTTTTTACAAATCCAATTTCTTTAATAATTATAAAGCTATTCAGATTATTTCTTCTTAAGTGAGTTTTAGTAGTTTCTATCTTTCAAGGAATTTGTCTATTTCATCTAAGGTGTCAAATTTACTGACATAAAGTTGTTCATAATGTTCTCTTATTATCTTTGTAATATTTCTAGAATCTCTAGTGATGTTCCCTCTCTCATTCCTGATGTGCATAATTTTTATTTTCTCTTTTTTTTCTTATGAATCTGGCTGGTGATTTCCCAATTTTATTCATCAAGAACCATTTTTGGTTTCATTGATTTTCTCTATTTCTGTTTTATAGTTCATTGATTTTTGCTTTGAACTTTATTTTTTTCCTTTCTCCTGGTTACTTTGACTTTATTTTGATCTTCTTTTTCTAGTTTCTTAAGGTAGACGCTGAGACAATTGATTTAGATAGCTTTTCAGTGGAATACAGGATGCTCAATTAAATTTTAACTTCATGGGGCCGGCCCCTTGGCTTAGCGGTTAAGTGCTCACACTCCGCCGCTGGCGGCCGGGTTGGATCCCGGGCATGCACCGACGCACCGCTTCTCCGGCCATGCTGAGGCCGCATCCCACATACAGCAACTAGAAGGATGTGCAGCTATAACATACAGCTATCTACTAGGGCTTTGGGGGGAAAATAAATAAATAAATAAATAAATAAAATTAAAAATAAAATAAATGTTAATTTCAGATAAACAATAATTTTTTAGTATAAAAAATAAGTATATCTCAAATAATGCATGGGATATACTTATACTAAAAAAAGATTAAAAAATTCATTGTTTATTTGAAATTCAAGTTCAGCTAAGTATCCTGTATTTTTACTTGCTAATTCTGGCAACTCTAACTTAAGACCTTTCTTCATTTCTAATATAGGTATTTGATGTTATAAATTTCTCTCTACACTTTATCTGCATCACACAAATTTTGGCGTTACCTTTTCATTTTCATTCAGTTCAAAATACTTTCTAATTTCCCTTTTGATTTCTTCTTCAGTTATTTAGAAGTGTGTTAGTTTTCAAGTATTTGGAGATTTTTCAGAGATATTTGATTTGATTTCTAATTTAATTCCACTGTGGTCAGAGAACACGCTTTGTATGATTTGAATCCTTTTAAATTTATTGAGACTTGTTTTATGGCCCAGAACATAGTCTACCTTCATAAATGTTCTATGTGAATTTGAAAAGAGTGTATATTTTGCTCTTGTTGGACGGAGTGTTCTATAAAGATCACTTCAGTCAAGTTGGTGGATCATGTTGATCAAGTCTTTTATATCCTTACCGATTTTCAGTCTACTTGTTCTATCAAATATTAATAGACAAGTGTTGAAATCTCTAACTTTAACTCTGGATTTGTCTATTTCTTCTTGTAGTTCTCTTAGTTTTTGCTTTAGTTTTGAAGCTCTGATATTAGATGTGTAAACATTTAGGATTGTTCTTTCTTCTTGGTGAATTGACCCTTTCATCATTTTGAAATGACCCTCTTTATCCTTGGAATGTGAAATCTTCTTGGTCTAAAGTTAATATAACCATACCAACTTTTTCTTTTTAGTGTTAGCATGGTATATATTTTTCCTTTCTTTTACTTCCAATTTATTATATCTTTACACATAAAGTGGGCTCCTTGTAGGCAACATATAGTTGCTTTTTATTTAATCGGATAGTCTCTGACTTTAAATTGTGATGTTTAGGTGTTTATCCTGTATTTACATATCAGACATTTAAAGTAGCTCTTTTGCTTGAAAGAAGGAATACCAAGATACATATATTGAATAAAAAGGTTGGTCTTGAGTACTATAAAAAGTAAAATGTTTTCAAGATCCCCATTTCATTTTTGGTGTATTTATTTATTTGCATTTGTTCTCAAACTTGAATGAATACAAAAATCACCAGATTTTAAAATTCAGTTTACTGGGCCCCACCCCCAGCCTGATATGAGTCTGGTCTGGTCCTGGAACCTGTACTTTATGATGCACACTACCCCTCCCTCTGCCATCATTACAGTCACACCCCAATGCAGGAGTTTCTCAGACTGCAGCTGGAGGAACACTGTGTGGAAAACAGTCAGGTCCACTGGATGTACCATCATCTATTTTTCTTTTTTTGAAGTTATCAAAATACTGAACAAATATGCTGCGGTTTGCCTTCCCACTCCACGCTGTGTGACAGCGTGAGCCAATTTCTGTTCAACTCAAGCCAATTTCTATTGACATAAGTTGAGTCCTTTAGGGAGGCAAATTTAGTCTTCAGGACTAGACCTCCATCCTTTGGCAGAACCTATGTCACCAAGAAATGGAAGAAAAGAAGGCAGCTATTTGAATAAAATCTGAATCTAACGATGACTAAAGGTCTTGATGATTTATTTAATTGCAACAATAGGAGCATATATAACCATGGGAAAGTATACTATATTTGCCAAAAATCTATTTTGAAACAATTTTTTCTTTTTTTTTTTAGTTATAAATTTTTTTGCTCATGCTGGTTCCTTCCTTTCAACTTCCCTTTCTGCCTCTCCTCTATCGTGGCTCATCCGAATCCTGCCCACTCTTTGAGGTCCAGCCTAAATAAGTCCTTTCCCACAATTCTGCCTCTCAGACTTACTATAAAGCTAGAGTTGATTCAGCAAATTGGTCATTTGGTAAATCGATTTTTAGCCAATTGTCTTGCTGGGCCCATGACATTACAACAAATCAACCTTGGAAGCTGGATGTCAAATGAGGAGGAGAAATTATATCCCGGCGCATAAAAGGAAAAAAAGTTCTCCAGTTGGTTCCCTAGATGCTGGGAAGGGTGGGAAATCCCACCTGCTAGAGCAGGTACTGAGAAGGAGCAACAGATATGAGGAGAGAGTGCTGCCAAATGCAGAGCACTAAAGATTAAAAAAAAATTTTTTCTTGTGCTAGTAAATATATATGTAAATAAATTCAATAAGATTTTATTTAACATTTCAGCAGCAGAGAATCATTTTGCATCTCCCATACCGGGAGGTCTCTAATATAGTCTTAGCCTATTTGGGACAGAAGTCAGGCACATAAAGAGGCAATGCAGTGAAAATCTGGGGCAATCAGAGAAGGCTTCTAGAGGAGGTGGCATTTGAGCTGGGTGGCCTCTAAAGAAGGAAGGATAGGCATTTTGGACAGAGTTAATAGCACAGAGGTTTAAAAAAGAAAAAAAGGATGACAGCTGGTGAGGAGAGAGAATCATTTTGTGGGGATGGATGGAAGTGGCAAATGAGGCTGGAAATGTGGGCGGTTGGGTTGGGACCAGATCAAAAAGTGCCTTAGATGTCAGAGGTTTAAAAGTTATACGAAGCCAGGGTCTTTCTGGTTGGCAGTGGGGCCTCGTCAACTCATCCAGGGTCTAACAGGAGCCATACAGAGACACAGAGACAATATCTTGCACTGTATAGCAATTAAATTGTCATTTGATTTTTTTAATGCCTGTTGAGGTTTCTAGGCCATTTCACCAACAACGGGGCAGTGATCCGTAGACAAACCAAGCAGTGCAAGAAGATAGATCACCAAGAGAAGGGCTCTGTTTATCCACAAACACCTTGACAACTTGCAGTGATGGAAAAGGAGACACAGGCAATATGTCAGATAGAATAGGCCACAGTCAAATTGCCAATGCTTCTCTTAACTCTCTCAACTTTATTTTTTGTTTTCCTTGTTATGTTTCTGCAATGTTGTGACTGCTCAGTTTTCTGTGTGAATGACACTAATGCAGAGATCTTTTCAAAGCATTACTTTGAGCAGATGTTTATGTGCTACTGAATATAAGCCGGGCAGTTTCAAATCCAGGAACAAACACAGGAAGAGAAATAGGGGTATCAGAATTTCCAAACTGCATCCCTAAGATAAGTGCCTCTCTGTAGCATCTCCCCAGCTGTCACTCAAAACTCTGCCCCAGTCCTTTTTGGGTCCTCATATAACTCAATATGTCTCACAAATTGTATAGACACTCACTATTCAATAAAAAAGGACTTCTCATGGTGGTTATTTGAATCTATACCTGATATTAGGATACTCCTCATGGAAATATAAAATGAGAAAGATTATGGAATAGAGTATTGGACACAGTGAGGGCTTGCATATTTTAAATACTTAACATTGATTCAGATCATCAGTGAATTGTTTCTTTTAAAAATAAGTTTATAAAATAAAGTACTATAAATGAATACATGTATATTAGAGAAAACTTAGAAAATACTCAAATATTGAAAGAAAAGAAATAACACATAGTTCCACCAATCTAATACAATTGTTGTTAACATTTTGGTGATTTCTTTTCAGAGTTTTTTCCTACATGTAGTTTTGAAATTTTTCTTAAATAAGAAGAAAATAAGCTTCTGTCAAAAGTGTCAAGGGAGCAATTGGAATCTCTGAGAATTACTTTTTAAATGAGAGAAACACTCTTAGCCTAATGTCATCCAACTTCTGGATATGCTAATAGAAACACTTTGATATCCAGAAGACTTAAAATGAAAATGAATTTGATGGGGCCCACCCTGTGGCATAGTGGTTAAGTTTGGTGCACTCCACTTCAGTGGCCTGGGTTGGAGGGTTCAGATCCTGGGTGCAGACCTACACCACTTGTCAGCTATGCTGTGTGGCAACTTACATATAAAAAGTGGAGGAAGACTGGCACAGATATTAGCTCAGGGCTAATCTTCCTCAAGCAAAAAAAAAAAAAAAAGGAAAATGAATTTGGGCCTTTACTTCCTTGGCCAGCACTGATCCCCTCTTCTGTGGTCTGCACAGTGCCAGGCACAAGGTAACTTAAAAACTGCCAAATTTCCCAGGTGGCTGAGTGTGGAAAACAAGATGCGCTAAGCCAAAGCTTATAAGCACTCAAATTCAGGAGCGTTAAATAGTCAAAGCTGCCAGTTGGCAGAGGATTTGAGTGAGGACAGGGGCAGTGACAAAGTCAGGAAGATAAATGAAAACCATGGAGAAAAAATCAATATTTTTCTCAATTAGAAAACAAAACTGTATGTGGTTAGTGTTTAAAGATATAACAGGATTACATTCCATAAGGGCGCAACCAAATTGCCCCTTCAGGTAAACTCCTGCCAGCTCTTAGACAAAGTAAGGAGCAGATGGAGGCCTTATGGGGAGAGAATTTCCTTCAGAGGAACGCTGCTGCTTCTCCGGAATAGGGACCAATGTGGAGACAATGTGGCCAGATATGTCGTCAACTCTTTTACCTCCCGCCCCAGCTACCCTGCACAGGAATTATATCGCCTGGATTTATTGATGGCAACTGAAGTCCAGAGAGATTCAGAACTTCTGCAAGCCCACTGCCCAGGAAGTGTTGAAGCCGGGATTCAAACAGCCCTTTCTCCTCTTGAAAAAGGAAACACCTCATCTCTTTGAGTGAAGGCATTGCACTGTTGGCAGGGCAGGAGAACAGATCAGTCACACTATCAGGTTCCCAAAAAACCATATCTACAAATCAAACAGCACATCTCCATGCCTTAGTCAGCTGGATCTACAAGGAGTAGCTAATCAGTGTTACCTTCAAATCATAATGGCAAATATTTTATTTCACTGTTGCGAAAGGTAAGAAATAGAAGCCTTGAGTTCTAGAGAGTCCATGTTTTTTTCTACAGGCTACTGCTTCCAGAAGGACACTAGTAACATCTCTGGTCATTTCTAGGAATTCTGATATAAAATTAGGGTAAGAGTACTTTTGACTTAACCACATTAAGAAGGGTGGCATGAGGATTCCTGGGATAGTAGAAAAGGATTCCTGGGATGGTGGCTCTGGTTCCCCGGTGGCTTATCTCTGTTCTGCCTAATCACTTTGAAATTAATGGGGTCTCAGGGCCTTGCAGTTGGGGGTGGCACACAGATGGACAGAGACAGAATTTCAAATTTTACTGCATTGCCAATGGTGTGATGTTATAGGAGGGAAACAAAAGAAAAGAAGGAAGCTTTCAGACTAGAAAAAGTCATTGGAAGTCATCTCCATTAGCCTTTCCCCTCAGCCTCCCAAGTCAGATAGAAGCCGTCTTTTTGCATACTGTGTATCCGTAGGATCTTCAGTTTGTGGTAATATTCGTGGAGTAAGGGACAAAGAGGGGAGTTGTAATTGAGAGGTTAAACAAAATGCTGTGGCTTTTAATTAATATTATTATGATGATGATTCTCAGTAGTACGGAGCTGTTGCATTTAGATTCTGATAACAAAAGATAGAAATTAAAAAAAAAATCAGAGAGGCCTCCAAAAAACCCACAGGATGCTTCAGAACACACAGTCTTCATAATATTTCAGAAAGCATTGACTTTATTTTGAGCTTCTTAAACTTTTGAGAAGGCCAGCTGAAGAATGCCAGGGCAGGTTCATTAAGGAATATGGAGGGTCAGTTTTCACCAGAGAGGAAGTGAGACGAGATGTCTGGGGAAAAGCAAACACTGCACTTCAAGGTGGACTGAAATTTCTCCCTTGCCCTGCCCCTCTTCTCCCATGACCCCTAAGATCCGAGATGCACCTTAGCTGAAGTACAGATCAAAGGGAGAGGTGACTCGACACAAACTGAAACCATCCAGTTGTTTAATTATCTCTTGATGTGAAAGGCCGGGTCTTGCTTTGCTTCTCCGTCAGTGTCGGCAGGTGGTTGTTTAGTACCTCGGTGTTTATTTTCTGGGACAGGTTTATGTTACTTAACAGAGCAAAAGTGGGCCAATGGTAGAAAATCTTGGACTTAATTGTCTGTTTTGGAATGATTCTTACAGACACAAAATTTTTTTGGCATATAGAATGTGGGCTCTACGCTTTCAATTTAGAATCTGATGCTAACTGCATGCTTCGGTTTAAAAAAAAAAGTTCTACAATTAAATTGCCAAATTCCTTATTTACTCTAACATCAAACTGAAATATTCTCTGCTAGTTCTGCTTAAGGCATCCCCTTTGTCAGTTTCAAGTTTTAGGGACATGAGGAGTTTCAGTAAAGGCAGCTCTGTTCAAGGGTAGAACATTTCTATTTGCAAGGGGTGGGACGCGATATTCTGTCAACATGAGTCTGAGTCCAAACTGAGATAGTGTGGTAGCTGAAAAAGAACGGACTTTTAAGCCAAACAAATCATGGGCCACTTCCTAGCTGTGTGATCCTGAGCAAGGTACTTAAATTCTCTGGTCCTCAGTTTCCTCATCTGTAAAGTTGGTCTTCTGATACATTACAGGGTTGTTGTGAGGATTAGTGATAATATACATGGAGTAGGCAGCAGGTGATCACTTTTTAAGTGACCTTGGGTAAAGATTATAACGGCATATTCTCAGAGTTATACCATATTATACTATATTCTGGTTTACCAAATTAGCGCCCTAATTTTAAATGCAAGTCCAGTAAATTTGGGGATCGTAAGAATTGTGCTTTCACATAAATTTTGACCCACCAATTAGATATTACGCTGTAAGTAAAGTGTGTGTGAAGTACTTTTAAATCCAAAGTGCCCTGCAAAGAGTAACCAGAAGAGACGACGATATTGTCAACAATTTGTATTTCTCTTAGATGAACAAGTGGACTACTTTTGTAGTAAGGGTGTAACCTATCCCAGCTGCTCCCTCAGCTGGATCTGGTTATAGCTCTAGAACTATAACTATACAGAACATATTCTGCAGGAAATTTACAAATCAGTTCAAAGGCAAGTTCAGGTTGAAAATTAAAGGTCTGCACATTAGCTGTGGCATTGGTTTAGCCAAATGATGTAGCTAAAATTATGTTTAATTTATGTTTTATGAGATTGAAGGGTTTGTTATGGTAACATTTGTTTGAAATACAGAATATGAAAAAGGGAAAACTACTCTGATGATAAAAAAAGTTGATAGGTGACAGTTCATGAGAGAATATTCCATGATATATGTGTGTATAGAAGGAGAGACAGAGAGAGAGGAGAAAGAGAGAGAGTTATAAAATGCAAGTCAGAGGAAGAGCGTTTGCTTCACAAAGGATCCACCATTTGTAAATCCATAGAACAACTTCTTATCATTGGGGTCAATGGATGGACCTCAGGGGCTCTGAGAACTCCTTGAAGGTGCAGCTATGATTTTTTGCGAGTAAATAGCCACATTTCTGGAGAAAGCGTCTGTGGCTTTTATCAGGTTATCAAAAAAAAAAGCATAGCGGGTAGGCAGTAACTGTTGCTTTAAGTATTGAACTTTTAAAAACATTTCAAATAAGTTTTGTTACCTATTAATGGAAATGTTGTTTAAAATGACTGTAAATAGGCCTCGTGTTATGGTTCATCGATGAGCACCTTAATTTTAAATGCAAGTCCAGTGAATTTGGGGATCATAAGCATTGTGCTTTTATATCAAATTTGACCCACCAGTCGGATATAATGCTGTAAGTGAAAAAAAACATAATAATAGTTTCTATCACCGCTGATGATATCTAAGATGATATATGCAGAAAAACACACTTTCTCAGGCAATGGTACAGCATAGTGATCAAGACCTAGATAGCTGGGATTAAGCCTGCCTCTGGGGATGGTCTGGTGGTGTAGTGGTTAAGTTGGCACGCTCCACTTTGGCAGCCCAGGGTTCACAGGTTCGGATCCTGGGTGCAGACCTATGTACCCAGGCTTATCAAGCCATGCTATGGCGGTGTCACACATATAAAGTAGAGGAAGATGGGCACAAATGTTAGCCCAAGGCCAGTCTTCCTCAGCAAAAAGAAGAGGATTGGCAACAGATATTAGCTCAGGACTAATCTTCCTCACAAAGAAACAAAAACAAAAAAAAAGCCCTGCCTCTGCTACTGTCCTGTGATTTTGGACAATGACTTGAACTTGCTAGGATAATAACAGCTGGTTCTCAGGTGAGAATATTGTGAGGATTAAATGTCAGTTCATGTGGATTCTTAGAACAGCTTCTGGCTCAGAGAAAATGCTCGTAGATGTCTGCTGTGGTCCCTGTCAAGCAGGAGATGGGAAAGACCTCGTGGAGGAAGTCCCCAGGACAAACAGCAGGGCATTTTCCTTTTAATATCTCCTGTGAGCTTCAGGGTCTATGAAGCTGGGCATTATTATTATTCTAGGTTGAACAAATAGAATTCACTAAGTGGTATGTGAAATACAAATGTCCCTGCTGGAATGGGTACCACCATCAGCAGTCTTGGAAATGTGCCCCACAGTTGGCTTTCTCAGCTGCAGCTTACATTGGATTCTGACCAACCAGGAGGAGCAGTGCCCTGGACTGGCACAGAGCTGCCTATTGACACCAGCTAGCAGAATCCAGTAACTAAACTGAACTCAATAGTGGTGTTGGAGGCCACAGAGCAGTGTGGTGAAGCCAACCTGGGTTTGATACTCAGTGCAGCGCTTCATGAGCTTTGTGACTTAGGGCAAGTTACTTGACTCTCTGAGCCTCGGTGTCTTCATCTGTAGGATGGGCTTGATAACGGGAGCTCCCTCTTAGTGCTGTTATGAGGATGAGAGGAGCCTTGCAGTATGTTTTGCAGTGTCTGGCACCTAGTATTAAATAGTAAATATTAAGTAGCATGAGTCAAAAAGTGCTTACTATGTGCCAGGCCCAGTGCTGCATTTTTTATCTGAATTACCTCTTGTAAAGTACCTCTGAGGTAGGTGCTAATAATATCCCTATTTTACAAATGAGGAATCTGCGGACAAAGTGTTTGAGAAAGTTGCCCAAGGTCAGGTAGCTGGAGGAGGACAGAGGCAGATTCGTCTCCAAGGATCCCCACCATTCCCACTGCATTCCCTGGCCAGGTCCTTGTTAGATGAAAAGAGTCCTATGTGCCCATCACTGGCCCTGAGGTCCCCAAGTTCCTCTGCACTCAAGGTGGTGGGAAGGGGTGGGGGTGGGGGGTGGGAGCAAATCCCTTGGCCTGGGAAACTGTGCCTAGATCACTCAGATCTCACAAAATGGACAAAATGCACACAAACCAGTGATATCTTAGGTTTGTCTGGCATCTTCTATGTGTGGACACATAGAAATACATGCATAGGTTATCTGTGTGCTGGAGGAAGCTGGAGGGGAGTGATGTTTAAACAGCTGTGGTAGTGAGAGGGTCAGAGCACTTGGAGGAAAAGGATAACCTGCAGCTTTTGGTGAGGGCCTCATATCAAGGTATGGTTTGCCTAAGGCACTGTTTCAAGGAAATTTTAAAGGTGGCGTCCCTGCTCCGTAGCCAGAGAGGCCCTCCTTTGCTTCTCTGGCCCAATCAGTGCCCTCTGAGTTAACAACAGGGGGCCTGGACATTGTGACACCTCCCAGCCCAACAATCCTATCTCTAAGGTTATTAGTGGCAACGTCAGTGTAAATACCTTACCTAGATGGAGCCCTTCATTAGGCTGCATGAGTGGGCCTTGTCATTCCAATGAGATCAACACTGTCAGAACCGGGGAGAGGGTTCCTGTCCCAGGGCAGTCATGGCGGAAATAGCATTCCATCTTAGCTGTTCACCTCTCCTGGTCCTAACTACTAAAAGACCATACACTTCTACAGAAATAGATGTTCTGAGCACCCACCAATCTATTGAATTATTCAAGTTATTTTTCTGGAAATATGTATAGAAATAAACTTGATATTTGAAGACTTCACAAGTAGTCAAAAGAAGCAAAGGAAATAGCAAGGAAAAGAGCACGCCTTTGCAGCAAGCCCTGAAGCTTTTACCATCTTCTTCAAATATTTGTAATACCCATGTTGTCATTGACAGCCTCAAGAAGGGAATGGCTTTAAAGGATATGAAGAATTGGCCATACCTGCAGAAGGTGTTAGGAGGAACTTTAGAGCTCTTTGAATTCAGACATTCACTTGGATGTTTCCTGGCATCTCAAACTGAACATGGCCAATGCATACTTGAGGGGATAAACTAGAAAGAAAATCAAGGAGCCAATACTCTAAAAATAGGATATCAGTTACCTCTGTGGGATGGAAATTTGTGATCAGAAGAACCTTGGAGGGGTGAGTGATCTGCAGCGTTCTATTTCTTGATCTGGGAAGAATATATGATGCATTAGAATAATTCATTAAACTGTATGTGTATATTTTAAGCACTTTTCTTTACATGAACTTTCCCACAATGAACAAAAAAGAAGGATGTGCTGCCCACACAAGCCTAGTCCGCCCCCATTCTCCACCATTTCAGTAATCGGTGGCACCACCATCCATCCATTTAGTAAGGTCTAAGATGTGGGCATTATTCTTGACTCTCTTTTCCTTCTACCCCTCCATCCATTCCATTGGCAGCCCCCAAAATTCTCCCCTCACTCCAGGCCTCACCACCTCCACTGCCGCCCTCTCTAACCTCCATCATATCTTGTGTGGATAGCAGGGCTTCTCACATCCAGTCTTCCTCCTCACACAAAGTCAGTGAACTTTTAAAAAACTTTCTATTTGGAATGGTTATAGATTTATAGGAAGTTGCAAAAATAGTACAGAGAGGTCTCATATACCCTTCATCCAGTTGCCCCCATTGTTAACGTCATATGTAACTATATTACACTATTAATACCAGGAAATTAACATGGTTATAATCCACGGAGTTTATTCAGATTTCACCAGTTTTAGCTGCGCTCATTTGTGTGTGTGGAGTGGGTGTGAGTGGATGTCAGTCTAGGTGACTTTATCACAAGTGCAGATTCATGTAACCACCACCACAGTCATGATGCACAACTGTTGCATCACCACAGACCTCCTTATGCTGCCCTTTAGAGTCATTCCTCAGTCTCCTCCTCTCGTCCCTGTCCCTAAACCCTGGCAACCCTACTCTGTTCTCCATCTCTATAATTTTGTCCTTTTGAGAATGTGTAAATGGAATCATGTGGTTTGTGACCCTTTGAGATCGGCTTTTCTTTTTCACTCACCATAATGCCCTTGGGATCCATCCGAGTTGTTGTGTGTATCAATAGTTTGCTCCTTTGTATTGCTGAGTAGTATTACACAGAATGGATGTCATCTTTTAAACACAGAACCTGTCACTTCCAGGTTCAAATGGGGCTTTCCCATTGCACTGAGGCCAAAATCTATGCTCCTAGCCCACGAGGCCCTCCCTGCCTGGCCTGGCTGCTGCCTTTCCCCTGTCTTCTCTGCTACCGTGCCCCTCCCCTCACTCACACTGGCCTTTTTGTCACTCCTGAAACCCACCCAGCTTGTTTCTCTGTGCTACTCGTCTGGGATGACCTTCCCTACCTCTCCTTGTTCTCAGGGTCCCTGCTTAAGGGCCACCTCCTCAGAGAGGGCTTCCCTGCACCTTCCTATATAAATGCTGCCATCCATTCCTGTTTTCCTGCTCAGTTCCTCCTTTGCACTGATTATACCCAGAAACAACTTTCTTTCTTTACTTGTTTAGTGTCTGTCGCCCTCCCTAGCAGAGTGACCACTGTGTAACAGACACTAACAAAGGAATGAGTTGAATAAAGGAGTTAATTGGTCTCTGAAAGAGAATGCTGATGATTAATAACGTACTTATTTGTACCTGTTCTCATTCCAGAACGGGACTCAGTGTGGCTTGCAAAAATATAGACAATGCAACAAGATAAAGAATAATAAGTAGGGAAAATAAGAACAGGAAAAGTTAAAACCAAGATCAAGATGGCCCACAGCCTGTGGAGGAGAAGCAGAGCCGGCTGGACTCCTGGAAGCCAGGGCAAGAGGGAAAGTGGACCGTTCTTTCCTCATTTCTGAGCAGGCGCTGGGGCACCGTGGGGACAAATCCAATGGCAGCTGGAGGACAAGGAAATAAATACACAAGCAAGGTAATTTCAGGTTGTGACGAGGGATATGAAGAAAATAGAAGTTAAACATGGTCATGAGATTTGCAGTATCCATGAAGTTAAAAACACGTCCATTTTTTCCCCTTAAGAAACAGTTTTTCCTGATTCTAAGAATTGAGAGAAAAATTTACCATGGGTCCTACTATTTTTATTGTTATGCCTTTTTTTTTTTTTTTGAAGACCTATTATGGGTGTTTCCTAGGGATATAATGGAGAAGAAAATGACAAGGCCCCCCCTGCCATCTAGAACTTTATGTGACATGAGGGAAACAGGTCCCAGGTACTGATGGTGTCTCTCTCTTTCAATATCTCTGTCTCTTTCTCTCTCTCTCATCACCAGGTCCTGTTGCTTCTCCCTCTTTCCCATCCTCTGAAAGATTAAATGAGCTGCCTAGGGTAACACAGCTGGTTAGCGGCAAGCTGGGCCAAGAAAACAAGTATCTGAGTATAAGTCCACTTCCTTTCCCCAGCATCCACCCCTCTGGGTAATCAGATGATGGGATCTAAGCTGCCATAGGCCCTGTGTGGACCCCACAACCTTTGCTTATCAGTTAAATTCAGTTCAAATGAATACCAAAGACAGCCTCAAATGAGGGGCATGGTTCAGCAAAGAGCAGCTTACCTGCTGTGAGGTGTGTGTGTGAAAGGGAGGGCCCTTGTCACTGAGAACAGCTGTGTCCTGCTGCCACCGTACCCCACCTGTCCTCTATGGCTCGGCTCCTCCAGGAAGTCTTCCAGGCCCTCACCATTCCCACTACCCACTTATTCCAAGTTCTGAGCCCCTCCTCTGGGTTCCCACAGGACCTGTGTCAGTGTATCTCCCTGCATCATAATTGCCTGTTGAAGGTGACTCTTCAGTGTCACTGTTTCACTAAGTGCCATTCAGGAAGCATCTGCAACAGGATCATTTGGATGCGTGTTTGAAATGCAGATTTCCAGGCCCTTCTCCAGTCTCGTGAATCAAATTCCCTGGTGTGAGGCCCAGGCACCAGAATTGCTGGGAAGCTCTGCAGGCAATTCTTAGGAACTGTGTCTTGGTCTCTGTTTTATTCTCAAGTTCTGCTGGACCCTTTGTAGTCTCTTTGTCTATATTTGTCAATTCATTGATTAATAACAAATAAGTAAGCCTGTTTCCGGGATTATACAGGGACAGTGTGCCTTGGAGGGCCACATCTTCTTGAGCTCTGAAGAGTTCCAGCCTTATCTGATTTCTCTTTGTCAAGAAGCCTGTTTCAAAGTACACAGATTTAGGCTTCGGAAGTGTCCTGGGACTGCAGGGTGGAGATGGATTGGAGGAGATCAAGACTAGAGGTTGCTTCAGCAATCCAGAGGAGAAGAGCTAATGATGAGAACCAAGGAGCATTATGAGGATGGAGAGATGGGCAGATGAGGGGGCAGGAAGGAATGAGGTAGAAGCCATAGGACCTAGTGATGTGGGAGAGAGGGAGGAGGCATCACACCAACTCTCAGGTGGCTTAGGGGACCAGTGAGGTCTTTTGCAGAGAACAGATGAGTCTAGGTTTGAGTCACCTACCGTTAGTCTGGATAAATTACACAAATTTTCTGAGCCTCAGTCACCTCATCTATAGAAGAGCGCTTATTGCAAGGGCGAAAGTGCCATTAATAGGGTTACAATGCTTGTTATAGCGTCCAAGAAATGCATAGCTAAAAATATTGTTGTCATCGCTATTGCTATTACTACCAGAGTGGCACTAGATATGGATGGGATTGCCAAGGGACGAATACTCTCAGTTTGGATATGTTGAGTTTGAGGTATCTGTGAGGCATCCTAATGGAGATATCCAGAAGTTCTGGATGGGGTGCTGAGAAAGACAACAGTTGGGTGATATGAATTTGGGATTTTGTGGAGCTGCTGCAACAGGTGAACACTGTGGTAAGGGAGCTTGAGGGTAAGAGAGTGGCTGAAGTGCTGGGCCATGGGGGTGGGGCTGGGAGCAAAGAGACTGAAAACAAAAAGAGATTGAAAATGAAATGGATGAGGGACTACGGTGGAATTGATGAAAGTGTAGTGTTTTTTAAAGAGTGAGAAAGCCTGAAGGAATTGAGTTGGTGGTTGGGGGTGTTGGTGTTTAAGGTTTACAAGGGATGAGAGATGACAGAGGGGACCTTGAAGCTAAAGTGGAGGGGAGGAGAACTTTACAGGAAGTGGGCAGATGTCGGGGACATGGTGGAGTTTTGAGGGGTAGAGCCAGAAGCTACTGGCCTCAATGAGCAGAGGCCGTCCACAAGGGCAGACGAGGAATGCTGCAGATGAGCTAGCTATTCTGGAGCTGGGTGAAGGCCTTCTCTGCCTGGTATGTAAAGCCTAGAAGAATGAAAAGACATCACTTACAGGGCTGGAGTGGGGGCTGGTTAGAGTAAGATGAAAGTGCTTCACACCATCTCTAAAGGTCCTGCCCACTCTGCCCTTCTGTGATTTGAGTGTAGGGACAAAGAGGATATGGCAACACATTTGCTGATGTATAGAAGTTGGAAGGTGTGAGTCTGAAGGAAAAGATAAGTAGTTTGAGGGGCAGCCGAGGTGCGCATCTGCAGCTCGTCATTGAACAGTCAGGCTCGGGGGCCCGCAGGGGCTGCTAGGCGCTGTCTAACGGTGTTGCTGGGGCAACGGGGCATGTGTTTTTAGCAAGGCCCCTTATCTAAAAGGATGTGGTTAAATAAGGTTCCTCAAAATTTATGTCTACCTGGAACTTCAGAATGTGACCTTATTTGGAAGTAGGGTCTTTGCAGATGTAGTAAGGTAAGGATAGAGATGAGATCATACTGGATTAAGGTGGGCCCTAAATCCAATGAATGTGCCCTTATAAGAGATACACAGAGAAGACAGCACATGAAGACTGAGTTTGGGGTGATGCTGCCACAAGCCAAGGAACATCTGGGGACTCCAGAAGCTGAAAGAGGCAAGGAAGGATTCTCCCCTAGAGCCTTCAGAAGAGGGAGCATGGCCATGCTGACACTTTGATTTCAGACTTGTAGCTTCCAGAGCTGTGAATGAATAAATTTCTGTTGTTTTAAGCCACCAATCTTGTGGTAATTTGTTCTGGCAGCCTTAGGAACTGATACAAGGAACTTCCCATTGATGGCAGTTTTAACTGCTGGGGCCGTCACCACCATGCACAGAAAGTTAGTTATGCCAAAAGAAATAAACGTCATAGAGAGCTCCGACAAAGTGAGTGCCCAGGTTAGATGAGAGACAAGGTACGGTTAGGGCCCTCCGTAGCCGCGGGTTCCGCACCCGTGGATTCAATCAATCGTGGATGGAAAAACGCAGTACCGTGGTTGGTTGAATCCAGGGACGCGGAACCCGCGGATACGGAGGGCGGACTGAGGGAGGGGAGCGTCCGCGTATTTTGGTATCCGTGGGGCGTCCTGGAACCAATCCCCAGCGGTTACTAGGGACAACTGAATTACAGAACGCGTCGTGCACTCATCCATTAACAATGAAAACAGGCCCCTCGTTCTGCAAAGCATGTTAGAGGAAAGTAAAATTTGCTATGGAAATCAGATGATCAAGACTCGTTACTAAAAGTAGAATCAGAGCATTTGCAAGGCAGTAGTGGTGGTGATCAGAACCTGAAACAAGCCAGACACTTTTCAGCTCAGGGAGGTGGAGTGGGACACTCAGAAGAGGGATAGCAAGACAGACACCAGGCAGAAGTAGACCAGGCCAGCTCCGGGACTGCTCCCTAGCCACCTGGTTAAGGTTATTGCAGGATCTTCTGTGAGAAGAGAAGGGACATCCTCGCACGGATTGACACATTTATTGAGCACCTACTTTCTGCCAGGCTGAGGCCCAGCATGGAATATTGGAGGGACAAATGCAGTCCTCACCCTCACAGAGCAGATAATGTCTCAGTTAAAATTTTGGTTGCAAGTAACAGAAAACTCAACATAAATTGACTCAAGCAATAAAAGGAACTTATTAACTTCAGGGACTAAAAAGTCCAGGGATCTAAGGCTTCCAGCACCATTCAGCCAGATTCTGCTTTGTTTCTCTGTGATTCTTTTGGGCCTTCCCTCTTCTGTGTATCACTTCCAGCCTAGGGTTGACTTCTCTTTTGCTCAAGAATCAAACTATATTGTATGGTTTCAAGATGGCTACCAGCAGTATTTGCAGCTACTTGCTTTACATTCAGGGAGGGAGAGAGCTGCTCTCCTGCAATCACTGGGCCATCATAAATGCATGTGTCCATCCCTGACTTAATCAGAAGGCAAAGGAAGTAAGGCGCTCTGATTAGCTTAGACCAGTACTACTCAAAGTGGAGTCTCCAGGCCAGCAGCATCAACATCCCCTGGGAATTTGCCAAAAATGCAAATCCTTGGGATCAGAAGCTGAATCAGAAACTCTAGGGGTGCAATCTGTGCTTAACAATCCCTCCCGGTGATTCCAGTGCACGCTGAAGTTCAAGAACTGTGCTTGGACGAATCAGATCCCATCTGTGGAGCTGGTGGTAGAGGTTATTCTACCCAAACTGCATAACTGCTATGCAATGGTGGAAGGACAGAATGGATATTGGGGAGACAGCCATAATGGACACTACCCTTAGTGGTTATGACAACTAGCATAATAGCCAGCATTTATGAATTCTTATTATGCACAAGGTCACCGTGCTGCACACTTTACATGCATGACCTCATTTAATCCTTGCCTCAAACCTATGAGGTGGATACTATTATTATCCACAACAGCTGAGGAAACTGAGGACCAGTGCAGTTGAGTAAATTTATTTAGGGCTTAGTAGCTAAGCGTCAGGGCTGGAGTTTGAACTCCAGCAAATAACCCCAGAGGCTGTGCAATCATAAACAACCAGGTGCCAGGACGTGTGATAAGAATCATGATAGAGGAAGTTCAGGTGACGTGGGGACACCATAGAGGCACCTAACATACTCTGGAGGCTGTTAAGGAGGGCTTCCTAGAGGAAGTGACAAGCTGGGGAGGAGTTTGCTAGCTGGGTGAGGAGGAGGAGGAAGAGTGCACAAAGGCCTGGAGCCCAGAGATGGCTGGGCATGTGTGAGGGACTGGCTTCATTGTGACGTTGGGGTGGAAGGAAGCAAGGGGTGACCAAGAGGTGGGCAGAGGCCAGACCTAGAAGGGCCCTATGGACCAAGTGAAGAAGTTTGGCTTTATCCTAAGGGCATAATTAAGGAGCATAGGGGATTCTAACCCTGGGGATGAATATATTGGACTTGGTCTTTATAAAGATGATCCTGTTTGTAGGGTGGAAAATTGAGCGGAGGCAGAAAAGCTAACTGGAAACCCATTGCAGGGGTCCACATCACTAAAAATGATAGTGGCTGGGAAAAGGACATGGAGAAAAACACACATTTGAGGACTTGGTGATCAACTGGGTGGCTCTTGATTTTCTGGCTTGGGCTGCTGTTTGACCCTCTTCAAAAAGACAAGGAAGAGCAAGTTTTGAGAGAGTGCAGCTCGGTTTTTGACCTGACGGATTTAACAAGAATTACAATGAATTGTATATGTAATTGTTTTTTTACATGTAGGGTTGAGTTTCTTTGGAGGGGTTGGTGGCTATCATTTCTTGGGCTTTTACTCTGCACCAGGTGCTTTACATGTATTATTTCTAATCTATTCAACTGCCCTACAAAGTAGGCATTCTTATCTACATTTTCTGTAAGAGGAGGCAGAGTTAAATAACGTGCCCAGGAATCACACGGACAAATGGTAGGACAGCTGAGTTTGAACTCGGGTCTGTACTCCCTGAATGGAGTCACGATATTTGCCCAAGTCATAACCAACACTAGGGACTGCTATGGATCAGGTGTGTTGGTGCATTATTTCTAATTATTTATGTCACTAGTCATGTATATAAAACCCGTCCCAGAGAGTGGAATCACAAAGGGTAGGGTATGTTTTTAATTCACTAAGATATCCCAATGCCTGGCATATAGCAGGTGCTCAATAAATATTTGAAGGACGGAAGGGAGGGAGGGAGGAACCAGTGAAAGCTTCCAGGTGTTGTTACACATAGGTGGTTAATTGGTTTTAACCAATGAAACAGTTATACGCAAGATTTTGGTAGAAACAGTAGGGAAAAACAAAATTCTACCTGTGTATACTATATGTTAAAAATGAATAGGGTGGGGGCCGGCCCCGTGGCGTAGCGGTTAAGTGCACGCGCTCCGCTGCTGGCGGCCCAGGTTTGGATCCCGGGCGCGCACCAATGCACCGTTTATCAGGCCATGCTGTGGCGGCGTCCCATATAAAGTGGAGGAAGATGGGCACAGATGTTAGCCCAGGGCCAGTCTTCCTCAGCAAAAAGAGGAGCATTGGCATGGATGTTAGCTCAGGGCTGATCTTCCTCACACACACACACACAAAAGAATAGGGTGGAAATCTCTAGGGACTAAAGAATTTTTTTTCAAGTTTTAAAACTTTTTTTGATAAATTCTTATATATATCTCTGAGCTATTTCATAAATGTTTGCTTATTAAGTGAATCAGTAAATGGCAAGACTACACAATATGTCTTGAAATTTTCTTAGTTCTTTTCCTAATGTCACTGTTTTGGGTGTTATGTCTAATATTGCTGGAATATACACAGAGGAGCCCACTTAAATCAAGCTTATTTATTTCTAATTATTCTCAACACCAGGGTAATGGAATAGATATAGAGACACTTGACTGCTTGCAAAATCGCTTCACTCAAAGATATAATCAGGGCCAGCCCCATGGCTTAGCGGTTAAGTGTGCGCGCTCCGCTACTGGCGGCCCGGGTTCGGATCCCGGGCGCGCACCGACACATCGCTTCTCCAGCCATGCTGAGGCCGGGTCCCACGTACACCAACTAGAAGGATGTGCAGCTATAACATACAACTATCTACTGGGGCTTTGGGGGTGAAAAAAAAAAATTAAAAATTAAAAAAAAAAAAAAAGATATAATCAGTCATAATGGGATCCTGAAAGACTTGCCCATGGGCAAAATATCACCATGGTCTTCCTCAGTTGTCCCCAGACTTCAGGGTACAAAACAATCCCTTTAAAAGCTTGTTTGACAAGCTGATTCCTATGTCCTGACTCCAGCATCAAATTCGGACTTGGAAGATACGCACTGGGGTCTTGAGACTCTGTATTCTTAGCAATCACTCCTGGAGGTCCAAGGACCACACTTTAAGATCCACCAACTTATCTTGAAAGTGTTTGTGACCGAAAAAGTCAGTCTTTTTCCCAACGTCCCGCTGCCAGGTTTGCATTATGAGGTATGAGGGGGCTGACCTCAAAATGACTGACCAATCTGTCAACGGGATTCCTAGGGAAGATGCTCCTCTCGGCACTTCATTCCAATGTGATGGCATGAAGGGAGATCCTCTCACAGATTACGCCGCCAGTGCCAGGTCAGGCAGGTAGGGAATGGGGGTGTGACTTACTGATCACCTTGCCTTTTCAACATCTAAATGGTCCGACCCACCATTGACCCCAGACTCATGGCCCAAAAAGCATTTGAAAGAATTTAGGAAAGTTGACAGAGGTACAAGGAGACAAAAAAAGCTTTGCTAATATGTCACAGTAACTGTTAGGCAGAGTAAGATCTTTTAGGGACAATATTCTTCTAATTCTTTTGGGCATAGAATCTTCACCATTACCATCTTCCTCCTCCTCCTCATCATCATCAACGATCACAATAATCAATAGTTCCTGAGCACCCATAGGATGCCTCTTAGACTTATTATAGGAAAGAGACCCTGGGGGTTATAATTTTTCACTCCATTTCCAGGCCTTTGGGCAAAAGAATTTTTATCCAGCCATCTCCAAGGGTATCAAGATAATTCATTAATATCTTCAAAGAAAGGGTTTCTCCTTCTCATGGACACGGGCATCCTTCTCTTTCAGTTCTTCCTTTGAAGGTCTATATTATTTTCTTTAAAGACATACTATTATTTCATAGTGTGGATGCACCCACATTTATTTAATCAGTTCCTGCGGATGTAAGTTGTTGCTGGTTTTTGCTGTTTCAAGCAATGCCATAATGAACCATATCATGCCTATCTTTGCACATGTGAGTCATCACTGATGTAAGACCAACATCTAGAATTGCAATTGCTAGGTCAAAGGGTACAGTGATTTAAATTTTTGGCAGATACCTCCAATTGCCTTCAAAAAGATTATGGCAGTTCATACTTGTAATAGTAATGTATGAGAAAGTACCTGTTTTCTCATACCAGTACTGGAAATTATATTTAAAACTTTTTTTTGGCACTCTGATAGGTGGAAAATTGCATATGTTTATTTGCATTCCTTTAATTTGCAATGATATGTTTATTGGTCATTTGTGTATTTTTATTCCATAAAATGCCCAATCCTTTGCAAAACCCAGATTTTTAAAAAATTTTAAACAGAAGTTAATTTTTTTTAAAAAATTAATTTTTAAAATAGTAAGCTTCATTTATTGGGAAAATGTATCATGTCAGGGCACTGAACACCTCATTCCTCACCTATGTCACATAATTTGAGCCTTACTCTAATAGAATAGAGAGAAGCTGATAATCTGGATAAATTTTTAAAAATACTTTTGAGCACTGCTGAAAGAACGGAAACGTTTCTGAACAATAAAATAAAACAAATTTAGAATTGTAGTGTGAGGTCTCTCTCCCAGGCACCATGCTAGACATGGCCACATGTTCTCCTAGAGAATCTTCTCAACAATTCCTTGGTGTTGATATTATTCTCACCCTCACTTTTACAGAGAATTCTTTCCCTTTTCCATTGAGAAGATCACAGAGATACAAAACTGAAGCAGCCAAAGATGATCACTGTGACCCTTTCTGAGGCCCCAACCATGGCATAGCCTGACAAAGTTCAGCTTCTGGGCGGGAGAAGCAGTCTGGGAAACTGCTTAGATACTGAAACACTGGGATTCCCAATGAAATGGCAATGACTTCCATCCAAAGACCATCACGAACCCGCCTGGAATTGAACAAGTTGGGTTTATGTCCTGCTGCAAAGAGGGAGAAGACATTCAACAGGGAGCTTTTGGAATGGGGTGTCAGACAGCATTTATTGTTGGATTTGGGCTTGTGTTAGGTGATTCGAGGGAGGGTTCAAGGAAGTGGGGCTTTGCTCTGGATTGTACGCTGTCAGGAAGCAGATGTAACTCTATAATGGTATATCTTAATAATTCTTGTCTTTCAGGCAGGAGGAATAAGTTGAGGCTAAAGGAGCAGCAGTAACTCATTAGCCAGGATAGGGAGGTGTTGGGTCATTTTCGTGTCTTGGACGATGTTCCTGCTCTGTGTGTGTTCAAACATAATTACAGAGGGGTCTTGTTTTTGTCTTGATCCACTGTGGTCACAGTGGTCTTCTCTGATGTGGGTGTTGTGTGACACGGTTTATGTTCGGGAAGAGAACACCATGGCCTAGCTGTGGGTGACAGCCTCCAGCTCAGGGGCTGCTTTTCACTTTCTCAGGGAATTTAAGGACATTGTTTGAAATGAAGACTATCCACCAAATTCCAGCATATAGGTTGCCCTCTTTAGAACTCCATGATCTTTCTCTCCAGGTGTGCAGGGGCCCCATGGCCCAGTGGTTGAGAAGGTGGACTCTGGCCCCACATTCCACCCCAAACCCAGGAGGCTGGGGCTGGAATCCTGCCTCTGTCACTTATTAGCTGTGTGGGACCCTGAGCAAGTCACTTATCCTTTCTGTACCTCATTTTCCTCATTTACAAAATGGGGAGAGTAAAAAGGATCTATATTGTAGAGTTATGGTGAAGCTGTCAGGACAGCGCCCAGCACAGAGCATGTGCTCTGTTCTTACCATTACCATTAAATGTATGGTCAGTCCTCAAGGGCCTGGCTGATTGCAGGAGCCTCCAGCTGTTGTCATTTCTCTGTCTTCTCCTTTTTCCTGTCTGTGCTGCACACTTCTCCCACACTGGTCTTCTTCAAAAGTCCCTTTTATCACGTTCTGTAGAGTGACATGTTCCACACTCATTCCTGTTTATTGAGGATGTACTTAGTCAGGCATTGGGCTGAATGGGGCATTCACAGCATTTTACTCCATTCCCCTGCAAGGCAGATATTTTTACCGCTTAAGAAGGAAATTGAGAAGAGAATACAAGGAACTTACCCAAGGACACACGGTTTGTAAGTGGCAGAGCTGGGTTCAAATGCAAAATCATCTGACTTTCAAATACTTTCCTCTCTGCACCCCTCTGAAAGTCCACACTCCTTAGCCCAGCCTTGAAGGTCGTCAGTGTCCGGACACCGCCTGTCTTTCCAGCCTGATATTTAAAAATCCCCCAAACAACCAAATAGCATTGTGGAGGGTCTAACATTTACAGGTCTAGTCTACAAGCTCAGAGGAAAATTGAGAGGCAAAAGGTAGTTCAAATATTTTTGGGAAGTAAAAAATGCATAACTAAATAAAGACATGGAAATGGCATCAAGTAAGTGACAGATATCTGCTGGAGTGTCATAAACTTTCAGAGAAGAGGGATGTGGTTGAGCATGAGATGCTGGAAGTGGTTCCCACCAGAGGTCAGGAGTTGGCTGAACCTTCAGTGACGGGCCAGATTTGGACAAAAGGAGGCTCTTCACTGAAGACTTGATTTCATGGCCACATCTTCTCTGCCCTTTCTCCAGTCTCTTGAGACCAGATGCCTGGCCTCTGCACTCGCCTACCTGTGCTTGCTCATTCTCTCTTTGGGCACTTCCTGCCTCCTCCCCCTCACCAGTTTGTAAAGTGCTAGATGGCAGGAACCTTGTGTTTTTAATCTTTTATCACCACCCCAACACCACCCCCTTCCTAACTTCTCCATACACGGACACATACACAGTGTCTAGCACCATGCCTTGCTCACCTAAGGCAGCTGATACTTGCGTGTTAAACAAATGAGGCAGAATGGCCCAAATTCTTATCCTATTTAACAATTTCATGGGCTCTTTTGGTATCATTTCTCATGGACTGTGCACATCCACAACCCTGTACCCATCACACACCGGGCTGTGATTGGCTGTCTGTACAAGTCCCTGGAAGACTCTGGGCCTCAGCTCCCTCCCCTATAAAGAGCTGGGGGTGGCCCAGCCATGGTTTCCTCAAAGTAGGCATGCATAAGAATCCTAACCATCACCACTGAAGCTTGTTAAAAGGTAGATTCCAGGGTTGGCTCCTTCTCCCAGAGATCTGACACAGAAGGTGGCAGCAGAAATCTGGGTTTTCGTATGTATCCCAGGGGGACTCAGAAGCAGATGGTCCCTGGGCTGCCCCTGGAGAAACCCTGCGCTAGATGATCCAGCTAGTTTCTATGAATCTAGAATGGAAAAGGATGACAGACCCTGTGTTTGGGGTTGGTGAAGGCATCCTTGTGAGGACAGACCTCTCCAAAGCACAAACACATCTTAATTTTCAGAGCCATCCACTTGAAAGCTAATGACCCGGATGTGAGTCCACAGGGAAAATCTAGAAGAGCCAGGCTGTGGGACAATCCAGAGTCTCCTCTCACCCCTGCAGATGTGGTACTTCCGCAGGGCCCGCCTGCCCTGCTATGCAGCAGGGGCTGATTCTGATTAACTCCGCTGGTCTTTTTTGGTTTGTTTGTTTGTTCTTCATGTGATGAGGTTTCTATTTCTGCTGAGGGCCCTCCCGGCTAAGGCACCCCGTTTGGGAAAAGCAGCGTTTGCTAAGCCCTTGGAGGCTCCTGGCTCCTGGAGAGGGATCAATATCCCCACTGCTCTGGGAGGAGGCCTTTGTAGTGTCGACTTGTTGTTTGTGTTTCAGGCTCTAAGGGAAGGTTTGCTCCTAATTAAAGGCATAAATGCTTTAATCCCTGGCCTGGGGGCTTCCCATAGCGCATTAGCTGTATTAGGAAGGAAATGGATTGTAATCCCTTTAATATAAGCCTGGAGGAACTCGAGGGCTTCTGGTTTGGGAGAAGAATTTCCTCCTGTGATTTAACAATATTAACATGCTTAATTTGCATAGATAGAAACTCGGAGGCCAGCTTTCCCTCCAGAGAAAGCCCAGCGAAGTCTTCTGTCAGATGAATGAAGGTTACAATAATTAAGCTCCTACAGCATACCAGAACAGAGGCCGAGTCATTGTACGTTTTTCTCCTTTAGCTTTCCCACCCCACCCTGTGAATATATATTGGGCCAACTATTTTATCAGTAAGGAAATGAAGATGAAGAGATGAACCTCCTCACTGGAGGAAGGAGGGGAGGATTTTGTTGAGAGCCTTTGAGGTCCCTGTGCTTTGTATATACTGTTTATTGAATCCTGTCCACGCGATGTCTTTTTGTGTGTGCTTTTCAATAACCTTTACTTCACCATAACCATGACTTTAGAAATATACTGTACTGGTTTTTGTAATGCCATTTAGTTTATCTCAGCCCACACATTTTGAACCCAACACTTGTATGTGATTTAAACTTAGAGAAGGAAACAGGATTTGCTTTCTGGTTTATTTTTCATCCCTTACAAATGTTGAAAAGATCCCCCCTCGCATGCTGCTAAAGGAGATAGCAAGAACCAGGAGAAACTCACCTGTGTTTTGTACTTCAGAGAATAACAGGTATCGCTCTGTAAACACTGAAAAAGTGGTAGACTTGACATTTTGCAATGTTTGAGGATGAGCTTACAAATTTCATAATTATGTTGTAGTCTGGACAGAGGGAGTCTATGCACGCACAACACAGCATTTCAATTCTCAATAAAGAAATGAGGACACAGAGGCTCCTGGGGAGAAGTAACATGTCCACGCTGAGTAACCGGGCTCCTGCAGGTTGTCGCATTAGCGTTGTTGCTGCGTTACCTCTGAAGCCAAGACATTCTGCAGAAACACAACTGCAGCAAAGATAGCAAATACAGGGGACCGAAGGAGGCCTGAGTACCTGGAACCTGAGACTTTTTCACCCCCCTGGCTGGTTTCTCTCTCCTGCTGCCCTTGAACACTCCTTTAGGGAGGCGGCAGGATGCTCTCCAGGGCAGCATTGCCCCGCAGGGCTGTGTGGGGGGCTACTGTACCTAATAAGATAAATCCTCTCTGTTAGCTTCAAATACCACCTGTATCACCAGCAATTCCAGAGTGAGCAGCACACGCCCAGAGCTTTCTTCCCTGAGCTACAGATCCTTTTACTCAGGTGTTTACTCACCTGCTCCACTTGGAAGCCACACAGCCTGCACAACTGCCATATGAGCCAAACTGCACTGATGCTCATACTCCCCAAATCTACCCCTCCCGCAGCGTTTCCCCTCTCACCAAAGGACCGTCAACGCCCAACGACTCATTCCAAAACTCTGGGAATCGTCTTTGATACCTCTCTCTGTCTTGCCCCTGCCGCTTCCAAGTAGTGATTAGATCCTACAGAGTTTGCTTCTAAAATGCCTTTGAATCTCCCCACTCTTCTCCATATCCACCATCTCCTCCACCTGTCCCAGCCACCATCCTCATCCATGGCCTGCCACTCTCTTCCTCTTCCCCCAGGCCATTGTCCACCCGTGATCTTTTTGATATGCACATCCCATCGCCTTATCCTTCTGCTTAAACTCCCCGGTACTTCCTGTTATTCTCAGGATAAAGTCACGTCCTGTACCCCTCTAAGTGAAGCCCCCATCTCCCTCTCCAGCCTCATATGGATCCGCTTGTCCCTCCTCACTCCGCTCTTGGAGAGCAGCATCTATCTCTACACAAGACCAGTCTCCCTTCAGCCCTAGGGCAGTCACACAGGCCTAAGAATTCTCTTTCCTCTTTAGGACGGAGTTAAAATGTCACTACTTGAGGCAACTCCTCCCTGACCACCCCCCAAGACTGGATCAGGTCCCCACACCCATATTTCTCCTTCATGGCACTTGTCACAATTGTAATCAAAGACTCACTTGTGTGACTATATATATGCCTAAAATTATACCGTAACTTCATAAAGGTAGAGATCACGTCTGTTTTATTTCATTACTGTAATCATGGCCCTTGCATAGTGTCTGGCACAGAGCAGAAACACAAAACATATGGATGAATATTGGTATGAACAACACTAAGTACCTTCACAGACGTATCCACTTGACTTCCTACATTCATTTCAAGTGATATTACATCCCTGTTTTATAGATGATCAAACTGACTTCTGTTGAACATCCACGATTTACCCAAAGATGTGAGGATAGTGTCAGGATTTGAAGTCAGGACTCCAAAATCTACTTGGTAATATTTTCCTGAAAAATATATCCGGGAGGCACAAAAATCACTTGTTCTGACCCAGCTGTCCCCTCCACTGCCATCTCTGCAGCCATTCTGTTCTTTACCCTGTTCTTTGCCATTTTTTTCAGTTTGATTAAATTCACAAGCGCTTCCTACATCCTTGCACTTAACTGAGAGTGCACTGAGGGATAAAAGATGAGGAAGACCCAGTTCTTTACTGAAGGATCCAGAGTTTTTTAGGAGAAATAACTACTATAGCTCTCCAATCTTGAATTTTTTGGGACTGCTTCAGCTGTAAGTTACGTAAACTCAACTAAAATTGGCTTTAGCAAGAAAAGGAATATATTGGCTCACATAAACTGCAAAGTCTAGATGTAAGTCAAGCTTCAGGCATGGTCGTATCCAGGGGCTCAGCATCCTCATGATGCAGTCACTCTCTGTCTCCATCTCTTGGGTCTTCTTTTCTCTGCTGATTTTATTCTTGGCCAGGCTCTCTCCACTTGGGCAAGGATGGCCTCAGGCAGCTCCAGGCTCACATGGTTCTTAATGCCCACTATCTCAGAAAGACAGAGCCTCTTTCCCAAGAGCTGGGGATGATGCTCATCAGCCCACCTTGGGTCATGAGCCTCTCCCTGAATCAATCATGGTGGCCTAGAGGATGGAATATTCTGAGGACAACATGTTCATTTAGAGCTGGAGTAAGGTCGGCACCACTCAAACCACATGATCCCTAAGGGGAGAGAAACGGTTCTCTAAAGTGGAATTGGCATGCCATTGCAGAAAGAAGGGGAAAGTCAGAGACTTAGAACACATTCCTTCTCTTGGCCTCATGCCCTCACCCACCCCTTTCCTCAGCCCATCTTGCTCCAAGTTGTTCCTGTCTTACAGGCTTTGCACTTGCTGACCCCTGTGCTGGGAGCCCCTTTCCTCCAGATCTCTGCATGGCTGGTTCTTCCTCACACTTGAGATCTCTGCTGTGACATCACCTCTCAGAGAGGCCTTCTCAGACCCCCCATCTGAAGTGCCCACTCAGTCACTGTCTCACACATCATCTTGCTTATTTGCTGGTTCTGATGGAGGCTGAACTGCTTATTACTTTGTCTACTCTGTTTTACTCTCACCAGAATGTAAGCTCTGAGCAAGCAGGGATTTCCATCTGTTTTGTTCACTGTCGAATCTGCCAGGTTCAGAACAATGCCCAATACAAATAAGTGCTCAGTAAATATTGGTTGGATAAATTAAAGGAATTTCTGGTGGCTTCTAGTGAAAGACCAAGGAGAGCTTCATGGAAGAGGGGGACCTTAAAAAGAGAGGAATTTTTTTATTGTGGTAAATATATGTAACATAAAATTTACCATTTTAACCATTTTAAGTGTACAATTTAGTGACATTAAGTACATTTACAATGTTGTGGAATCATCACCACTACCCATTTCCAGAACTTTTTCATCTTCCCAAACTGAAACTCTATATCCATTCCTCCCAGCCCCCTGGCAACCACAATCCTACTTTCTGTCTCTATGAATCAGATGACTCTAGGTAACTCACATAAGTGGTATCGTACAATATTTGTCCTTTACAGTCGAGCTTATTTCACTTAGCATAATGTTTTCAAGATTCATCCATGTTGTAGCATGTGTCAGAATTTCCTTCCTTTTTAAGGCTGAATAATATTCCATTGTATGTATATACCACAATTTGTTTATCCATTTCATTCATCTGTTGATGGATATTTGGGTTGCTTCCATCTTTTTGCTATTGTGAATAATGCTGCTATGAACATGGGTGTGCAGGTATCTGTTTGAATCCCTGCTTTCACTTCTTTTGGGTGTATACTCAGAAGTGGAATTGCAGGATCATATGGTAAATCTATGTTTAATTCTTTGAGGAACCACCAAACTTTTCCACAGTGGCTGCACCATTTTGCATTCCTACCGGCAATGAGCAAGTGTTCCAATTTCTCGACATCCTAGCAACACTTGTTATTTTTTGCTTTTGGATTATAGCCGTGTGAAAGAAGGTGGAATTTTGACAGATGGAGGAGAGATAAGCCAGCCTTTCAGGCAACAGAGGATTGGAGGGGCTTTGGTATAAGGTGGATTTGTCGCTTGTTGTCTGACATCATAATCCACATGGGGTTCTGTTTACTTACTTCTCCTGGAAATAGATCGATTCTATAGAGTATTGGAAAACCCTTGCCTCCTGGGTACCTTCAATGTTGCTAGGGTTCCTGTTGGCTCCCGTGTGCTGGGACACCAGCAGCTCGCTGTGTGAGAGAGTGAGCCAGGGACGGGGGAACTGACATGCAGGCAGGTTGGCCAGCCACCCCATCACAATGACCAAGAACTGTGACCAAAACAGCCTGCATCATGTAGGTCAAGGTTCATCTCAAAGACAGGTGTGGCAGAGGGACACATCAGCAGGACTCTCCATGCGGCAGGGGCACCTGGAGTTGGAAAGGCAGGATCATCATCATCCCCTTGGCAGAAGGACGGGTAGATACTCTTTGCATAGAAACTGGACCCCAGCCCCAGGAGAAGAGCTGTCTATGCACAAAAAGGAGGGAACACAGGAGCCATTTGAGGTCTGGCAACCACCCTACTGGGCCATTGTCTGCTGAATGGAGTGGGGCTCAGGGCAGGGGTCTGTGGGGATGAAATGGAGCACCAATCAAGAACCTAGGGGGTCATGTACACAAGATGGGGTGAGCTCAGAGAGCTCTCCAGTGCCCAGGCAGTAAGGCCAAGCCTCTAGGACTTCAGGGCTGGGGGGCGAGGGGCAGGGTTGGACCTACATGCTGCTCTTGTTCAACTGGGAATGCAGAGCCTCACAAGTTTACCCTGGCTACCCCCAATTTCCACTAGAAAACACAGTCAGTGCTTCTGAATCAGGGTGCCTCTAAGGCCTAGGCACGAACCTTGCTTCCTGAGGGTAGTTCAGAGCGCTGTTCAGTGGGACATGTGTGCTGGAGTAGCTCACCCTGGCTCTGAAAGCCCAGTCTGTGCACATCTTGGCAACTTGCCATCAGTGACAATATAGTGATAGCTCAAAATGGGCCATGGTGGGAGCATTTACAACACAGAAATTGGCAAATATAAACTGGGGCTTATTTGCCCTGAAAGGTGATTGCTAGACATTTAGCAGCATACCACTTCCCCTGCTGTCAGGCTTACCTCTGCTTGAGAGATAAATCTGATGTTCTCAACACCTCCAATTCCTCCTGAATTCTGTGCCAGACTCTTTGCCTCAGGGCCCCTGCCCACCAGCCCATTTATCCCTGCTGCCACCCCCAATCCCTGGATGATTGCATAATGTGCAGGGTGGGGCTAAGAGGACTGGGAGTGGTACTTGGTTGGCACAGCTTTGGGGACAGTGGCTGTTTTGCCTGCCAGTGGCAGAAGCAAGGCTAACCAACTTGTCTATGTCTAGGTCGTCTGCTATGGCAGGTGTGGTGTACCCCAGACAGGTGAGTGCTGTGGGATTCTGTCCCTGTGACCAACCCAAGATTGGTCAGCCTCAGCAAGCAGCCCCAGAGGAGGGCCAGGCTCTTTGGGGCTCCCTCTGGTCATCATTCTGGAACAATGGATTTTTTCAAAACAGGCAGGGGAGAGCTAGGTGTGTACGTGGGGTTCATTTATTTAGCCAGCATGCATTTACTGGGCACCCTCAGTGTGTCGGGCACCATGCTGGGCTTTGAGGCTGCAGAGATGCCTAAGATTAGGTCCTAATTTAGTGAACTTCATTAAATCATTTATAGTATACCACGATAAGTGCTGTAGTGATAGATGTAGAATGTACTATAAAAGCAGAAGAGAAAGGGTTTAATTCTTGGGCAGTGGAGAATAAAACGGTGGGAGAGATGTTTTGGGGATGTGACATTTAATCTGGGTCTTAGAGGATATGTAGGAGTTTGCCAGTCGGTGAGGAGTGCAACTAGCGTTTCCAGCAGGAGATCAGAGCATGTGCCAGGCACGTGTGAAGAGTGGAAAGAAGTGAGGCTTGAGTGCGGAGGGGCATGTAGAAGGCAGATCATGACGGGCTCCAAACGCCAGGCCCAAAAGTTGGCCTTTGTCCTGCAGACAATGAGAAGCCACTGAATGCCTTTAAGTGGAAGAACAACAAGATGGGGTCTCTTGTTTTGTATTCTTCCTTGTCCTTTAGGCCCCTGTGGACTTAGACATTTACCAAAGCTCCTACATGGTCGACTATAAACCCTATGGGAAGCACAAATACTCCAGGGTCACACCACAAGAGGTAAGAAGTCACTCAGTCTTGTCTGTTCAATTGCCCACTGGAATCCTGATTTCATTTTTATTATAAGTGTGGACATTGGGGGCACTTAGTTAGAACAATATCCGATGCCAGGAGATCTAAGAGGACTTTTATGTGTATGTGTGGGTGTATTTTAAAATGTACGTCAAATATAAGTCATGCATACAAAAGAATGTAAATAATATATAATTACAGTTTCAATAACATTGATAAAACAAGCACCATCATCAGCCAGCTTAAAACATACCACATTAACAGTATCTTAGAGCCCTTGTGTGCCCCCCCGTCCCCCCACTTCCAGAGGTAGCCACTGTTCTGAGTTTCAGGTTAATCATTCCCTTGTGTGCATGCGTGTGTGTGTGTGTGTGTGTGTGTGTTTTAAACAGTTTACCCTGTATGTATGTATCCCTCTAAACAAATTGTTTAGGTTTGCCTTTTTTGAACTTTATTGTATATTGGATCATACTATTTGTACTCTTCTGTGACTTTTATTTTTTGCTACACATTATGGCATATTATTCATTTTCTGCTGTGTTGTATGACATTGCACGAATATGCTGCCATATATTTGCCCATTCTCCTGTTGGTGGACATTTGGGTTATTTACTTTTTTGTTACTCCCTGCCCCCAAATACTGCAATGGAGATGAGGCACAGCCTCATGTGCAAGAGGTCACCCATCTCAGGAGTGAAATTGCTTGTTGCAGGTGACATAACTGTTTTCCAAAGTGGTTGTATCGGTTTACTTTCTCACCAGAAGATAGTCCTGTAGCTTTCCAATCTTGCCATACTTGGTATTGTCACACTTTTTAATTTTTGTCAATTTGGTGGGTTTCAAATAATATTTTCTTCATGGTCATATGAAGAAATGAAAATATGGTCATAATTTTCATTTCACTGATTATTCATGAAGTGCAGCATCTTTTTGTTTATTTATGGATATTTTTTATTCTGTGAAATGTCTGTTCACGTCTTTTGCCTCTTTTCTATTGGGTAGCTTGACTTTTTCTTATTACTTTATTGGAGTTCCTTAAATATTCTGGACATCTTTCATTTGCCAGTTATGAGTGGCAAAACTCTTCTCTAGTTTATGGTTTGTCTTTTCACTCTGTCTTTCAGTGAATAGAAATTCTTATTTTAATATAGCTAGATGCATCAGTGTTTTCCTTTATCATTTGCTCTTTTTAAGTCTTGTTTAAGAAATTTTTTCCTATCTTGAGGCATCTCCACTAAAAGGAAGAAGAAGAAGATCTATACAGACAAAGGTGGAACAATTTCTGAGATACATTATTTAATGGAAGCAAAGTGCAGAGTGGAATTATAATATGCATGATTTGTGTATAAACCAGGGGGGTGGATATATACGTGTATGTTTATACATACATAAAATATTTCTAGAATGATGCAAAAAGCACTGATGGCAGTGATTGCCTCTGAAGATGGGAACCAAGGCAAGAGGAGGACAAGAAAGAGACTTACTTTTCACTATAAACCTTTTTGTATTATTTCAGTATTTTCGTCTGTTGTATATATTACCATTCAAAAACTAATTTAAAATTTTCAAAAATAGAGAAAAGTGTGCTCTGTCTTAGATACTTCCAAGGAAGCTGCATCGTCTTTCACCTCTCTCAGCCCTCTGTTCATACGTGATTTGTTTCCACAGCAAATGAAGCTAGACACCCAACTCCGGGACAAAGAGTTTTACAGGCCCATCCGTAGCCCCAACCCCAAGCTAGAGGATGGATACCCTGCCTTCAAAAGACTCTACATGACCGCCAAAGACCTGGGACATGCTGGTTTCTTCCCATCACAGGACCTTGTGAGCACAGCAGAGGACGAACACAGGTTCACCAGTATTTGCCCTTCCGTGTACCCAGTTTCCCATGCGCTGTACCTGGCCCAGGGTGACCCAAACCTGGTCCACAAGAGCACCAACTTTCCGTGCCTCCTGGAGCCCGAGCGCCAACCTGCTGCAGAGCAGGACAAAGGCTACTTCCTACTGCCCGGCTGCCCCTGTCCTCATCACGGTATGGTCAAGGTCCCCATCTTGAACCGATGGGGGCCCCTCATGCCATTCTACCAGTAGGAAGGTGACAATGACTTCCAAGGGCACTTTGGAAATCCTTCCCTCTCAAGGAAATCCCTGTTCTGCCCTTGGAGTACAGAGAGAAGAACTGAAAATAAAACCCTGGAAAGATGTTGCAGCAGCACAGGGACTGTACTTGTTCTACCTTAGTCCCTGCCTGCCCTGGGACACAGCATCCCCACCCCAGAAGGAGGGAAGGAGGGAGAGAGGGAGGGAGGGGAAGAAGGAAAACTGGTATGTACGGAGGGTTGGAATTTGTGTGACCGGTCTTTATAATTAAGAGTCCTGCTGTAAAGATTCTTACTGTTTTAGGCATTTACTTACAAAATGGGAAAAATCATGTTTCCCATAGTCATCTGAATGTTGGCTGTGATTGTAAAACTTGAAATGTTGTTGGATAACTTTTCCCATCAATACTCTTATTTTAGTTTATTCACCGCTCTCACCTTTGTAGCAATCAACAGTAACCATTGGGCCGGCCCTGTGGCTTAGCGGTTAAGTGCACGCGCTTCGCTGCTAGCGGCCCGGGTTCAGATCCCGGGCACGCACCGCTTCTCTGGCCATGCTGAGGCCGCATCCCACATACAGCAACTAGAAGGATGTGCAGCTATGACATACAACTATCTACTGGGGCTTTGGGGGGAAAAAAATAAATAAATAAAATCTTTAAAAAAAAAAAAAAACAGTAACCATTTAGAGGGCATCATTTTATACTTTTCTTCTTGTTCAGTGGAGCTTTTGTAAACATATACATGTGTGAGTCAGATGGGAAATAGGCTAAGCTGCTGTAACAAACAGAACCAAAATACAGTGGCTTGAATAACATACTAGTTTCTCTCTCGTCTAACAGTTCAGAGGTAGGCGGTCGAGGAGGGTGGGGCATTTTTGCTGTGGCCTCCATCTCTGGCTGCTATAGGCTAAATTGTGTCTCCCTCCAAATTCATCTGTTGAAACCCTAACCCCTAAAGTGATTATATTTGGAGATAGGGCCTTTAGGAAGCAATTAAGGTTAAATGAGGTCATAAGGGGGGGCTCTAATCTGACAGAATTGGTGGCCTTCTAAAAAGAGGAAGATAAATAGTCTCTCTCTCTTTCTACACACACACACGCACACACACACACACACACACATACACCAAGGAAAGGTCACGTGAGGACACAGCGAGAAGGTAGGCATCTGCAAGCCAGGAAAAGAGGCCTCACCAGAAACCAAATCCTGCCAGCACCTTGATCTTGGACTTCCAGCCTCCAGAACTGTGAGGAAATAAATTTCTGTTGTTTAAGCCGCCCAATCTGTAGTATTTTGGTATGGTAGCCCGAGCAGACTAATACAGTGACTGATTCAGCTGCTGACATTTTTCAGTTGGCAGAAAGCAAGAAACACCCAGGGGAATACAGTTGCATTCTTTTTTAGGGGCACAATGTAGAAATGATATTCTTCACTTCCAGTCATGTCCTCTTGGCCAGAGCTTAGCCACATGGCCCCACTAAACTGCAAGGAAGCCTGGGAAATATAATCTTTATCCTGGGTGGCCACATGCCCAGCTAAAAATGAGAGGTAGTAGTGTAGAAGGAGAGGATGGATTTTGGTGGATGAGTACCCATTTTTGCCACAATACACGAGAAGGCTTTCCCATTGGAGTCACACTATACACCAGTGCTTCCCTCAGGAATCTTGTTAAAATGCTGATTCTGATTCAGTAGGTCTAGAGTGGGGGCAAGATTTTGCATTTCCCACAAGCTCCCAGGTGATGCCAATGCCTTGTACAGTAGACCCCATTTGAGCAACGAGGCTGTACACAATACATCTTCCTTTTCTCTTCACAGGTCATTACTTATAGATCTAACTATTTTTAATGGCTGCATGATATTCCATTGAATTGATGGATCTTGAGTCATTAAACTATTTCCTTATTGGTAGAAAGTCACGCTTTTCCAATATCCTCCCTACAAATAGTGCTGCAGTAACTATTCATAAACATATATCTTTACAAGTGATGCTCTTATTTCTGTAAGACAGACTCTTACAACTGCTGGGTTTGTGCTGGGTCAAAGGGTATGGGTGTTTGGTGTTGATAGATATTACTAGCACAGCCCCCTCCCTGCCAGCAGTGTGTCCTAGCGCCTCTTTCCCCATCTCCTCACCAGCACATGGATGTTATCAGTCTTTTTAAATTTTTGCCAATTTGATAAATAGAAAATGGTATCTTATCATGGTTTTAATTTGCAATTACTTGGCTATTAGTGAGATATAGGATCTTTTTTGTATCATTAGTCATTGGGCTTCTGAGTTGCATCTTTTTCCCTTGAGTTGTTTACCTCTTTTCTGATCAATTTATAGGAGCTTTTTGCACATTGGCCATGTTAGCCCTTCATCTGGTGCGAGTTCCAAATATGTTTTCTCTTTAATTTTAAATATAAAATTTTAAATATATAATCTAAATGTATTTTTTTCTAGTATAAAATTAATACCTTCAGTAGAAAATGTTGCAAAGTGAAGAAAGGTGTGAAGAAGAAATAGAAACCACCTCTAATCCCACTGCTCAGTTAGTGACAACTCCTGTTAATATTTGATGCCCAGGGCGGCAGAAGAATGGTTAAATTCTTGGGCTATGGAGACAAACAGAACTTGGGGCCCACTCATGCCTCAGTTTACTTCTCATCAGCTGAGGGTACTCTAAAAGTAATTTTCTCTCTGAACAGCAATTTCCTCATCTGTAAGAGGCATTAAAAATGCTCCTATTTTTTGAGTGAACACTATTCGCACAGCACCTGAGATATAGTCAGTGCCCGGTGAAAACGTTTACACACATATTTACAAATCTCACACTGAACATGTAATTTTAAATCCTGCTTGGTCTTAGTTGCATTAACTATAAACATTGCCACTCAACCTTAAAACTTTATAAATATCCTTGCATGAACATACCATAATTACTATTGTTAGACAGTCAAGTTGTTTTCTTTTTTTTAAATTTTATTTATTTATTTTTTCCCCCAAAGCCCCAGTAGATAGTTGTATGTCATAGCCGCACATCCTTCTAGTTGCTGTACATGGGACGTGGCCTCAGCATGGCCAGAGAAGAGGTGCCTCGGTGCGCGCCCCGGATCCGAACCTGGGCCGCCAGCAGCGGATCACGCACACTTGACCTCTGAGCCACGGGGCCAGCCCCAAGTTGTTTTCAATTATGTATTTTTCTCTTACAAATAAGGCTACAGAATAAACTTTTTTCCTGTAATTCAGTAGAAAAAGAGAGGCGAAGTTACTGGGTCAGAGTGTATGAATACATTCTTGATGCGTATTACCAAACCACTTTCTAAACAGGCATATTTCTAATATTAAGGAATCATACTAATTTTGTTAGGTGTGATAACGGCATTTTGGTTATCTTAGAGATACTCCATTTTGAAATATTTACACGAGAGATGATGTCTGAAATTTATTTTAAAATGCTCTAGCAAAATGACCAGTGTTAGTAGACTAGGGGAATGTGTGAAACAATATCAATGACAAAATAAAAGTTGTAGCTGGGCGATGGGTGCATAGAAGTGCATTATCCTACTCTCTTTACTTTTGTGTATGTTTGAAATTTTCCATAATAAAACATGAAAACAGTAAGAAAGGAAGGGAGGAAGGAAGGAGGAAAAGAAAGAAAGGAAGGGAAAGGAAGAAAAGAGAAAGATGTACCCTTTAGATGACCACTGGCCGTTTATAAGTTTGTCTAATTCTTAATATCCTTGTCATCTTTCCTACTCTCATTAAGAAAGAAAGAAGGAAGGAAGGAAGGAAGGAAGGAAGGAAGGAAGGAAGGAAGGAAGGAAGGAAGGAAGGAAGAGGGAGAGAAGGAGTTTGTTAGTTTGATAGTAGAGTCTCTTTGATCCCTGGGGAGGTTGAAGAATTTTGTAAATGATCGTTATCCCTTCATCAGTTGTAAAATGCTTCCTTACCAGGGTGTTCCCTTCTCCCTTACCTGTTACAATCTGTGAATCTGTTTTATCCAGAACGCCTTCTAGGGTGTCTATAAAAGGAAGTGTCTATGGAAAAAAGTTCACTACTTCTCAATACTTGTTAATAAATAACATTTTTTTCAGGATTGGGTCATGTGGATCAGCTGACGGTATTAACACATAGTTGTTTCCACAAAATAATTTAGTTGTGGTGAAAATGTTAACAACAATAGCTACTTTTTACCGATCGCTTGTTATATGCCAGGCTCTATGTTGCACACATCACAAGCATAATTTCCTCCTCACATATAGATGAAGAAACAGACGTTCAGGGAGGTTAAGTGCCTGGCCCAAGGCCATACATGGCAAAGTCAGAATTTGAATCCCAGATTTGATTCTAACCCCAAGGTTTTACTCATTTTTGGAATGTTGCGTGTCATTTTTATTCTAAATAAATGATGGAAAGCGCTTTAACAGTTGTTTTGCTTTCTAATGGCCAAGTTTTGCTGATCAATGTGTGAACAACTGCACGGACCAAGATCGGCTGGATTCAGAGCTCTCCTTCAGGAGTTCTGGATCTGAGGGGCCCAGGAGGTCATAACCTTCATCACAGTCTTACAGGGGGTGTGACTGGCCGTGCTTAGGATGTAAGATGGATCACAGACATGTGCCTGAACACTATCATGGGAGTGGACAGAGCGAGAAAGCTAGCTGTGACCTGGGTCCCCTGGAACAGAAGAGGACAGCGGCAGGGGAGCCCTGGGAGTGATCTGCTCAAAAGAGGATGAGCTGAGACCCCAACACGCTGCATCTGAAGCGTTTCCCACAGAGAGGCCTGAAGGCTGATAAACTGGGCTGTATCTGGGAGTCACTAAAATCCCGAGTTCTGCCTCAGAAATCTCTCTCTGACTCCGCCCTCATCCAGACCCCATGTCAGCAGGCTCCCTCTGTTCCAACAGAGAAACAGAGGAACTGCGCCCCCTGCAGTTCCTCCCCATGTTACCCCCTGAGAAACCTTAGAACACACCACTGATGATTTCTCCTCTCCCTGATAGCCCCCTTTGGGGCCCTTCACATGTGGCACCAACCCTCCCAACCTCATCTCCCTGCCTTCCCGACACGCACACTCAACATTTCCCACCTCTGTGCCTGTGCACTTGCTGTTCCCTTCTGTCTGCCAGACAGCCCTTTCTCCTGCTTTCCCTCAGCCCAATTATTGCCTCCTCGGAAAAGCCTGTCTTGACACTCTCCTGTCCCTACCAGTCTACTGTTCCTGCGTGTTCCCAAATCTCTTTATTCAGACATCTCTTAGAGGGGCGCTGGGGGGATTATACGAGTGAATACCTAGAGTCTGGCAAATAGTAAGGGCTCAATAAGTGTTAGATCTTTTTAATTTTTATTTTTATTACCTTTAGAATTATTACTGTTTTATTTATCTCTGAGAGTGTTTTGTCTTCATTGCTCCTGAAACCTGGCATAGAGCAGGCGCTCAATGAACACTGAAGGAATGATGGTGGTGAGAGGGAGAAAGGGCTTTCCAAGGGGAACTGGCCCCGGGCCTGACCTCCAGGCATTTTCCATAGCTGTTCTCCAGGCTCTTGCCTCCAGCAGCTTCAGGCTCTCTGCTGGGTTGTGTGTCGACCTTCAGCCAGGGAAGCTCTCAGTATCTGGCGATGTCAGGGGAAGTTACCCAGGCAGACATGCCCAAGGATGGCCCACAACTTTGCCCACTGAATTCTACTCTCTACCCATTGGAGCCATCTTTGGGAAGACAGCAGGAACTCCAAATTGGGTTTGGGCCACCCCCCTGTGCCTTCCTAATCCCAACTCTGGCCTAGTCCAATAACTGTGTTTAATCACTAGATCCAGAAGTAGCCTGCTTTGGTCAACAGACATTTTAATATTCTCGGAAGAAGACCCTTAGCTCCTCACCCAGTTTATTCCTGGGGCAGAACACGGCTGGGTGCCAGCAGCCACACCCACCTGTTTTCATTCCCCTTGCATTTTCTAGAGCCCCCTGAGGTCCCTCAACGTAAGGGGGAGAGCACGGAATACGGAGCAGGTGCTGTGGAGGTGGACCCACGGTGCCACCGGGATGTGCCAGCCTCAGTGCCAGGCACAGCACATACCTTACTGAACATCCCCCATAACCATTGAGTTAATACAGCTGCCACCCCATTTAATAGCTGAGGAAACCAAGAGCTCAGGTGATTTGACCAAATGTCAGGATTTGAAGCTTGACTCCTTCCTTCCATGAAAACCTTCAGTTTTCTCATCTGTAAAATGAGGATAGTTACACCCATTTCATAATGTACATGCATGCATTTTAGAAAAAATTTTCTGTTTTTTTTGGTGAGGAAGACCAGCCCTGAGCTAACATCTGATGCCAATCCTCCTCTTTTGCTACCATCCGTGCCCATCTTCCTCTACTTTATATGAGACGCCGCCACAGCATGGCTTGATGAGCAGTGTGTGGGTGCGTGCCTGGGGTCCGAACCAGCAAACCCTCAGGCTGCCAAAGCGGAGTGTGCACTTAACCGCTGCGCCACCGGGCCGGCCCCAGAAAAATTATTGTTTTTTTAAATTATTTATTTATTTATTTTTTCCCCCAAAGCCCCAGCAGATAGTTGTATGTCATAGTTGCACATCCTTCTAGCTGCTGCATGTGGGACGCCGCCTCAGCATGTCCGGAGAAGCGGTATGTCGGTGCGTGCCCGGGATCCGAACCCCGGGCCGCCAGCAGCAGAGCGCGCGCACTTAACCGCTAAGCCACCGGGCCGGCCCCCAGAAAAATTTTTTTAAAGGTGCATAAAGTGTTCCTTTCAATTGTCGACATTAAAGAGAAGGAACCAACACCTGTTTTGCTGCACTTGCTTGTAGCTTTGCTGCTGCCCCACACTGTGCCCCCACCCCCACCATGATGTCAACCTGATGAGATGCTTTTGTCATTCCTTGGCCTGGGGAGGGGCCCAGATGATGAGGCTGAAGAAATAGGACTGGGAGGCTCCAAGATAACACTAACAGCCTTTACATGTGTATATTCTTCAGAGTTTACAAAACACAGCCACAGATGGTATCTCCCTTAATTCTCATTTCATCTCTGTGACATAGAAATTCTTACCCCCTTTTCACAGAGGGGATAAGTAATAAGGCTGAGTGGATATGCAGACCCCAGGCTTGGACTTCAGTGTGCCCTCTCCTAGATCAAGTGGCCACCCACTGTGGATCACTAATTCTGAAAGAGTGCCTAGCAGGGGATCACATCCGAGCACCTTGATTAAATGCTGATTCCTCAGCTCCGCCAGGTCTGGATGGAGACTCACTAGGTCTGGAGAGAACTCCAAGCATGTGCATTTTTATCCAGTTCACCCGGAGTTTGGGTCTCTGGTGCTCTGTGGATCACACTTTGAGAAGCAGCAGAAGAGGATGCAGAGTTCCTGGAAGTCTCGGGGCAGATAGCAGTGAATCTCTGCTGGAGATAAACTTATAACTGGGGGGTATGCAGGTGGATGGGTGGGCGTGGGGGGGCGGGTCAGAGCATGCACATAGTGAAATGTCTCAAGAATGTTTTGGCCAAGCAACATGCCAGAATGTGTCCACTAATAAAAACATTAAAAATACGTATATTCCACCTACATGAAGTACCTAGAGTAGTCAAATCCATAGAGACGGAAAGTAGAATGGTGGTTCCCCAGGGCTGGGAGGAGCGGGGAGTGGGGAATTAGTGTTTAATGGGCACAGAATTTCACTGTAGGATAATGGAAAAGTTCTGGAGATGGATAGCGGTGATGGTGGTACAACAATGTGAATGTACTTAATGCTATTGAACTGTACATTTGAAAATAGTTGAAATGGTAAATTTTATTTTATGTGTATATTTTATCACAATAAAAACACATATACACGCATTTGAAAGGGAAGCTTCTCTAGGTATGACATAAAGCCTGGAAACTAAAAATTTAAAAAAATAATACATTGCCTACAATAATAATTGAAATTTCTGCATGGAAAAATACCGTAAACAAAATTAAAAGGCAAAGAACAAACAGGGAAAATATTTGCAACACAAATGACAAAAGTATGAGACCCTTACACACCAAGAAGAAAAAGACCAACAATGCAGGAGAAAAACTATTTTCTTAATTCAATCCTTCACTCATTCAGCAAATATTTAATGCTTACGTGCCAGGCACAATTCTAAGTGCTTGGAATATGACAAAAATAAAAATAATAATAAGACAAGGAGACTCCACACCAGTTGGGGAGAATGACAATAAACTAAGCAAGGAAAGTACATAGTATGTTGAACTAAGAAGTGGAGAAAAGCAGGCACGAAGATGAGAGAGCTGTGACACGGGGCGTAGGTTAGACAGGTTCATCAGAGCAGGTCTCACTGAGAAGGTGATATCTGAGCAAAGCCCTGGAGGGGAGAGAGGGCTTCTCATGGGGATGAGTGGGGCCCACGTGACCAGGCAAAGACCCTGAGGGGACGGGCCTGGGAGGCCGTGTCAGGGCAGCAGAATGAGGTCAGAGGAGTCACAGGGGTCCCTCAGGATTGTCTATGGACTGTTAAGCCGTTGTAAAGGCTCCTACTCTTATTTTAAATGAGATGGGAGCCACTGGAAAGTCATGAGCAAAGGGATGACATGACTAGATTTCTGTTTTTAAAGAAAGACTTTGGCCACTGGGTTACGAGCAGACTAAGAGAAGTGCATTAGGGTGATCAGGCGAGAGCTTGGGACTTGGACCAGAGGCAGGGGTGGGGGTGAGATGCTGAGGAGTGGTCCGATTTGGGGCGTATGTGAAGGTACAGTCAATAAGACTTCCAGGGGGCATGTGAGAGAAAAAGAGGGGGCAGTGATGATTCTGGTTTTTTTGACGTGTGCAAACTGGAAAGGTGAGCTGCTTTTTGTTGAGCTGGAGAAGATGTCAGTCGAAATGAGGTCTGGGGGAAGATCAGTCTGGTTTTGGAAATGTAAGTTAGAAATGCCTCTAGGACATCCAAGTGGAGATTTGAGGAGGCAGCTGGCTACATGTGGGAGAGGTCAGGGCTGGCTGTAGATAGAAACTTGGCAGTTAACAGCCTATGGATGGCATTGAAAACCAGGAGACCTGACCCCGTTGACAAGGCATAGAAGTGGTCCAAGGACTGAGATCTAGGGCAGGGCAAGGTTGAGAAGTCAGTGAGATGGGGAGGAGCTGCAAGGTGGAGGAAAACCAGGGGAGTGTGGCGTTCTGGAAACCAGGTGAAGAGAGGTGTCAGGGAGGAGGGAGCAAGCAGTGGACCAGCTGGGTCAGATGCTGCTGTTGGGCCAGGAAGCATGGGGACTGAGGACTTTCCACTGGATGCAGCAACAAGGTCACTGCTGGCCTGGAAAGGAGCCGTGTGTGTGTTTGTGTGTGCGTGTGTGGATGGACGAGGGGGTAAGGAGGGGAGGGGAGAGGGGAGCAGGAGAAAATGAGACAGGAGAAATGGCAGCACTGGGTTTGTACAGATAACTGTTGAAAAGCCTTCTTGAGAAGTAAAGGGTGTGGGGGGGGCAGGAAAATGGGCAAAGACATGGAAAGTTCACAGAAAAAGAAATACATGTGGCTTTTAAACATATGGAAAGATGCTGAACCTCATAATCAAATAAACGTCTGTGTAAACAACAAAGAGATGTCATTTTACACCTATCAGATTAGGAGAGATTAAAAAGTTGACACTATACTGTTGGAAGGGCAGAGAAGCCAACTCGCATCCGCTGTTGTTGAGACTTTAAGTTAGTACAGCCTTTCTGGTGGGTTAAAACACACTTACACTTGAGCCCGGTAATTCTACTCCTAGGAATTCGTCCCAATGGATAGAGTCACACAGGTACTCAGCGACCATACAGCCATATTCACAGCATTATTATTTACCACAGCAAAGCCCTGGAAGAAATCCAAATGGCCAACAACTAGCCTCACGGCGCAGCCACAAGCGGAACACGAGCCGCCGTACACGCAGGTGCAGCATAATGGTTACGGAGGAGCAGGTAAGGAAGCAAGTGTGTATCGTCTCTGCTCATTTGTGAAGAAAGGAGATACCTACATGCAGGCTGTACAGGCTGGGGGATTTCCAGGAGCACACACAAGAAACTGAATACAGGGATGGCCCTGGGGCTGGGGGGCCGGGGTTCAACGGTGGGAGACACATTTTACTTCATATCCTTTTGTACTGTTCAGAATTTTAACTAGGGACATGTACTGCCTTAAGAATTAAATTTAAAATAAAAACATACAGTGGGGTCATATCATGTAGATTTGGAGGGGACTTGCAGGTCGTCTAATCCAGTGGTTCCCACCCCCCAGTCCATGGCTGGGCTGCATCAGAATCATCTGGGGATGTGTTAGGATGCAGAACTGATATGCAGAGTCAGCCTCTGGTACTCAGTCTGGCCATCTGGGTCACAGCTCCCCAGGCCATTCTGAAACACAGGCAGGAGAACACAGTGGGCACTGTGCTCACCATGATGTACAATTCTCTGGAGAAACCGAGGGCCTTACAAGTGCCAAGCACTGTTCTGGGGCTGTTTTCCCCACAGTGAACAGTCAGGCAAGAAGATCCCAGGGAGCTTCCTTGTCAGTAAGAAGAGACAGCTGATAAAATGATATAATAGCTAACATTAACTATTGTACAGAATATAACTAATGCTCTTAAGAACCCTGTGAAGACAGGCATTATTATTATCCCCATTGTATAGATGAGAAAACAGAGGCACAGAAAAGTCACACAGCCAGAGAGTGGTTGAGCTAGGACTGAACCCCAGCAATCTATCTCTTCAGATTATAAACACGATGGGAAAAAAAAAAGACGCGGACTAACAGAGTGGAGTGCACCTCTGGGTACAGTGGTCAGAGCACCCTGGCACTCGAATGACAGGAGAAGCTCTGGGGAGTGAGAGACTCGTGGCAAGCACAAGGCCATCTGATGGAGAAGACAGCTGGGTGCGCTCATGGAACAGGAAGAAGGCTAGTGTGACTGTTGGTGGTCTTTGAGAATGGATAATTGAAGGGCAGAATGAGTGAATATCTGATTACCTTGGAGCAGTAGTTTCCTCCTGGTGTGACTCCTGCGTCAGGTGGCAGGGAGTTCATTGCCTATTCCCTTACATGTCAGTTCTGTTCATTAGGAATTTCTTCCTTGGGTTGCCATTTTCTCTTTTACATTAACAGAATGCCTAAGGTTTTTCTGGGCCACAGCCACCTAGAATAAAGACTATATTTCCCAGCTTCCCTTGCATAGATCGTGGCCATCTGACATCCAGCCAATGGTCCATAAGCAGAAGGGATGTGTGCATCTTCCCCTTCTCCATCCCGCAGCGTGGACAACTATGAGCCAACTTAGACCTTGTGGGTGGGATGACCAGAGGAAAGGAGGTTGAATTCCTGAGTGGTACACAACAGTCATATCAGATCTGGAGTATGCTGTGGGTGAGAAATAAACCACCAATGGCTCTCAACTTGGGCTGCACATTAGAATCACCTGGGGAGCTTTAAAAAATACTGATGACTGCCTCCTCCTCCTCAACTTCTGATGTAATTGGTTTGGGGTGTACCTTGAACACTGGATATTTAAAAAGCTCTCCAGCCAAAGTTGAGAACCATTGGTTTATGGCACTGTTGGTTTGGGTTTGGGTTTGTGTTACACACACCTAAACCTGTAACCTAACTTGTCTAAGCTCGAGTGGGTTTTGGCTCTTAAAAGCTGTGCCCAGGGAACAGCCATACTGCTCTCACCAGACAGGTCTTCCAATCTGAAGTCACCTCCTCCTACTGACACCTTGTTCTGCCCTTCATTGGGATGAAGGCTGATCAGGAGGAGAGTCATAGAGACTGCAATCCTGAGATTTAACCTGGGAGGGGGAGTTTCCAGGGGCTGAGGCTCATGTGGGCAGAGGCGGCAGAAAGGAGTTCACCAACAGAGAAGCAGAGGAGCACGGCAGCTTGAGGAAAGGCCAATGGTTCAGTCAATACCCCCGAACAGAGATCCGGCACGTGGCGGTTATCCAGAGCCGAGGCTTAGCTGGGTGCGTTGGTGGAGGACCTTGTATGCCAAGCTCATGAATTTGACTTTTAATCTAAGGATGACCAGGACCTGTCAGAGAACAGTGAGCAGGAATAAATAGCATGGCCAGATTTGTGCTGTAAAACATTCTCCGTCATGTCACCATGAGTTGGTTCAAGACTGGAGGTGGGGAGACCCGTTTTCAGGTCCATTGAGAGGTGATGGAGACCAATGAATGCAATCTACCTGAATCTGAAGTTTTACTAAATGCCTCACATTGTTGATTTACTTTAAGCTTTTAATCAACCTAGAGTTCTGATTGTCTGCACTTGTACTGTTTCCAGGCCAGTCCTCCCTCAACCTATGTTTGTCCAGATTTGGGGGATCTGGAGGAAGAGTCATAGCTCCTTCTAGAACAGCCCCCCCCACCCCCGGCTTAAGAGTTGCTCAGAAGATATTAGTAGAATTAACTATGGCTCAGTTGCTTTTTATCTTGTTGGTGCCAGCTCTCTAAGCAGTCAGGCTGGGGCTAGGCTACAGGAGGAGGGTTGAAATAAATCTAAAATCTCACCCACAATCTATCTCAAACACTAACCTGCATATGAATCACTTGGGGCTCTTGTTAAAACATGGATTCTGGGGGCCAGCCCAGTGGCGCAAGCGGTTAAGTGTGCACGCTCCGCTGTGGCGGCCTGGGGTTCGCCGGTCGGATCCCGGCATGCACCAACGCACTGCTTGTCAAGCCATGCTGTGGCGGCGTCCCATATAAAGTAGAGGAGGATGGGCATGGATGTTAGCCCAGGGCCAGTCTTCCTCAGGAAAAAAAAAAGGAGGGTTGGCAGATGTTAGCACAGGGCTGATCTCCTCACAAAAAATAAATAAACAAAAACAAAAACAAAACATGGATTCTGATCCAGCAGGTCTGGGGTGGAACCTGAAATTCTGCATTTCTGCCAATGCTCCTGGTCCAGCAGCCTGTGGCAAGTATGAGTATGAGTGGCAAGACCTGTGGCTCTCAGCCTTGACTGCACTGGGGAACCACCTGGGAGCTTTAAACAGCCTGGATGCCTGAGCCCCACTCTCGGAGGTTGTGATTTATAGGGCTGGAGTGTGGCCTGGATATTGGCATTCTTTTCAGTTGCAGGATTCTAATCTGCTGTTAGATTGAGAAGCCGTGCTTTACAATCACCCAGGGAGCTTTTTAAAAATGTAGGTTCTAGAACAACCACCCCTAAAGCTTTTGATTCTTTAAATCTTAGAAAAATCCCCCAAACAAATGTGCATTTTAGCAAGCACCCCTGGAGATTCTGCCGCAAGTGAACAGTACTCACAGTGGAACCCTTCCCTCTCCTGCCTCAGGAAGATGCCCAAGGGCAGTGATTATCACAATCAGATAGAGCCAGACTGGACCCCTACACTCGTTTAGTAGCCGGATAACAGCAGGTAACTCACTCAGGAAAAAAAAAATAATCCCTCTATTTGCCTTTCCTACTAAGGTTAATATACCTGTGTGATTATTTCTGTAGAATAGATTCCAAAACTGGAATTGCTGCATCAAGCGGAATTATCTTGCAAATTTAGACAGATGTGGACCAAAAAATTCACTGAAATGCATCTCAGTTTGCACTCCTAACAGTGTGTGGAAGAGAATTCTTTTCATCACACTTTGGCTCACACAGGTAAATCTTTGAAATTTTTGCCATCTAATAGTGGAAAACTGGGATCCCACTGTTGCTTTCATTTGTATTTTCCCCATGAGTAGCGAGGTTGAGTTCTTTTCATTAATTTTCTTAAAAATACTTAGAATTCACCTGATTTGCCTGATTACACCTATTGGTGGTAAATCCTTAGACTTAGTAAGCCTCAGTTTCCTCCTTTATAAAATGGGGGCGATAATATCTCCCAAGGTTGTTGTGAGGATTAGATATACAGTGCCTGGTATAGGACTTGGTATGCAGCAGGCGTTCCAGAAATGTTTGCCTTTGAAACCCACGAAGGAGCCCACCCTCCTGCCGCCCAGCAGCCCTGAGCCCCGGGCGGTTCATTCAACTGGAGGGCGAGGGCGGGCGGTGGGTGGTAATTAAGGCCTGGCGGTGGACCAGCTCCCCCCGCCCACCTCCCCTTCCTCCCGCGCAGCACCAGTGCCGCAGCACACTCCCACTGCCGACGGTACTCGCTGCCCAGCCCGCCCTCCCCACAAAGGGACAGGCAACTGGACTGACTCGGTGACAGCTAGTCTCCCCAAACCCCACGGCCCTTGCGGGGAACCGGGAGCCCCAGCCTCTCCTCGGTGTCTTGTCGCCCCCTCGTGGCCAGTCTGAGCTCTTCCTCCCCGGGCCGGGTCTTTGCACCGACAGTACCTGGCGCCGCTCCCGGCTGCGCCGGAGCCAGATTCCGGCCCAGGGAATAGATAGCGCATGCACATATCTTTGATCTCCAAACCCTCTGGCCACGCTGCGCCCCGGCTCCCGGTGGAGTCAAACGAGGAAAGACTCCCAGGCTACCCTGTAGACCGGCAGCTTAGGGTCAATGTCCTGGAAGGAAGAAGGAATGCTCAGCGCTACCGCCTCACCCCAGCCCATACAGCAGCCCCAGACCCCTCAGTATAACAAAGGGCATTTCTTGATTGCTGTAACAACCATACTTTCATATTTGCATAACACGTTATCCTCACATCATCAAATGCCAGCCTCTAGTCCTTGTCAGACGCATACTCAATGTCTACATTTTTGCAGAAACATTATGAAGTTCCTGTAACATTATAAAGCTACATATTTTATTATGCAGTTATCTTTCCTTCACCTCCTGTTTCCTTCCTTTCCACTCCTTGAGTATTCGAAAGTAACAGCCAGGAGTTCTTTCTATACCTTATCCTCCATCACATAACCATAGATTTGCATATATGCACATATTTGTATGACTCTTTAACCTATATTTACGTCATTTAATCCTCGAAATAACTCTTGCCCAATTATGCCCATTTTAGAGTTGAGGAAACTGTTTTCATTTTAAGCCTCTATTTACTGAGTGCTTACCTCTTAACCAGATTCTATGCTAAACGTTATATATCTTATCACTTAATCTTCACAATGTGTTATTTTCAATTGAGGAAACAGATTAGAGAGCTCAGGGAAAATTGTCAAGAAGTAAACAGCAATGCTGCCGGCTGTGATTCCAAAGCCCAGTGCGTTCTTGTCACTTGTCACTCCTCAAAAATGCCCTCTGGACTGAAGGGAATTCAGGAAGTGTAATTGTTATGCTAAGAGGGTGGTGGAATGATAAATGGATTATTACAAGCTTCCTGTTATGTTACTGTAGTTATTTTAATAATTGCGTTATTTCTCACATGTAAAACAGCAATGAAAATATCTGAGTTGCAGAGGTCCTAGTAGAATTAAAGGAAATCACATTAAATCCTTCCAAACTATAGAGCAGGATACAAAGATGAGATCAATTAAAATACTGTAAATGCTGTTTATTGGTTTTCTTTTTCTTGTTTTATTCATTTAATATTATTAATCCCGAAAGTAGTGCATCCGTTGGAAGAAGTCAAACAATGCTGAGATGCATTTTGAAGTTAATATCTCCTCCCTCACCCGCCACCCCAACTCTCCTCTCCTAAGGTAACCAGTGTGGCCTTTGGTGTGGATACTTCTCAGCTTTATGTCCGTGAAAATATTTAAAGATATAGAAGCTGTTTCATTTTGTTGCAATTGTACGATTCACAATCCTCTGCAACTTGCAGATTTGTCACTTATCTGCTTAACAGACATTTAATAATTCCACTTATGCTGCTGACTCATTTGCATAATATTCATAGTATGAATGCATCTTCATTTATTTAGCCGTTACCCTGAGGATTTCTTCAAAAGAGCCTTTCAGAAGAACAGCCTTTCCGCTTCATTACTTCTCAGTATCAACCCCTCTCACTGCCTCTGGGCAGGTCACTACCTTTATGCGTAGTGAAAATTCTCCAGGCTCCTCCCAGAGGCACCTGAGCTCTGTGCCAGCTGACTGCATTGTCCCCCCTCCTCTTCCTACCCACATTCTTGCCGCCAGCAAGAGAGGTGCTGATCCCAACATTGCTGTCACCATTTCTGACAATGTTCTCTGGGTGCTCCCTAAAAGCTCACGTCATCTCAGAAGACAGCAGATAGGGAGCCAGGCACTGCAGCACCCCCGGAGGAAATCCTTCAAAACTCGACATTACAGAGCAGTGACAGAGGATCCTCCTCTGGGCCATTGGGGGCCAGCATGCCTCTAGTCACTGGACAAGGGATGTCTTTCAGCTCCCACTGACCTGGCTCAGGCCCTCTGACTCTTGCCAGATGAAGCCATCCTGCCTGGTTCCCTGTCTCCAGCTCCTTCTCCCTCCAGTGCACCCTCTTCCTCATTCGCCCTGGTGATCCTAAAATCTCAGCACATCCTTCTTCACCTCAGAAACTTTCAATGGCTTCCCATTTTCTTCAGAATAAAGCCCCAACTTTTTACCACAGAGTCCTGGGAAACTCATCATTTTCAAAAAAGGACCTCTGTCCCCAAACCACACCCTCCTTCTTCTGGATTCTATCAAAGTTCCCACACCAGAAACACAGGCGCCACCTCCTTCTCCTTCACCTATATTCAGTTAATTCCAGTGTCCTGGCCTTTCTGCCTCACAAATCATTCTCAAATTGCTCTATTTCTCTCTGCTCCTACTTTTGAGAGCTCTTTCTCATTTCTCCCCTTTCCCCCAAGCCTTCGAACTGGCTGTTGCCGCTGCCTTGCCTAGTCTTTTCTCGGTGCGTGGGAGCATGCAGAGGAGAAGGAAGCTACTCTGCTGGTACAAAGAGGGGGCGCTGCACGAGGGATTAGGGATGCAAAGACTGCTGGGAGTAGCCAAGCACATGTTGCCCCTGTGTTTATTGTTTTAAGTCATTGTCCATTTCAGGAATTGAAAAGCAGCTCATGGCAAAAGCATTATGGGACTTGGTATGGTTGAATTTTACCATATCTGGTATGTTTATGTCAGTCACCCACGGACGTGCTTGTTGTGTTGTTCTCATGATGTGTTGTATGTTTGGAGGAGAATGTTTTTTACCCCAGCCCTCAACCATTTACTTCTTGGGGAAAAGGTGAAAATGAGCCCCCTGGTGGCAGCTACCATAGTTGCAGGGGTAGAATCTGGAGGGGGAGTCTCCTCAAGCAGCACAATCTCTTGCAAATCTAGAGATGGAAAAAGCCAATGACCCCACAGGTGCGCAAGAAACCACCTGGAGTTTCTGCTTAGGCCTTGACTTCTCAGGTGAGACTGAGTCATTCTATGGCCGGTGGTTGGATTGGAAGCTTGTTCTGTCTCCACTTCCTCGGAGAAAAATAATCGCTTTTGGTGTAAATGCATCCAGAGAAAAGTATCAGTGAGAAACAATATGGAAGAAGAAAACCACCTCGAACATCATAAATGTCTGCTCTTCTGTCTACTACTAGGAAGCAAAGGGCAGAGTAGGTGGCTCATTTTCAGAATTTCTCACGGGCTTCCTGACCTCTGGACCAGCACTCACTTCAAGACTGCTGCTTTCCTGAAAGGTGGAACCTGGAACCTGAAAGATGCACGTGTGCTTTCTCCCAGCACAGGGTCAATAGGGTGCGTGGCTCTCCCATTGGAATCCTTCCCGCGCAGGCCTGGCTGGAGGTGGGGGATGTAATGCACTCCAGTGAAAGATGAGGGAGAGGGCGTTAGACTAAAGGGCGACAGCATCAGACAGAGCCATGGCGGTGCTAAGTGTCCCGGCCCGTTTCTCCTCGCATTTACATTAAAGCATAAGGTCTTCCTTCAGAAAACTTCCAGGACTTGAGACTTGTATCTGTTTGTAGTGTCGGGATTATTCAACCAGCTTTTCTCCTTCACTTTTGCCAAATATTTATCCCAGTGACTGGTACACTTCTTTTCCTCCTCCTTTGGCTATTTATTTCCTAAGGGCTGTGGCTATGTTGGGGTTACACATTATGTTCTCCAAATTCAATTCCAAAAATACGTAATCAAGTACGAGGCTTCCTGCTAGATGTTGCTGGGTCTACAAGAAGGTGCGCCCCTGACCACTGGGACCTTAGCTATTACTAAGGAGCCTGACTTCACCAGTTACTGGCTCATCTGTGGCCTGACAATGGTAAGTGTTGTAAGTACAAAATGCTCAAAGGAGAGGCCAGGGTGGAGGGAGGGGGCTCGGAAAGATGCCAGAAAAGCAACAATTTGCAGGAGAGGTAGGGTTTGGAGTCAGGAGAAAGGCTCTGGGTGAGAAGGCAGGAGACTCCGTACTGGCCTCCAACTTGCTAGGTCCTGCTGGCCCAGGCCCTAATCTTCCCATGCCTGCTTTCCTAGTGGTAGCCAGCAAAGGCACAGGCAGAATTAAAATGAAAGAGGGCCTGATTATATCATGTTAAGAAATTTGCAAATCCTTCGACAGCTTGGTGTAAGGGAGTAGACAAAACCCTGACCAGGAATTGGAATATCTGGGATTTGGTCCCGGTTCTGCTCTTGCTGGCTTTGTGATCTTGGGCAAATCACAGCACGTCTCTGGGCCTGAGTTTCCTCGTAAGTAGAATGGCAATAATAACGCCTGCCATGGCTAGCTCTCAGGGTGGTTGTGAGGGTCAGAAGATCTGCAGCTGGGACTGAGTGGAGTGTGCTGGGAAGAAATCAACAGGACCCCTGGCTGGGGTGAAGGGGAAGGAGTAGGGGGCCTGTGACTGAAGCAGGCCGACTAAGAGATGAAGAAAAGGGACATGAGCTGGCTGGGAGCCAAGCAGAACCTGAGAAGAAAGACAACGTTCAAGCCGCACTGCAAAGTGCGAGTCTGGACAGAGTGCGCAAACATCAGTGATGTGTTTTTGCAGCTTACAAATTGCTCATAACTTTGTACGGCAGACATTACTTGTCTGTAAAATGGAAGTAATCATGCATTTGACCCTTAAAGGTTGTGTCTAGCTGGTTTGTGCCTGGTCAGCCCAGTAAGCCATGGGCCTCCATACAGCACGTACCAGACACACGGTGATACCAACACAACCAGCATTGCCATGGCCCTCTGTGCTACAAGGTCTCCCTTTACGGCAGGGTTCTCTTTATGCTCCCGGTCCCTGGCACAGAGTAGGCCCTGAGCAAATCTCTCTTGATTATGAGGCTGTTGAATTTTGAAAAGGACTTGGTCCTGTCAAGTCTTTGGGAAATAACAGAGAAGATACCTGTTTGAAATAGCTTAGGACTAAGTTTTCTTGAGGGTAGAGTTATGACCCTTCCTAGACCTCTGATCCTCTTTTATACATTTGAAAAACTACCATTTTGGGACTAATTCTCCAAAATAAGAGTCAATCATAAATAATTTTTTAAAGTTTTATTAAATCATTTAGACTTGAAAGAAGTCACAATAGTTAACACACTTAAGTGCGTTCTGTAGACCACCAACCCAAATGGATTGACTTCAGAATTTTTATAAATAAAAAATAAACATATTTACAATGAAAAATAAAAACATGTTAGCAAGTTAGATGATTTACCTGTTATTTATAATCAGTTTGGGGAAAGTACCAATCTACAGGATTACATGTAAGACACTCAAGATTTCATTAGGTTTAAAAAAGTCCATAATTCAAGAAGTTAGTTGTAATATATGATTCATTTCTTACTACAGCTTTTTTCCTCCCCAAACCAGAACTTTCAACCAATTTACATAAAATGCTTCATTTTCCCTTTAGTGGAGGTACAGGTACAAAAAACTCTTAAAATTCTCCCTAGAACCATCTAAGGAACAAAGCTATTTAAAGCTACAAATGTCACTATAAAACTAGCTATGGACAAAAACCATTATACAATTTGTGCTACTTGTCCTCCAAAATAGTGCAGATTCCTAATTTACCCACCAGGGACAAAAATGGAGTCAGCTTTTTTGGAAATCAGTTTCATAATTACCACCGTATCTCTAGAAAGCATATTTCTAGAACAATATAGTTACCACATGTAGGGACTTTCATTCTTCTGTACTATAAAAATATTTTCCTTTTACTTCTCTCTCTGTATTTTAGGGATTGCTTCTACCTCCCTAGGCAAAAGACAAGGGCTATAAAGCTTGGCCAGCCAGTTTCAAGAGACCAATGAAGAAAAACGACCACACACGACTGAGTGATAGCCCTCTCCTTAAGTATAGCAAAAGTCAAGAGTTGGCTCAAATTAGGTTATGCTCCCAAATCCAGTTTAAACCTGACTTAGCAAACGTAGTCCAAAACAAAATTCAGCGAAGAACAAAATTTTCAAGTCCATGCCTCTGGAGCGCCACAGTAAGAGGAGGCTGTTCTGTGTCACCTGTTAGGAGTGTGGAACAACTTAAGGCTAATTGCTTGGCAAAGGGCTCTGGGGGTTGCTGGACTGTCTGGAATGTTTTGTTCCTGAGGAGCTCATGGAGCGAGACCGCTGTCTGAGCACTGTTTTGCCTGGAAACTCCAAGTCCTCAAATACAGCATTTTCAATGATAGTTGTAGCTTCAGGCCGGTCCACGGGGGATGGAGAGAGCATGTCTTGAACCATCACATGCTGAAATATATAAATTGTTTTGTGATAAAAGGGTCAGGTTTAGACCACGAAACAATCCTCTAAATCAGGAGTCGACAAAATATTTTTGTAAATATATTCAGTTTACAAGCCAGTTTCTGATGTGACTTTTCACCTCTGCCACTGAAGTACAAAAGCAGCCATAGAAAATACATCAGCAAATGGGCACGGCTGTTTTCCAATCACATGTTCTTACAAAATTAGGGAGCAGGCTGGATTTGGCCTGTGGCTCATGGTTTGCCAACCCCTGCTCCAAATAACCATGGACCATTTTTGGGTAATTGGTTGTTTTCTAACATATAATAAAGGATCTTAAATCACATCCTTGAAGTACAGACACAATCTGAGTTTAAAAATTAATTTGTCTTACAACTGCATGTGAATCTACAATTATCCTAATAAAAATTTCAATTAAAAAATCATGCCAGAGATCTGTACCTAACACCTTTTCTTGATTTTTTTTTGAATCTCTTTTAATGTAACATATATTCTTTTTTTTTTTTCCTGAGGAAGATTTGCCCTGAGCTAACATCTGTTGCCAATCTTCCTCTTTCTTTTCTTTTGCTTGAGGAAGATTAGCTCTGAGCTAACATCCATGCCAGTCTTCCTCTATTTTGTATGTGGGTCACCACCACAGCATGGCTGACGAGTGGTGTAGGTCCCTGCCCGGGATCCAAATGCACGATCCCGGGCCGCTGAAGCAGAGCGCACTGAACTTATCCACTACGCCACAGGGCCGGCCCCTGTAACATATATTCTTAGGAGCCACCCTGGGAATTAATTCATCAACTTTGCAAAATATATAACAATAATTTTTACTAAAAAATATTTCATTTTAGGTTAGCATATCTCTATATTATCATAAAGTTCATTTTAATGTAATCTTTCATTATATTTATAATACTAAAAGATAAATTAGACTTTTTCCAACTTGATAATTAACATACAGTCTAATTTACTTCAACTTAATTAAGAAAATTCAAGATTAATGCATAAATTTTAAAATGATTTATTTGTGCACCAAATATACTATGAAATAAACAACAGCCGCAAAAAGAAATTCAAAAGGTTCACTGCACACGATTTTCATCAAGACCAGCTTGATTTTCCCTTCCCACTCTTCTGAACCATGTACTGTGTCACTCTGAGTGGTTGAACTCCAACAGACATAATCAACGGAAATTAGTGCCTGTTTTTTTTGTGTGTGTGTGTGTGTGAGGAGGACCAGCCCTGAGCTAACATCCATGCCAATCCTCCTCTTTTTTGCTGAGAGACTGGTCCTGGGCTAACATCCGTGCCCATCTTCCTCTACTTTATATGGGACGCTGCCACAGAACGGCTCAACAAGTGGTGCATCGGTGTGTGCCCGGGATCCGAACTGGTGAACCCCGGGGCCGCCGCAGCGGAGCGCGCGCACTTAACCGCTTGCACCACCGGGCTGGCCCCGTTTTTTTTTTTTAAAAAAAAGCCAGTTTTTAAGATCTCTCCCCAGTTCACTACGATAAAGAGATTAATGGCACGGTCATAATAGCAATTCTATGCCTGTGAGAGCGCGCTAGGAGTTCAGCCTTATTGAAGGGGAGGTTGCTACAATCTTCACATAGGACCCTGGGCCGAGGACCTGGGGCCAAGTTCTAGTCTTTGGTTTTAAGAAGTTGTATGCTCTTGGGATCAGAGTCCTTTCCTCTCTAGACCTTTGGCTTCCTCATCTGTAAAATGGGAAACTGATGAACTGACTGCTAAGGACCCTTTAAGTTCTAAATATGATTCTAAAAAAAATAAAAGATGAGAATTATACAAACCTCACGTGGATATTTCTGAGTAAATAGTGGTGGAAATTTGAGATTTCTTACATCGGTTAAGATCTAAAAAGAAAGAAAAGTGTTACTTATCTTTAAATCTGTTTTGGTGTATGGATCTTTTAAAGACAAAAATATTTTTTGATACTCTAACAGAGGGACTAAGAAGAAAGGCTGGATGTTAAACAGATGGAAAACTTATCAACAGCTTTTCCTGACTACATAATCTATGCATAAGTGCTTCCTGAGCACAGATGTAACGCCATCAAATCATCAAAATCTAGAAAATAATTCAGATATAATTATATTTGAATTGAACATATGATACTGACACCTGGATTTTAACTGAAATGGATTGATTTGTGTCAAAAATAATTCAATCACTCATGAATAGACATTTGTGTCCTAAAGTGGATAACTTTTTCTATTAGTCTCCAACCTCTTTGTATTTGATATGAAAGGGTATATTCTTTCTTTTACTTCTTTTTTTTTTTGAGTGAAAAAAACCAAGTCAATTGTTCTAAATACTGAGTATAAAACTAAGCTTTTGAAAGTTCACTGGGAAATTTTCATACAAATTATCACTCTTTATGTTCTAGTTTCCTTACCTATAAAACAGGGGTAATTGGGCCCACCTTGTATGATTGTTTTGAGAATTAAATGAGGTAATTTATTTAGCACAATGCCTGATACTCCTTTTGTAATGACGACAAAAACCACTTTTGAAAAATGAAATAAAGCAAATATGTCTTCCCACCAACAGAAAACAGAAACTTTACTGGAAGAATCTATGCTGCAGGCTCTGGAAGGGTCGGTTTCATTTGCTAATAGGTAAGCCGTATCAAACTAAGTGCAGATAAAGGCTTGAGTCTGGACTCACAGAATTAATCACATAACATTTTTAAACAAAGGTTTTTATTTTAAAACTTGGAATTTTAAAAAGACCTTGGCCATAATTCAATGGGGAAAATGGAAAGTCTTTTCAACAAGAAGCATGAGCATAAAAGAAAAAATTGATAAACTGAACTTCAAAATTAAAACCTACTGCCCTTTGAAAGACACCATTAAGAAAACGAAATGGCAAGCCATAGACTGGGAGAAAATAGCCACAATACATGTATCTGGCAAAGAGCTTGAAAAGATGGTCAAGGTCATTAGTCATCAGAGAAATGCAAACTTAAACCACAATGTGATTCCATTATACCCCTATAAGAATGGCTAACATTGTAAAGACTGAAACATAAGTGTTGGCGAGGCTGTGGATGAACTACAACTCTCAGACACTGCTGGTAGGCGTGTAAACGGCACTTTCTTATAAAGTTAAACCATTCACCACATAGCTTATCCATCCTACCTGGGTAACTACCCAAGACAAATTAAAACATATGTCTACAAAAAGACTAGCTCACAAATGTTCATAGCATCTTTATTCCTAAATGTTTCTCAATAGGTAAATGGATACATGAACTGTGGTGTATATATAACACAGTAGGATATTAATAACAAAAAGGAATGAACTACTGACACATTGAGTAACATGAATGAATCTCAAAAACTTTATGGTGAGTCAAAGCAGACAGACACAAAAGAGTATACACATGGTATGATTCCATTTAATATGAAACTTTAGAAAAGACAGAAAGCAGCTGAGTAGTTGCCTGGGGTGGGGGCAGGGGCTGAATGAGACTGACTGGGACAGAGCACAAGGAAACTTGCTGGGGTGAAACTTTCTATGAAACTTGCCATATTCTGAATGTAGTGGTGGTTACATGGTATATAAATGTGTTTGATAAAACTTATCAAAATGTCAGGGCCAGCCCCGTGGCTTAGCGGTTAAGTGCACGCTCTCCACCACGGGCGGCCCGGGTTCGGATCTGGGCGCGCACCGACGCACCGCTTCTCTGGCCATGCTGAGGCCGCGTCCCACATACAGCAACAAGAAGGATGTGCAACTATGACATACAACTACCTACTGGGGCTTCCGGCGGGAAGGAGGAGGATTGGCAATAGATGTTAGCTCAGAGCCGGTCTTCCTCAGCAAAAAGAGGAGGATTAGCACGGATGTTAGCTCAGGGCTGATCTTCCTCACAAAAAAAAAAAAAAAACTTATCAAAATGTACACTTAAAGTGGGTATGTTTTATTGTATGTAAACGATACCTCAATAAAATTGATTAAAAAGAAGACCTTGGTCAAATCATTGAACAGTCTGTTTTACATTCACTAACAGAAGTTCAGAGAGGTTCTGGCTAAACATGGCAGATTTTCTACTACATTTGCAGTAAACATTTTCACTATAAAGATGAGTGCAATGGAAGAAAAGATGAAATTTTTCATAGTGAGAAAGTGGGTGGAAGCATAGCAACCACCTTACCAGAACAGAGGCAGGCAGACCAGGGCGCCCACAGGGGAGAACGTCAATGAAGAGGGAAGTGATTCGCTGTGCAGAACCTGAGTGGGTGGGCGTAAGGCTCTAGGATGGCAACAAGAGAACTGTCTGCAAGTCTGCAGATGGAGTGATATATCCCCATATAAACATAGGAGGTTTATTCTCTGGAGAAACTGAACTAAGAAAGTGCAGATTAGGGTCACTCAATAGAAAGGAGAGAGTATGTTGTGGGGGTGGGCATGGAAAACAGTAGGATGAAGTGAAGATCTGTAAGCTAAATAGTAAGATACTCTCTATCCCCCAACCACCCTCCACTACTCTTTCTCAGGCAGGAGAATGAAGGCTTCTTCTCTGGAGAAAATGATTGTTATAGCTAAAAAGCCTACAGCTGCTGACATGTGGGGAGTTCTCTCCCCACACTCCAAGGTAAGAACTGGATTGTAGCCCTTAGAGTGAAGTCCACTTCCAGTCACCATTTTAGAGCCCTATTCTTAAATATGATTGGACAGCTAAGGACTATCAACATGAGAAAAACCAAAAAAAAAAAAAAAATCATTAAAAAACACAGTTAGAGATGTTGGGGGGCGGAGTAAGTGTGACTATATAAAGGAGTAGGAGGAAGTTCTTTGTGGTGATGGAATAGTTCTGTATGTAGATTGCAGTGGTGGTTACACAAATCTATACGTGAGATAAAATAACATGGAACTATACACACATATTGTAGCAATGTCAAACTCCCAGTTTTGATACTATACTATAATTATGTAAGATGTAAGCATTAGGAGAAATTGGGTGAAGGGTACACTGAATCTCTCTGTATTATCTTTGCAACTTCTTGTGGATTTATAATAATTTCAAGATAGTTAAAAAAAAAAAAAAAGAACCCAGAGGAAAGAGACATAGAGAGAAGAAAATTTAAAACATATACATACACATAAGTGAGATTCTCAGAGATAAGTGAAGATATTGAATCCATGTTAAAAAAGTGAAATGCTATAAAAATGGAACAATCTTGGACAATAAAAATTGGATTCTCAAAATAAAATAGTCAGAATAAGTAATTAGGAAAAATTAAAAAAACAAAATAGAGTAATTAGGAAAGTTGAAATAACAAGGAACTCTAGAAGAGAACAGTACAAAAAGACAGGAAGATGGAAAATAAGAGAAAACATAAGGCATTTATAGGATTAAGTCAGGGATTCCAGGAAAAGAAAACAGAAAAATTAGAGAAGAATTTATCAAAGAAGTAATACAAGAAATTGACTAGAACTCAAGGATTCATATGTTCTAACTGAAAAGACCTACCAGGTGGTAAGTGAGAGGGAAAAAAAAAATCAATGAAAGGACTACATTTCATAACAGCACTGATAAAGGTAAAGCCCTAAAAGGTTCCAGAAAGAAAATAAAACAGGTCAAATAGATTCCATATAATGATTTTCAACAGCAGCACTGGCAGCTATGAGGCAACGCCCTCAAAGTTCTTAAGGAAAAATTATTTCCAATCTAGAATTGGAAGCTGGCCAATTTATCAATTACATGTGAGGATGGGACAAAATACATTTTTAGAAGTCTGAAGACTCTAAAAATTTCTCTCGCATACCTTCTTTCTCAGGAATTTACTGGAGAATGTGCTCTAGCAAAATAAAGCAAGAAAAAAAAAAAAAAATGGAATCTAGGCAACAAGGGATCCAACCCAGGAGAGTAGAGAAGTACATCCGTGGGTGACAACCTAGAGAAGGTCTAGGGGGCAATCAGTCCAGACTGGAGGACAAAAGCTTCGAGAATAAGGACTCCAGAGGGGAAAAAAAAAAAAAAAAAAAAAACACACACACACACATATATAAGCTATATTGAAGCACAGAGAAAATATTGTTTGATACGTGACAGATTTTCAACATTTATTTAAAATTATAACACAGGTTCATAGAAAACTAAGCAATTGAGAAAAGGCAATTCTGAAAAAAAGGATTGTATCAGAAAGAAAAGAAAGTCAGAGTACATTACTTGATCTAGCATAGAACAATATTTGCATGGTCAACAAATACTGACTATTCATTTCACCAAACATTTTTACATAACTACCTATTTTTTACTGAAATAAAATTCACATAAATAAAATTCACCTTTTTAACCATTTTGCAGTGTATAATTCAGTAGTTTTTATTCTATTCACAATGTTGTACAACCATCATCACTATCTAATTCCAGAACATTTTCATCACCCAAAAATAAACCTCATACCCATTAAGCAGTCACTCTCCACTCCTTTCTCCCCCCAGCCCCTGGCAACTACTAATCTACTTTGTCTCTATGGATGTGCCTGTTCTGGACATTTCATATAAATGGAATCATACAACACGTGGCCTTTTGTATCTGGCTTCTTTCACTTAGTGTAATGTTTTCAAGGTTCATCCATGTTATAGCATGTGTCAGTATTTCACTCCTTTTTATGGCTGAATAATATTCCATTTGGTGGTCTAGTGGTTAGGATTCAGTGCTCTCACTGCTGTGGCCCGGGGTCGTTTCCTGGTCAGGGAACCACACCACCTGTCTGTCGGTTGTCATTCTGTGGTGGAAGTTATGTTGCTGTGAAACTAAAAGCTATGCCACCAGTACTGCAAATACCAGTAGGGTCACCCATGGTGGAGAGGTTTCAGCAGAGCTTCCAGACTAAGTCAGACTAGGAAGAAGGACCTGGCCACCCACTTCTGAAAAAACTTGCCGTGCAGACTCGACGAACAGCAGTGGAACACTGTCTGATGTAGCGCCAGAAGTGAGAGGATGGTGCAAAAAGACCAGGCAGGGTTCTGCTCTGCTGTCCACAGGGGCGCTAAGAGTCGGAATCCACTCAACAGCACTAACAACAACAACATTCCATTGTATAGGTAGACCACATTTTGTTTTTCCACTCATCAGCTGATTGACATTTGGGCTGTTTCTACTTTCTGGCTATTAATCATTTGTGTACAAGTGTTTGTGTGGACCTATGTTTCCATTTCTCTTGAGTATATACCTAGGAGTGGAACTGCTGAGTTACATGGTAACTGGATGCTTAACTTTTCGAGGAACTGTCCAACTGCTTTCCACAGCAGCTGTACCATTTTACATTCCCACCAACAACATATGAGGCTTCCAATTTCTCCACATCCTTGTCAACACTTGGTTTTTTTTTATTTAAAGCTACCTAGGAGAGTGTGAGGTAGTATCTCATTATGGTTTTGATTTGCATTTCCCTAATGAATAATGACATTGTGCTTATCAGCCATTTATATATCTTTGGGGAAATGTCTATTCAAATCCTTTTCCCATTTTTTAATCAGGTTGTCTTTTTGTTGTTGAATTGTAACAGTTCTTTATATATTCTGGATAACAAAACCTTATCCAATACATGATTTACAAATATTTTTTCCTATTCTGTGGGTTGTCTTTTCACTTTCTTGGTGAGGTCCTTTGATGCACTTATAACTACATAAATTTTGATGCCATATGATTCCTGATCCTTTACATACATTGGACCTGTTTTATTTTCCTTTCTGGAAGCTTTAAGGGCCTTTATCTCTGGTCACTTTAATTTTCTTCTTTTTTTCCCATTTATTGTACAGAACACTTTGTAGGTCCTTTCAGTTAGATGATATGAATCCTTTGGTTATACTTGGGAACTACATCCTCTTCTACCATGGCCAGAAGTCAACAGATAAGGTCTAAAACTGATAAATTAAGAAATGGTGATAAGAGCATAAACTTTGGAAATACGGATATAACTACCAGGGACAACAGCTAGAAAAACTGAGGGTCAGTGACCACTTAAGAAGGATGGGGAAGAAATGTGACAGAGACCTACTTTTAAAAGACTTCCAGTACTATCTTCCTTAAAAGCCATGGTCATGGTTTATTTTGTGAGGAAAAATAACTAATTATGCTTAGTTTGTCAGCTTTTAAGTGTATGAGTGTGTGGCTACTTGTCCTCTGGAAAATTCTTCTCTGACCAACCACCACCATCACTCCCTCCCCACCCCCCCCATTACCCTATTCCCCTAGCTTTGTACTTATTACAAATTTACTGCATGCAAGATATTAAGTTACGATGAATTTAACCAACAACAAAAACAAACAATTCAACGAAATAATTTTTGAAGATTGAGCTTTAAATGGAAGCAAATACTCTACAAATCCTCCTTGTGTAGCTCACATGACCTCTTCCATTTCTAGTTAACTAGTCTGCTCGTATTAAGAACAATTTATTTTTCTTTTAAAACTCTTTCTTTTTTGTAAATTTTAGACTATTTTCTTTTTCCACCCTTTTTGAGGAGGGGGGAACTTACCCTGACTCTCTCCATCTGAGTGCCGAATGGGTATAGCAATTCAAATAGAATGAGGCCTAAAGAAAAGATGTCCACTTTATGAGAGTAGTTGTTTCCATGAATCTGAAATCCCATATAAAGAAGAAATATTAGAAAAAAATTAACAGAGATAGTACAATTGATAATATGGCATTAGTGAATCCCAAAGTTGACTCAGTCACTTCTTCGTTTAAATCTAACTGTATGTGTAAAAACGTTAGCAAAGAGTTAATAATCTCTCAAGCCTCTTTTCTTCAACTCACTACAGCAAGAGTAATTAAATCACTCAGCATTACAGAAGGAAAGCCCGATCCAGCTCTGAGATATGCATCAGTAGAACAGGCCTGCAGAAACCTGGAGCCTCACGATGCTAAAAAAGTTTGAGGGAGCCAGTAAAAGCTGCTCAACTGCCCCCGAGGTGACGTTTTTCAAAGAGAACACTATCTAAAGCAAATCTCTCATTTCTAATCATCTTAGGCCTCACCCGTTTTTATGAGAAAATCTTCATTACTCCAAACCACTAATCAACTGTGGTTAGCCCTCACTACGGCACTTAATTATGGACTACTTTGCATTCTCAGTTGTATTTTTCATGTGTATATTTCTTATTCTTCACAACCAGATTATAAAGTCCTGGAGGGAAGGGAACTGCTTCTTTTGTATTCCCACCATCCAGCACTGGGCTAAGTATAGAGAAGGCCCTCAATAAACACTGATTTGTTAAAATGAACAGATGAATTACAACCCAACTACTCTATTAAACAAAGCCTCATTCAAATTAAAAGCAACCTCCTGAGACTCAGAGGAACCCTTTTATTTGTGAAAATTACTTTAGGCACATAACTTGACATTTGAGAATGCTCCATACCAGCATTTCTTAACTGAGGCCGTCACAAGGTAATAGCTAGGGATCACAAGCCTTTCCCAACTCCTCTCTAAACTGCCCTTGGTACCTGTTTCCCTGTTCCTTCCATGAGCCAGCCTGCCTCTATGCTTACAGAATATCAGATGGAAAGTTTCAATGACAGCATCAGCTGCATCACCTTCCTCTCTCCTCTTACCTCTTATCCCCGGCGTTTGGGAAGTATTCAAAGAAAATATGTTCAAAAACAGAGCTTACAGGGGTACAGTGAAAAGGACACCCTCCTAGACTATTTGGAGAATATCAACTAACACACTTTCATGAAATGCAACTTGGCAGTAAGTGTTTACTCCCACTTAATGGTCCTACTTAATTTCATCCACCCTAGGGTAGACGGAAATGTGGACAGAGATTTGTACACAGGAATAGTGCCATTCCTGATAGCAAAATCTACAAGTAACTAAAATGTCCAAAACTAATGTTGAAATTAGTGTTAAGCAATATATGCTTAACAGAGAGAATGCTATGCAGCCAAAAATATTTTCTAAGAACATTTAATAATGTGGGAAATGCTTATATTTAAATACTGTATCCAAAATTTCACAGACTAGAATATCAACTTTGTTTTCCAAAGTAAGGTATGTATACATATATAAAAGGTATATATATACACATGGAAGGAAATAACCAACCACTGTTAATGTTTTAGAGCTTTTTTAGTGATTTTTATTTGTTCTTTATACATTCCTTTATATATTCCTATTCCTATTTTTTCCACATTCCCTACAGAGAGGGTCGATTAACACAATGTGAAAAAAAGCATTAATAAATACATTTAAAAAAACAAATGCAACCTCATGAACACATAAAAAGTGATCTTTACAAAATATCTAAAAAAGAAGGAATTAATTATAAAATCTCAAGGGCAGAGAATATAATACACCCTTTCAGAGTTTACGCTGATTGTTTTATCACTGTGCAATACTAGGACTTGGCCTGTATTTCTTGGTAATTACAACCAAGAACAAAGTAACTGTGGTCTCTGCTCATTTTCTCCTAAAAGGATAAGAAAATTAAGAGCTTTGATAAAAAATATTTTAAAACCATGTCTTAGGACAGCTTCTGAGGCTTGAGTAAGACAATTCATACAGCCAAAGTATTTTGAGAGACTTTTTAAAGGACGTTTTATAAAGTGACAGTTTCTGTATTTAAAGAGGATTATTTATTTTTGTTTTTTTTGTGTGTGTGAGGAAGATCGGCCCTGAGCTAACATCTGCCAATCCTCCTCTTTTTGCTGAGGAAGACCGGCCCTGGGCTAACATCCATGCCCATCTTCCTCCACTTTATATGGGACGCCGCCACAGCATCGCCTGACAAGCAGTGCGTCGGTGCGCGCCCGGGATCCGAGCTGGAGAACCATGGGCCACCGCAGCGGAGCGCACGCACTTAACTGCTTGCGCCACAGGGCCGGCCCCTAAAGAGGATTATTAAGAAGAGAATTAACACTATTTTTAACTACCATATTTTAAGTACAGTACACTGCCACGACAAAATTTCTACAGCTATCCTTGATTTTCCAGCATCTTCAACAATACCAAATATAGCATCACTTGTCATCAATCTCTTCCTTTCTCAGATGGCAACTCTTGCCTAGCCGCCCCTCAACCAACACACATCAGCTGCAAGCCAAAATACAGTCAGCACAGCAGTGTGTGAGGTGGCGAAGACTACCTAGTGTTTATCTTTTCACTAACATTCACATTTACTCATCCACCAAACACAGATGGACACCTGCTGAATTCTAGGCATTGTTTTAGGTGTTGGGGATAGAGTAAAAAAAGAGATAAACTAGGTCCCTATTCTGATAGCTTATATTTTAGAGGAGAAGAAAAAACAAATCATTTCAGAGAGCTAAAAATGCTATGAAAAGAATAAACAGCACAATGGGATAGAACCTGACAGGGAGTGGCGGCAGGGTCATCTATCTTAAACAGGCCTGGGGTGGTGGGGTGGTGGCATGCTGGGAGAGGGAACTCTCCATCCAATAAGCCCTTCAGTAATAAGCATCCAGATAGAATTCCTTTTTAGTCATTCCTACTTTGTTTTCACAATACTTAAAGGTATGATGTGTACCTCCAGCCTCTTGAATAATGATGAATTAAAAAAAAATAACGCTATTAAAAACTTTTTAGTATCAATTCTGATACACAGTTTTATAGAAAAATTGGAAAATACAGAAAAGTTCAAACTATCATTCACAGCCCACTACTCAGAAACGGTGACTGTTGACATTTTATGACTCTTCCTTCCAGTCTTGTTTCCTATGGATATAAATATGTATTTACAGTATTTTGAAATTTCACACAGTTTTAATTTCTCCTTTCACCAGGTCCCGGCCACATCATTTGACCAGGATGATTCAACTACTCAGGCCAACAGATTTTTCTACTTAAGCCAGTTTGGATACTTTTGGTTACAAATGATCAACTACGTATAATAGTTTCTTCTACATTAAAATCTCTGCTGTATCCTTTCTAATTTCTAAATTTATTTGTGCTCCTCTCTACTCTAAGTAGATTTGCTAGAGAGGATTATCTTTTTTATGTAAAACTCTTAAAATCTACCATAATGTTGTGGTTTTACTGTTTCACCAGTATCAGTTCTTATTCGTATTTAACATCTTGCAGCTCCTCCCCCGCCTCCTACTGAGCAGAATGCTAAATCATTACTTATGCTGTCATGGGCTTATATAATGAAGGCCTTGCAAATAAATTTATCTCCAAATAGAACTTTGACAGCTTCCTATGAATTTCGATATTTTTCATTTCTTCACCATTTTCTTAGTACTTTGCATGAGTATTTTTACTTCATTATTCACCTGATAAGTTATTTAGGAGGGTTTTTAAAATTTCCAGCTAGCTAAAATGGAAGCAAAAACAAAAAACCAAAATCAAAACAAACTACTATAATCTTTTTTTATTGTATTGTGATCATAGACATTTACAATTTCTATGTTTTCAAATACACTGATCTTTCCTTGTGGTCTAGAAGTTTGAAATGAAAGTATATCTTAATTTATTCATCAATAAATATTCAAATGATAACAATATATAAGGCCTAGTATATTTTTTCATCTAGCTTCCCTTTTTAATCTTTGTTTTTTGAAAAAACATTTAACTCAATCTGAAGTTTTCCCTTTCATGGGGAAATTTAAACAAATTTATTTATTGTTATAACTAATATTTGGCTTTAGCATCACTTTAAGTTTTGTTTTGTGTTTTATATTTCCATACCCGTTCCTTTTGTTGTAGTTTGCATTTATCTTCTGCAGTGATAAAGAAGGTAGAAATATTATTTTAAATTCTATTTAGGATCTAGGATCTGGATTTAGGTATATCAAATACAAATCCCTACACCCATCTTTCTTTCTCGGTTCTTACCATCTTCCATTCCTGCTCTTTGTTAATATCATATGGGAGTTACAGACCCAGCTTATTATCACGACTATATTTAAAATTATAAAGCTTTTACTAAGAACACAGTTTGGGTTTTACATTCAATTTCAATTTGGTATCCATATTCATAAGCCATTGACAAATATAATTAATTAGTTTTGATGTCCACTGCCAATACTTTTATACGTTTCCCTTCTTAAAATTCACTTTCAATAGGTAACACATTCACATGGTTCAAAGGAAGCATAAACGTTCCTTCCCACTCATCCCTCATTGGCCCAGTCCCCACCAGCCACTTCCTACTGCACCTATAACCTTTTGTTACTTGCACATCCTTCCAGAGTTTCTTTATATAAACATAAGCAAATAATATCTATCTTTCCCTCATTTACACAAAAGGTTGCACACTATGCACACATTTCTATACATGTTTTTGCTGCAGAGATTCTTTTTAAACTCTCAGCTATCTAAAAATGCTTGATTTCTTTGTACATGAATACCTTCATGACTGGAAACAAGATTCACGGGTCATAGATATTTTTCTTCAAAATTGTACATGTTGCTTTATTGTCTTCTAGGGTTGAGTGCTATAGAAAACAAGCTCTTTAGTTGTAACCTTTTTTTCCCTACCTAAATATTTATACCATTTTTTCCTTTATTTTTGAAATTCAAGATGTCTAAGTATAGGGTACTTTATTTTTTACTTTTAAAAAATTAAATAAAAAATAAACATTTTAAGTATGAAAAAGAAACAGTTGAATAATGTAAACAAACAGTACAAAAAGATACTGTACAATGTAAAATAAAGTCTTCCTCAAAGGCAATTTCTATGACTGGTCTCTGATACAAACTTCCAAAGATAATCTAATCCATTGATTCTCAAAGTGTGGTCTATGGATCCCTGGGGATCCTAACATCCTTTCAGGGTCTACGAGGTCAAGACTATTTTCATAATAAGACTAAGACATCATTTGCCTTTTCACTGTGTTGACATTTGCACTGCTGGAACCTTAGCATGAAGCAAGCAGTGGCACCAAACTCTACTAGTAGTAATTGTATTCTTTAGTGCCACATACTCATAGGTAAAAAAAAAAAAAAAGACAGTTTCAATTAAAACGTTCTTGTTGAAGCAGTAAAAATTATTAATTTTATCACATCTCAACCCTCGGCATCTTTATAATATCGTGTGACAAAATGGGAAGTATTCATAAAGCATTTCTGCTCCATACCAAAGTACAATGGTCGTCTCAAGAGAAAGCACTTGTGCAACTCGCGGAGTTTCAATATGAACTAGGTGCTCTTTTCATAGAACAACATTTTGACTTCAAACAACAGTTGGTAGACAAACCACAGTTATTCAAGACTTGGATACTCAACAGACATTTTCTTAAATATGAACAAAGTGAGAATGGCACTTCAAGGAAAACTGACAGTATTTGTTGCTAATGATAAAAGTTGAGCTTTTCCAAAAATCAGAATTTTGGAAAATGTGTATTCACCACTGGGAACCTGACAGCTTCCTAATACTTAAAGCCTTTTCTGTGAGACTGGTGGTGATTTTAATCAAAGAGATTTTTTTAACATGGTATAATGAATGTGACAATTTTTGGAAAAGTTGCATAACTTAGGGAACCAACAGTGTCCAAATTACCAATGCACAATGGTACACAATCATGTAGATCCATTGGGTAATGGATGGGTAAAAGATCCATTCAAAGTGCATAACGGACCACGGATATTAAAGCAACAGAGTATAAAATGTTTAATGATACAGTTTTAGATTCCACAGGGCAAATGACTTTTAAGAAACTATTGCCTACTGAGTTTTGACGCACTATCAAAGAGGAATACCCACAATTACCTGAAAACGCTATTAAAATATTCCTCCCTTTCCAATGCTATTAAAATATCGCATATCTGGTTGAGGTCAGACTTTACTTACGTAAGCGAAAATAACATTGCAATGGATTGAATGCAAAAGCAGATATAAGAATCTAGCTTTTTTAATAAAGTCAGATATTAAAGAGATCTGCAAAAATGTAAACAAATGCCACCCTTCTCATTAGTTTTTTTTTGTTTTGGAAAATATTTTTCATAAAAATATCTTTAAGATGTGATGGGTCTAACAGTATTATTTTTAATTGAATAAAATTTTATAAATTTTTCAGTTTTAATCTCTAAATATGGCAAATGCGGATAGATAAAATCCTCTAAGAAAAACTCTTGGGTTCTCAATCATGTTTACAAATATAAATAGGTACTGAGACCAAAAAGTTTGAGAATTGCTGATCTAGACATGTGTAAGCTTGTGAATATCGTTAGCCTGGAGGTGGCCGGGCGTGCTACCTTGATGCCCCCAGGACGCCCTGCTCCCACCATGCTTCCAGTCCCTCTCCTGTTTATAGTGCCTTTCCTTTGGAGACTAAGCATCCCGCAAGGCAACATATCCCAGCCTATCTACCTCTATTTCCTGCCATGGTACATTCTGGAAGTTGCCTGTGAATTACTGTAGAGAGCAGCTCAGTACAGTACCTCTGGCTCTAGCTGGCTCTGAAACAGTTCCTACATAGTTTATACAAGGCGAACTGGAGTTATGTTTGGGACGGGGGCCTTAAAAGTCTTTTTCTAAATTTCTGGTGGCTGTCAGGTTCCGGTTCAGAGGGTGAGCATGTTCCTGCATTGTGAGAAGCTTTCTTAGTCCATGTCCAATTCAGAATGTAGAAACTGCAGCCTAGTTGTGTTGACTGTGGAACACTACTACCAATTTTCATAATTTTCCGATTTTATTTTATGGGGTGTTTTAGGGGTTTAGAACGTGGATGGAGATTCATGGGGCACATCTAGCTTGCTGTCATACCAACCAAAAACCTATTTTTAATTCAGACGGCAAACAAAAACTCACCTGCTCTGGGCTCATATACAGCTTGGTCCCCACTTGTCCTGTGTGTCTGGCATATGCGGGCATTGGAGTGAGAACCATCTGCTCTTCCTCATCCTGGTCCATTGCAGTCACCAACCCGAAGTCTCCAACCTTCACCACATCATCCATTGTAAAGAATATGTTGGAAGGCTAGAAAAATAAAACGGACAAAACCATGGTAGGTGTGTACAGAGAAGGAAAGTGAAGAGAAGTATTTAAATGACTACAGAAAATATATACAAGAAACTAGATATTCTCAAGCATGTTTCTCTTTAAAATGGACTAATATGAAAATGAAAACAATCCTTCGACGCTAGACAAGTACTGTGAGTAAAGAAAAGGGAAAGGTAGCAGGGGAGCTAGCATTTACTGAACATCCATTCACATTCCCTAGAATCCAGAGTACTTCATCCTCAATCTTATTATTCTATATACTCTCCCTTGGCAAGTGTCTCTACATTTATGACGTAAGCTATGATTATCATACTACTACTAATAATAACAAATGCATTGCAATGCACCAGGAGCTGTTCTAAGCTGTTTACTACTACTAACTCATGTGATACTCACAATCCTCTTAGTTCTATTAGTCCTCATCTTACAGACGTGTGAAAACTGAGGCTGAGAGAAGTAAAGTAAATTGCCCAAGGCTATCCAGCTAGTAAGTGGTGGAGTAGGGAGTCTGACTCCAGGAGAAAAGGACTTCGGCTTCACTGTCACACGTCCAGCATTCACAACAGTTCTTGCCCCACAGTAGCAAATCACTATGATTTGATCAGTAAGTGAAACAGACTGATCTTCAGGTCTGCCTCTGAGAGGGGAAAGTAGGCTCTCAAGGAGAATCAGAACTCTTAACTACAACCTTGTGCTGCCTCTTCTCATACCCATATGCTCCCATATACTCCAAGTCCCCTGTCCCTAGTTCTAAACTTTCATATGCAACTGTTTATAGGACATATCTAATGAAATTTCTCATGGGCTCCTCAAACTCAAAGTCCCCCATGTGAAATACATCATGTTTCCCTCAAGAGCCTACTCTAACCCTGCTAACATGACCACCATTCATAGCCCTTGAAATAAGGAAAAAGGAAGCCATTTACTTCATGAAATAGAATTTCGTCAGGCTTCAAATACTGCCAGACAAATAACATTTTATTCTCAAACTCCAAAATACCATTATATAATTCTGAACTTGAAGCAAAGAAGTTATTGTGTATAACCAAAGTCTATAGTAGTAACCTCCTGCTCTCTTACAAATAACCTTATATGAGAGAGAATAACAGACTGTGTTGCCTTATATGTCATCTTTCCTTTCCCCTCCCATCTTCTGGTGTCAGTTGTTACTTACTGAACACTGTGATAGACATTTTTTTGGGTCTCCAGCATCAATCCCCCTGTGATTCCACCAGAGTGCCCTGACTTGACTTTGAGAACTCCCTTCTTCTTGACTGTGCAGCAACCCCAGGGTTCGCGTGGAAGTTATCTTGAGGTTGCATAAGTCAATCAGCATAATCCCATCCCCTGGCCAGGAGAATGGTTTAGGGATGGGTATGCGGACTTGGCTTATCAATGACAAGAAAACCCAAGGCTGATCAATAGTGAAGGCAAGAGATTCTTTTCTCCCCACTCCCTTTCCCACCACCTCCAAAAGACTTAAAACATGTAGCCTTGAGAATCACTGAAGCTATCCTGAGACTGTGAAGGGAAAGTCTGCCTGAAAATAGAAACGAGAAATGGGGGGGTAGGGAGAGAAAAACCAGGTTCTGGCCACATCACTTGATCCTAGATAAAGCTTTACCTGACTCTTGGACAGTTCAGTTACACGGGCCAAGAAAGGTCCTTTTTGATTAAATTAGTATAAATGCTTTTGGTTGCAAACAAAAGAATATTTAAAATAAAATGATATGAGCATACAGAATGTGTCAGGCATTGTGTTAAGGACATAATCGGTGAACAAAACAGACACAGCTCCTGCCCCTGTGAAAACCAGAGGATAAATAATAGGAGAAAATGAGAATTATGAAGGAGAAATACCAGGTTCTCTGAGGACACTGTGTATTTAAGCAACTGAGAAAGCCCAGCGTAGCTAGAGAGAAGAGAAGACAAGACTAGAAGTAAGTCTGGAGAATCAGAGGCCACAGAGTGTGAATGACAAAAACTGACCAAAACACAAAAAGGGGAGAGGCCTAGAAGGCTTAACATTGAGCTCAAAGACTTATGTCGGAATGAACAGAATGCACAGCTTTTTCAACTGGGCATAAAAATCTTGGGGGAGTTTTTTCTGGCACACTAGAAATCTTTAAAAGGAATTTATCTTTAGGAAGGAATACACTGGGCCGGCTCCGTGGCTTAGCGGTTAAGTGCGCGCGCTCTGATGCTGGCGGCCCGGGTTCGGATCCTGGGCACGCCCCAAGGCACCACTTCTCCGTCCAACGCGAGGCCGAGTCCCACGTGCAGCAACTAGAAGGATGTGAACCTATGACATACAACTATCTACTGGGGCTTTGGGGGGAAAAATGAATAAATAAAATCTTTAAAAAAAAAAAAAAAAAAAAAGGAAGGAATACACTTTTTAATTTCTAGGAAAACTAAAAGGGAAATTAATTTTCTTCTTGAAATTTTTTTGGTGTATAGAAAAAATATATAGGAAAAATCTTTAGATAAAATCGTACCATTAAACAAATATTCACCAATATCTCATTAACATTATAAAATCAGAAGACTATTCAATATTAGTAAAAACACAATTACATTGCCTTTCAACTTGGCACTTTGTGTGCATAGTAAGTGTTAAGTACAAGAAGAACTGTGTATATCATTACCACCAAATGATAAATGTTTACCATATTCAAATAGCCAGCACTCTCTCAAGTTAGGGGTATCTGACCTCCTGGAAGTTGTTTTCTTCCTTCCAACCAAAATAAATCACCTCTGAACTTTTCACTCATTGCAGAATAATTCCTGGCCCACATCAAAATCACTGAAGTACAGTGATTATATATAACTCAGTAACAATTACTTTGAATGATAGGAATTATTTCTAATTCTTGCCCTTATTATTCCAAACTCTTAAAATATACTCAAGGATTCAAAAAACCTATTGCTGATTTTAGAAGAAAATAACTCTTCCAAATAGCTACTTTGGTGCCTGAAACAAAAGTCTGTGGTTGCATAAAACTAAAAATACTTAAAATGAGTCCAAATCTATCAAGAATTTAAGCTACTTCCATCAGAAAAATATTTATATATTCACTACACATCTACTGATGACCGCTATGAGCAAATGGAATATGGCAGACGTTGGTCAAATAAAAATTCCATTTACTTATTTCAGAAACACATACTAAGGAAATATTGCATGTTTTAGTAAAAACCTTATGTAATTTAGCATATTGTATTGCTACAATATTCAATGTCATATATATTGAAATTAGAATCAAAGGTTTTAGAGCTGCAAACCGCCACCTGGCTAACCACTTGCTGTACCTTTCACCATCCAGCTTCTCACTTCCTTCCCTGAAGGCTAAACAGTTCAGAACTAGGGGCAAAAAGCATGGAGACTTGCCCCAATTCAGAGCTAGCTAATGAAGGAACCTATGTTTCTCCTTCCACTTGCATCCCTTTCACTACTTCGGGGCCCTAAGGCAACTTGTGTCAGGGTTACTCAAAGCCATAGGTAAAACGGTACGTCTGCTCATGGTAGACTTTACATATTCTTTTTTTCATCAGGAGATTGGGAATACTTTTTTACTGTAAAATGGACATAACACATTATAGAGGAGAATTCACAATTTGCCTGAAATTTTTAAAACGTGAGACTTCTTACTTTTTCAGCAGGCCCCTTCAGGCTACTTTCCCAAACCTCTGCTCCTCATGACTTTACTCTCCTCCGCTGTTAAGGGTACTTCAGCTAAAAACTGACAAGTACTCCAAATACTGCTGTCAATCACAAGATGTCAGATTGAAACCCTTGAGGGATGTTCCACAATACAGACCTTGAGGTCCCTGTGCATGAGCCCTTTACTGTGCAGAAATTCTACTGCCTCCGCGATCTGCAGGAAGATGTGCAGACACACACTCCTCTCTCTCTCCTCTATGGTGCATCGACTGTGCATCCAGTCTTTGAGGTTTTCCTTTCTGCACAGCTGCATCTGAATGTAAAGATACACCTTTGGTGAACTGGGCTGGAGTTTTTCCGTAGTGTTTTTAGTGAGATCTAAACTTAAAGTGGTTGGTCTTGGAGGAGAAATAGACAAAGCAGGTTCAGAAGAAGATTTGCTACTGGAATGCCTGAAATCGCTTAGTTTATTAGCACAATGCTTGCCAATACGCAGTCGGTTAGCTTTGAGCTCTTCTTTACTGGACGCATTATCACAGCCAGAATCTTCAAACACTATAGAAGAAGATGTTCTCTCCCTTGACCTTACATTAGGAGATGCTTCAGAAGGACAAAGTTCAAAGGAGTGCCCCTCATCATTGCCATCTATAGTACCATCTTCCGCATCACAGTCTGTAAGGCAACTGTCTTGGAGGTTGTACACTGCACCCACCGACCCACTGATGTCTCCATGGTCCATTTCTGAAAATTCCAGTGGGGAGAACTGACTCTTGGATGAACTTGTCTGACCACAGGAAATCCCTACCGAAAAAGACCTCCTCCTTTTTGGTGAAGGAGCTATGATTTCAATATGTTCTTTTGTGGAGAAAGGGTCCATTCTGCATATTTTAACTGATGGTGCCTCCATTGGGCTAGGAGAGCTGAGTGGCCAGTCTGTGCTAAAAGTGGGAGAAACACAAAGGGATAAGAGTGAATACATGTTGATTACATTATGTGAACCACACCCTTTGTTTTAAAAGCTTCAGTTATAATAAAGCCAGTTACCAAATTACAAACAACATACAGATTTAATAAAAACATGATATAGGAGACAAAGAACATCACGTTCCATCTGTTCCTTCTAAGAAACTTAATTTGAAAGCTTAATTTTATACTCCAAACAGTTATCTGGGACTGTCACAGCATAGGCAATGCCTTTGTGAAAACGTGAAACACTGAAGGAACACCAAGGATGGGACTCCTCAGTGGCCGTGACTCGGAAGCCCCTCTCCAAATCAGGGCAGCAGCCCACAGGGTCTTGTGACAAGGAGCCACTTCACCTGGTCCTTCCATGGTTTGGCTATTGGTGGCATCTACAACTGTCACTGCAACAAATTACTCCACGTGGATCTAGGGCTGTGTTTGGTACTTCTGGGCAGGAATTTTACTCCAGCTGTTTGATAAATAGTCTATTTGCAGCCTGCTTCCTCTTTGCTCTCATTTAGTAGTTTTTAAAAAGGCCTTCCTTCCTATAGGACACCATATTTAATAAGGGAATTATCTTCAGGTTGCCTAAGTTTGTGTTTTTTTTTTTTTTTTTTTGCTGAGGAAGACTGGCCGTGGGCTAACATCCAGGCCCATCTTCCTCCACTTTATATGGGACGCTGCCACAGCATGGCTTGTCAAGCAGTGCGTCGGTGCACGCCTGGGATCCGAACCAGCGAACCCCGGGCCACCGCAGGGAAGTGCGCGCACTTAACCGCTTACACCACCGGGTCGGCCCCAAATTTATATATTTTTAACTGCAAATAGTTTTAAAACTACTTTATTTATTTATTTATTTTTTATTTATTTATTTTCCCCCCAAAGCCCCAGTAGATAGTTGTATGTCATAGCTGCACATCCTTCTAGTTGCTGTATGTGGACGTGGCCTCAGCATGGCCAGAGAAGCAGTGCGCCGGTGCGCTCCCAGGATCCGAACCCGGGCCGCCAGTAGCGGAGCGTGCGCACTTAACCGCTAAGCCACGGGGCCGGCCCTAAAACTACTTTAAAAAGGAGTTGTAAACTGTTAACTAAGAAACTAAATAAAAATTTTTTAAAAAATGGAGACAAAAGCAGACAATATCTCTTATTGAGAAAAGCCACTATAAATCTCTCAGTGAATTACAATTCATAGAGCCCTACCTACTAATAATTTAAAAAATTCATGTTCTAAAACTGGAAGAAAAAAAATTCATGTTCTAAATACTAAACCAACTTTTCACTATAAAGTAGCTAGAGAACGTTCCAAAACATGATGACAGAGAACAAAAATCTGCTGTTATTTTTCTTAACAAAAAAAAATCCCTAAAGTTATAGAGATGATATTTTGTTCACAAACACAAAAAACTAGACTGAAAGAAAATACCAGTTTTTAAGTCTGTCTCTAACCAAGTTACCTTTCATCTTTCAGCCAGATCTCATCCATTTTTTCTTGCCACTTCTCTGGTGGTGCTTCCAACCAAGCATTGAAATATCTAACAATTCCTGGGTGTTCAAGCTTGGCTAAGGCTTTAACTTCTCGCATTACCTTTTCCCGAGCCAATTCCCTGAAACAGAGAAAAGAAGAAGACATGGAAGTTTGCTTGGATCTGAAGAAATAATCATATCCAATAGCAAAAATAAGAAAACAAAATTCTCTCTTTAACTTTTAGAAATAGATGAGTTAGCCTAGTGGCACAATTCTAAAATGCCACATAGTAAGTCTGGTATTAAAAAAAAAAACATGTATTTTAGTTTTTTTTTTTTCCTTCTAGAAATAAGTGCTACAAAATACATATTGTCTCATTCAAATAAAGCTTTCTTGGCTGACTAAAAATGAACGCTCCAGAGCCTTAACGATTACTGCCTCATGTGTGTTCATTAGTAGGAGAACAAACAGGTGTAAGTGAAGTGCTCAGGAAAGAGAGCTCAGCATCGCAGCTCAGGACGGAGAACGACCACACTGACGGAGACACAGGACAACCCAGAAAGCTTGTCCTAGCACGCCCGCCTGTCTGTGTAAAGCAAGCCCCAAGCACGGAACATCATGGGCAGCGGAGTTTAACTGGGAAAGCGTCTGCGTGTGAGCTTCTGCTCTGGCAGCTTTTCTGCTGGATCTAGGCTCACATTTCTCGAGATCCCACCATCACCTGGATAACAAAGACAAGTTATGTCCTCTTCCCTCCCCAGTAGACTGTCACCATTCCCACTTTTCCCTCTGTGCTTGCTGTTGTTAAATGTCCTCACTCTCCCAACCTGAGAGTCCCGGTGCGTTTTTGAATTCTTCAGCTTCTAAGTCCTCACATTCAGTTACCAAATCCTACCAGCTCCTCCTTTTCAATTCCTTACACACTCATTTCTCTCTTATCCACCACCACTGCTGCTGCACTTATGTTCTGTATCTTAGGACTGAACTTTTGCAAAGAAAATCTCCTAGTGAATATTCTTATCTCTGACCCTTTCCTCATATCAGCCTCCTACCTCCAGAGCCACCTGTACTTTGACCACATCATTCCTCTGCTCAAAGACCTAACTGTCTATGGAATAACTCTAAACTCCTTTGTTTGGCATTTACGGTGCTGCAATCCATCTTTTCCATCTCCTCTTCCATACTCCCCCCAATTCTTACCCTTTGCTCCACCCATGGCAGAACACTCACCATAGTCTATTCCATCTCCAAGTGTTTGCCTACAGCCTTTGCTCAGGTCGTTTTGTGTACTTGGCCATCCATCCCCTACATGTCCGTCTACTGAGGGACAGGCTACTCTTGAACACCCAGTGCAGACGTCACCACCTCCACAAAGCTTGCCTCCTCTGACTGCCTTTCAACTGCATTTGCGCTTTCTTCAAGAAAAGCTAGTTACTAAGCTAAGCCACAGGTCACAATCTTCCTTGCATTGCAGGAATATCTGAGTATATGCATAAAGGTTCTTGAGGGCAGAAGCCTTGCTTAATTTTACATCCTATGTGGTACGTATTAATATTTAAACTACTCAAACATTATGTATCAAAGAAAAGAATTAGTTCCATAGTACTCAAACCCATCCTACTCCTGTGTCCCTATCTGTTGGACAGAAATGTTTAAACTACCAGTTAGAAGCACAGCCCAGCACTTAGTGCTCATTTAATCAAGAAGCCACAGGAGCCTTCTACGATAGACAGAAAGGAAGGAGTTACTGAAAGCTCTTCATCTTAAGCATTACACTGCTCTGAGCCAGAAATTCCACTTCTAGAAATCTATCCTAAGGATACAGATGTGGTCAAAAATTTATATAAAAGATGAACACTGCAAAATTATTTTTTTTTCGCTTTGGTGAGGAAAATTGGCCTTGAGTTAACATCTGTTGCCCATCTTCCTCTTTTTGCTTGAAGAAGATTGTCCCTGAGCTAACATCTGTGCCAATCTTCCCCTACTTTGTATGTGAGACACTGTCACAGCATGGCTTGATGAGTGGTGTGTAGGTCCACACCCAGGATCTGAACCCGTGAACCCCAGGCTGCCAAAGCAGAGTGTGCAAAATTAGCCACTACACCACTGGGCAGGCTCCTGCCAAAATTATTTTTAATTGCAACAGATTAGAAACCTAGATGTTGAACAATAAGAAACAGTTAAAAAAAATATGGCATATGTGTTAACTGGACTATTATAAAATACTTTTAGCGTATTTTAGCATTTTAATAAAATACTCTTAATAATATGGGAAATGCTGAGGATAAAATGAAGGAAGCAATAGATAAAACTGTACTATATTGGTAACTGTGCTACCAATTAGGTAAATTTATAACCAGAAAAAAAAATCAAAAGGCAATACTCTAAAATGTTAATAGCAGTTATTATTGGGTAATAGATGTAGATACAGATGGTTTTTGTTTTAATACTTTTCCTTATTTTCCATAATAAATATAGGTAATCTTTAAATGGTGCTATGTATTAAAGCCTACAGTTATTATAATTTACTATGGGAAAGTCCTAAATTATTAAGAATCAAAAAGAGGGCAGATTTTTAAGTAGACACAAAGCAATCAGAGTAGATCACATCTTGCAGACAGCTGGTTACCTGGTAGTACTTAGAACATGAGACTCAGATGATCAGAAACTATGTTTTTTGTAGTCTCTATGGAGTATAGTAAGCAGGACATACTGCCTATGGGATTAGATAACATAGTGCAAACTCCAAGTTTACTAAAAGTACCATCTGTTACCTGTTGGGGAGACGGATTCTCTTGATAGCGTAATTGCAGTCATCTACTTTGTTTCTAGCTTCAAAGACAACTCCAAACCCCCCACGACCCATGCACTGAACGGGTTCAAAATCTGTTAGATACCTTAGAAAAAAAAAAAGTAAGTTAAAAAAAAGTTTAGAAATAGTTTCAAATTTTGTAGTAAGGTAATAAGTAGTTCAATCTTATTTTATGATATATAAAAATGTATAAACTCAGTAAGTCTCATAAAACTTATTTTAAAAAAGAGTATAGTTTAAATTCTACTAATAGCATTCTTTGTTCTTCTGAATGAAGCAAACACATTCGAGTTTTTTCCTAGGAAATTTACAAAAAGTAAAAAAGCTTCTGCTTCCTTAGGAATCACTTGTTAATCACTTGTTCTTATAGCAACTGTACTACTGTTCTGTCCTATCCAATACTTTCCATCATCTACCAAAATATCCTATCCTTAGTTTTCCAACCTTTTACTCCTGCGGCATTCTGTACTCAATAAGAAAATGTATTTTAATCTTATGTCAGTGCCCGTAAATTTTACGGAAAAAATTTAATCAATCCTATTATATTTAAGTACCTTTTTAGCCAGAAACCTCTCTAGGAACCAAAGCTATCTGATATTGGCTGGGTTGCCTCATGAGTCAGTATGCTCATCACCAAAGGTATTCGGACAGAAGCTAACTCACCATCTGTCACTTACAGATGGACCTCTGCATTGTAGCCTGTTTTTCCCTTTAGTGCCTGACCTCACTGATCTGCACTGTATATTCCAGCCAATCTGTACCAGGCTCTCTCACAGCTTCGGGGCCTTTGCTTCTGCTATTTGCTCTACTGGGATGGCCTATTCTTTGTACTTAATGACACTCTAGTCTTCCTTCATTCTGCTCATCTCTCCACCTCTGTAAGGCCTTCCTAGACCCCTGTTTTAACGTGCTCATAGCACTTTGCACATAACACTTCAAAGTATTTAAACTTAATCTCAATATTTTGCAGTTATTTGTATGGAGCTCACTCTCCCCACTGCCACTGAACTGTGGGGCACTTGAATGCAGGAAAGCATTCTTGTTTCTCTTTGTACTTCCAGTGCCTGAGCTTACCTGGCAAATAGAAGGTCTAACAAATATCTGTTGAATAATGCATGAATTAATAAATAAATGGATACATGCATGCATACCAGGGAAGTTATTCTTCCAGCCATATGGGGGAGAATTGAATTAGATTATCTTTGGTGTTCTTTATAAGGCTAAGTTTATTAATGATTTGTACACACATACTCATTTAGTAGTTGGCTCAGCTGGTTAGAGCATGAGTTAAGGAGGAGAGGCAACAGATCTCAACCCTCCATGGGCCAATTACCTTCACAGCAAATGAAGAGTAATAATCTGTATTCCTAAAAAAAACTAGTCAAGGTACTTCAGTACAAATCCATCTCCCCAACTGCAAAAGCCCATGAAATTCATAGCCTACTCCTGGAGGGCCAATTGAGTTATCTTTCTATATTAAAGAAAACACCCATATGAAAATGGATATACCTTCTGAAAAGAAACACATCTTATGTACGATTACAGACTCTATAAATGTAAGTATCATCTTGCCAAAGGTCCCAACTGATAAACGACAAAGTTGGGATTGGAACTCATGAGTGAATCCAGAGTTCAGGCTCTTAATAATGCCTAGAACATAGCAGGCACTCAATAAACATTAGGAACTATTATAGGGCTCCTGTATTTTAAAAGCAATCAGCTGTATTCTTCTTATTGAAGAAGAGTAAAGTTAAAGGAAAATTAAGTCATTTGATGTTAGAATTCAAATTCTCATTCGAATTCTCTTCACAACAGCCTTACAAATATATATTTATTCACCATACCTCACTCCTCCCCCCATCTCTACCTCTTATTTACTCATGATTTAAGGTTCAATTAAAATGTGACCTCATTTATGACACCCTTTTGAATCATCACAACCAGAGTTAGTCACTTAGTTCATGGCTTTTTTCTTATATGTTTATGTTTTATTGCATATTATCTTCCCCCACAGACTTTAAGCTCCTCCAGGACAGGCCCAGCACACAGTTGTTCAGAGTAAATGTTGAAGGAACAACAAATGACCTCAGGAGGGGATTACTCATTGGGAGGTGTCGAGTCCCTTGCTCTCTTCCTCTCTCACTGCCTGCTGGTGTTGCTGGCCACTGACGTATTAGTCCACAGCTTTGTTAGCAAGGGAAACTAGTAGCTAAAACAAATTGATTACAGGCAATGCTCAATTTTTGATAACATGGTATGAATGCAGCTGAGAAATTAAGTCCATAGATAATCAAAATATCACAAATTTTAGCTGTAATTTTCAATCTTTTCTGTCATAAAACCATTACCCTAGATACTAAGCAGTAAGGTTCTACATCTTTTCTTTGTCCCCATATCACTAAAGTGTATGATATCAAAACAAAGGAAAAAAGTAGCAATAATTCATGAAATATGAAAAATTAACCACAGCACCATTTCCTGTACCAAAAAGCATCAAAATCTGCACACCTGACAGGCTGCTAACAAATTCTCTACTTTTTATTTTACTTTCAAATTATTTGAATTACCTTCTTCTTAGGTAACTCATCTCCCTCTTCTGCTTTTAAAAATTATCTATTCTATTGGTATATTTTCCCCCATTTTTCTACTTCTTATTCTAGACAGAATGAAGATGAAATAAATAACTGAAGATTAAGTAACATATGGAGATTTACATCATACTCTAATAATGCAATAAGTACTATCTGATACTAGTCATGCCAAGCCCAGTACAGTTAAGACTCTCAATAACTAAGTTATCTGAATAAGAACTGAATTTGGTCACTCAAATTCTAAACTTCTGTAACACTCTATCTCTACCCCTCCTAGGGTACATACCACCTTGAATAAGTTTAAGTTACTTGAGGGTTAAGTCTATGTTTTATTTACCTAGATATTCACACATTTGGAAAAAAAAGTTAAACCAAGATCTTAGTTTTATAGCCCGTGTCTTTGATTCAAACAGTTGCCACCAGAAGCTACAACACATATATATATTTTATGATAAGACTCTTACCGTGATACATATCCAGAATTTTTTACGTCATTCCAGCTACTGTCACTAGCTTCTCCACTTACAGAATCATATTTATTTTCAGTTTGACACTGAGTTTCAGATTCCTTCCTTTGCTGATACAGTGGGGAAAAAAAATCACTATCAGTACAAAGCTGAAGTGAAGTTAGCTAACAATCTTAGCCTATAAAATAACATTGGACAGTAAACAAATAATATTGAGAAAAATAAAAGCATTACAAGAACACAAAATACAGCATTTCCCTTGTAAAAGAGAAGTGGAACGATATGGGTGGAAGCCAGATTGCAATGGGTTGAGAAATGAAGGGGAGGTAAGGAAGTAGAAATGAGAGTATGGGCAACAATGATTTTATAGTAAAACTTAATAAAATGTACACCTCACCGCCCCCCCAACACACACAATAAGTTTTCTAATCTCCCAACACTCTGAAATAACTTGGATTCTAAAAAACGTCTTACTCTGTGAGGATGCGGATGGAAAAGTCTGCGCACAATGAAAGTTGTTGCTATGATACATAATAGAATAGTTGCAACTATTTCTTTCCACCAGTGTAAGAGGAGAACGGGATCCTTTCTGCGTATATTCTTGCTGTAATTTGGGTTGTCGAGAAACCTGACTGTGATCTGTGTGCTCCGTTTGCTCCTTTCCCTCTTGTAGTATGGTAGATAGTAACCATTATCTTCAAAACAAACATCAAAATTTTTTTTAAAAAAAAGATAAACCAATATAGATCCACCTTTAATTGTTAAAAATTATCTATTCTCCTAAGACTTATAACACTAATTCCTTTTTAAAAAGTTTCATCTTTTTGTTAATACATTTCAACAGCCTCATTTACTTTACTTTTTCTTTACTATACTTTATTATACAAATGTATTTTCCTTTATTCCATAAGCATCATAAATTTTTTTTATATTGAATAATAAGACTAGAAAAAAACTTAAGGGCCACCCCATTCATTACTTTATTAATAATTCAATCCTTTAAATGCAAGGAAGAATTAGATAGTACTCAAACTCCCTTCAGGGATTTTAAACTTTCATTTAGCATCAACAAAATACCAAATTTTACCATTAATCATTCTTCACAAGCTAAAAGGAAACTGTCTCCATCATGCTCTTTGGTTCATCTCAGACTGTCAAAACGAGTTTGCCCTAGAAGGCAGCCTGTCTTTTTTGTCGTCTATTTTGCACAGTTCTCTCTTACCTTGTATTTTGATCAATATCAGATAAAGACTGCTGTTCTAGTTCAGAGCCCTCTGTTTTTTTATCAATTTAAATTATATAATAATTTCCCAGTTTTAGCATCTAAGGTAACTGTTGAGGAGTCTACTTTTTGTCTAATGCAGATTTGAGGACTTTTTTATATTTACCTGTTCAAAACACTTTAGTATCTGAATATACCCTAACTTTAAATACACAGGAATGTATTTCACAACAAATTGCACCTACTCTTGACTGTTGCGCTAATTTCTTTTGTCTGAGGACAAAATTTAACCTCATTTTATGGCATTTTCACATAACTCTGTGGAAACACCTGTTTTCTTCATTATATAGGCTGACACTATATAGTCTATATTAGATAGGCTGATAATTAAATGAGAGCTAATACCAAGAACTAATGCTTATTGAACTCTTACTATTTGCCAGGCACAGTGCTAATTAAGGCTGTATGTGCATTATCTCATTTAGACCTCACAACAACCCAATAAATGGATATTGGGATTACTATCCTTGTCTTACAGATGAAGGAACTGAGACACAGGGAAGTCAGGTGTACAGTATGTGGCAGAACTGGGACTTGAACCTGGCAATCTGACTTTGGCGTTCTTACCCGTGGCTACCATTCACAATATGCCTCCCAAGATATTTTATTTTCCACCCTCCAACTGACTACCTCTCATTCGAATTCTATTAATTTCAAAATAATACATTAATTAACATAAATAAAATAAAATAAAACTCGGCATTTTCAATCCAAGCGTAATCACACTTACCATACGGATACTGCAAGATTGAAAGTGCACCATTACTGTACTCTTCATGAGAAAACTTATCATTACTAAGACATTTGTCAAATTCATCAGACCCTACCAAGACAGGAGTTCTGGAAGGAGAATCTAAAAGAAAATGGTAAAATCTTAACTGTTACAACTTTAATGAAAATGCATGTACCTCATTCATTCAAAAAGCAGACATTCAACCACACTTCAGTTCAAAGATGCAAGTCAAGTAAATGGCTCAAGGTTCTTTCTCTGGAAATGCAGTCTTGTGGAGAAGACGAGTCATTTAAACAAGTAATTAAAATATGATATGACAGGTGTGGCAAAAAACGTACACAAGGTATGGAAGATAACTGAAGGAATTAGGTGACCTAGTATTTGAATTCATTTAAGTGTCTCAAAGAATATGATGTGATAACCAGATAATTTTTCATAAGTATTCTTAATATAAATATGTTTAAGAGCTAAATGATTCTTAGGCATGGTCAGTGAATAGTAAGAGTTTTTCTAAGCTGTATAGAGAAATATTTTATTAACACTGATTTCTATAGAGTAAATGCTGCTTCAATGAAATCGTTTTCTAAATGATAATTAAAATTCATTAACATCTGAAATACCTTTCTAGTTTAACAGAAAATATAGAGTATACAACAGTTGTAATCTCTGTGATATTCAAAACTGGGGCAAACACAGTCAGGATTAGGCTTCTAAACACCTTTAAGAACATTTATAAAATTTCGTAATTCACTTACGAATTAAGGGTTTCCATTTGATTGTTGGCAAAGGGATAATCGCATTTTCATTATTGACATTTTCCAAGGCCTTGGGACTTGTAGGAAACTTTTCTGAAATTCTGACTGATGACTGCAGATACAGCTGGCCTCTATACATTCCTGAATCAACCAGAACATTGTCAGTTATGTTTAGAATCAAGCACCAATGATTTTTTTCAAAAAGGTTCATTTTGATTTAATAAAATTAGATTAATTCCAGTTATTTCTTCATGTGCTCCACAGCTCTTTTTAAAGAAAAATCACGCCTAAAGCACTCAAATTTGACACAAAGGTTATTCAATGAAAATAGGATAGGAAGTTACACACAAGTTACAAAGTTTCTCACTGAACAATACTTTTCAGTAATTACTGGAAAACTGTTCCAGTAGGAAAATTCAAAGAAAAGAAGTCATTGTACTCTTATGAAACTAATAGCTTAGATGAAGTAACTTTCTTCTTAAGGAAACCTAAACACCTATAATTCCAGAGACACTGCTAACAATTCAGTTAAATACTATCATAACACATATGTGACATGTTAGTCTTTCAGATTCCTACATTTCATTGAGATTGAGGGGGGAATAGCACATTGATAAAGCTTAAAGAATTTTATGAGTATTTGACCACCAAAACTAGTACAAATAATCAGATTCAAGGATTTTCAAAATTTTGTTTTTATTTCTCAGATAAGTTGTATAGATGCATAGAAAAAAATAAACAACCTTTAACGGGGAGTAAACTGATACAGATGCAAATACAAATGTAGGAAGTTTTAGACTTCGAGGACATGTAAGTAATTTGAAACCATGCTATAAAATGGCAGCATTTCTAAGCCTTTCTAATATAGATCTCAGAATATGCTGTAGTAATTAAAAGTTTCAGAATTAGATAAATGGAAAAAAATAGCAGGAATGGAAATCAAAGTATAAATCTTAAGGGCAACCCAAGCCAGAGAACGTATTTAGGAATTAAAACTACTCTAGGCACACCTGAAGTAGGAAGGAACAATGAAGGAATAAAATCTATGTCAATATGTACTATCACTAGATAAGAGACATCTACGCACCCAGGTACACGCTGCTCTCTGTGGCTCCTCGGGCAGCTTCTACAAGGTCTTCTTCATCTTCTAAAACTTCATTATTAGATGTATAACTCGTATCATCAAAAAGACTGATGGGAATGACTTTGCCATCCTTAACCAACCAGGCAGATGCAATGGGAGTACAAAACTAAACAAAAATGGAAAAGAAATTTTAAATAAAAATTTTAAAATACATTTTTATTTATTTATTAACATTAAATCATTAATTAAATTAATATTAAAATATTTAAATTTAAATAATTTCAAGCAGTATTTATGTATTCTAACTCCTAAAATACCATTTAGAACCACAGATTTCTTTTTAAATTTTTATTTTTCTAGCTTTATTGAGGTATAATTGACAAATTGTATATATTTACAGTGTACAGTGTGATACTTTGATATACATGTACACTATGAAATGAGCACAATTAAGCTGATTAACATTTATAACCTCATATAGTTATTTTGTGTGTCTGTGGTTAGAACATTAAGATCTCCTCTCTTCATTCCACAATATATATGAATATCAAATCATTACATTGTACAACTCAAATATATACAGTTTTTGTCAATTATACCTCAAAAAGCTGAAAAAAGTTTTTAATAAAAGATCTACTCTCTTAGCAAACTTCAAGTATACAATATAGCATTATTAACTATAGTCATCATGCTGTACATTATGTCTCCAGAACTTATTCATTCCACATAACTGAAACTTTACGCCCTTTGACCAACATCTCTCCATCTCTCCCACCCCTCATATCCTGGCAACTACCATTCTACTCTCTGATTCTATAGTTCAACTTTTTTAGATTCCACATATAAGTGAGATCATATAGTACTTATCTTTTTGTGCCTGGCTTATTTCACTTAGCATAATGCCCTCCAGGTTCATCTATGTTGTCGCAAATGACAGCATTTCCTGTTTAAAGACTGAATAACATTCTTTTGTACATATACACACACACATTTTCTTTTCTTTTTTTTTTGGTGAGGACGATGGGCTCTGAGCTAACATCTGTCGCCAATCTTCCTCTTTTTGCTTGAGGAAGATTGTCCCTGAGCTAACCTCTGTGCCAATCCCCCTCTATTTTTGTATATGGGATGTTGCCACAGCATGGCCTGATAAATGGTGTGTAGGTCCTCACCTGGGATCCAAACCCCAGAACTGCGGGCTGCTGAAGTGGAGCTCGCAAACTTAACCACTACGCCACTGAGCCAGCCCCCACATTTTCTTTATCCATTCATCCACTGATGGACAATTAGACTGTTTCATTATCTTGTGAATAATGCTGCACTGAACATGGGAGTGCAGATATCTAATCGAGATATTGATATAATTTCCTTTGGATGTATACCCAGAAGAGGGATTACTAGACCACATGGTAGTTCTATTTTTAATTTTCTGAGGACCCTCCATACTGCTTTCCATAATGGCTGTGCCAATTTACATTCTCACCAACCATGTAAAAGATGCACTGTTGTACACTGTTCACCAACATCCTCACCAACACTTACCTTTTGTCTTTTTCATAATAGCCATTCTAATGGGTGTAAAACCACAAATTTCTTAAATCATAGAGAACAAGTTGAGAATCCATAATGGCAGTCATTTCCCTCTCCCCAATGTGATTGGTCAAACTGAGAAAGGAAGAAACATATTTATAAATTCTCAGTGGTTCTAGGTACCTGGTATTCCCATTCCAGATGTCCTCCCTTCTTACTAAACGCCATAACCTTCCAATCAGCAACTGAGACCTTTATCACTGTGTCCATCATGGCAGCTTCCTGTTCTTCCACATCTGAAATAATTTTAGACTCTTCTTTGTTTCCACTGGGTTTTAAGGTGCTTTCAATAAATCCAGCTCTAGTTTCCATGTCTGGAATATACCGAAGTTCAAAGTGGCCAACACTGAAATTCCACCTTAAATTTACAAAGGTGTGTTTTAGAAATTCACATTTAAATAAAGGGACCAAATAATAAAGAACTGTTCTAGACTGAAGAAGCAAACACTAAAATTTTGTGATGAGAAAAAGAACAAACCAACACAATCTTCTGGAAAGGATCGCTCTGCTGACTTATGCCACAAGAGGGCATAACTTTGTCTTGACCCTTTAGAAACAATGGTTCTGAGAGTTGTGAACTGACAACAGCTATGGGACAGGTTTTCTCTCAAAAATTAAGAAATGTTCACATTTCCAAATCAGAGCCATTTTCTCAAAACACATCAAAGTCACCTTAAAACGAGGTAGCATGCAGTCTGCCTTACCTCTTAAAGTCAGGGCACATTTCTTCAAGTTCAGAGAAATTAGTGTGTCCCAATAAACCAAAGTAAAAGGCAAGATGAATGCATTAATTTTAGATTTATATGAAAACACAGCCTTGAAAGGCAATGTGAGCCAGTATACCAAACCTGAGGGTCATACCACCTCAGCTCCAATCTCAGATTTCTACTGACTGTGATCTGGCAAGTCATTTAACCGTGTCTGAGTTTCAGTGTCCTCATTCATAAAGTGGCAGTAATAACATTTCCTCCATAATTAATATATAGAAAAATCACAACTATTGATAGTATAATCTCCTATTACTTTGATATAATATAGTCAAAGAATTCTGACATCTGTTTAAAAATATATGCTTAAGGAACACGCATTTTAGACCCTAGACTCTTCCTATTTTGGTAACTCAAAATTCTGTTAAGTTGAACATCTGCTCCTCTGGTGGCTGAACACAGCAAGCACGTAAACAATTAAGGAAACAAAATCCCATAGGATAAAGAAGGTCAGGTTGCCGGCGGATGCAAAGCCCTCCTCATAGCCCAGTGAACATGGAGAGAATATATTCTTAACTGAGTTTGAGAAAATAGTTTTTGGGAAAGGAAACTGAATTATATTCCATCAGATCTAAGACAAATTCTAAAAGTCTAGTTCACTTTCAAAAGATAAAGATGGGATCTAAAATTATTTTTACTACACAGGCAGTTTAAAATTTAAGTATTAGGTTTGAAAAAAAATCAAGCATGTGATTTAGGATCAGCATATCTAATCCAATCATCTTATTTTTTAATCACATATTTAAACATAAAAATTACATAAGGAATTCATTATTTGAAAAAGGAAACAAAAAGATATTTGACCAAATAAATTATACTTGAATACTTTAAGACAATAGACTAAAATATTACTTTAAAATTGGAGTAGTCAAACTATAAAACTACCTACTAGCAAGAACTAAGAGTCAAAAAGGCCCGTGCTGAAATAAAGCACATTAGCTTTGTCTGAAGAGCTTTCTGCATTCAAAGATCTTCGATCAATGAGGTTGCTATCAAAAATATCATTAACCTAAGACTAAACTAATACGTAGTCATTGTATGGGACTCCTTCTCGTTACCATATCCTGAAGCATATGGTGAGAAGTTCAGGATTTGTTAATAATCATGAGGCCATTTTTAATTTAGGACCTACATTTCTCTTTAAAAAGCAGTATGCTTTTAGGGCAACAAAATAGTTCAGAAAATCTCCACAAAGAAAAATCCAGGGGCTGGCCCAGTGGCACAGCGGTTAAGAGCGCGCTCTCTGCTTCAGCGGCACCTTCGGATCCCAGGCGCGCACCGACGCACCCCTTGTCAAGCCATGCTGTGGCGGCATCCCATATAAAGTGGAGGAAGATGGGCACGGATGTTAGCCCAGGGCCAGTCTTCCTCAGCAAAAAGAGGAGGACTGGCATTGGATGTTAGCTCAGGGCTAGTCTTCCTCACAAAAAAAAAAAAGAAAAGAAAAGAAAAGAAAAATCCAATGAATTTTGGTGTTCTTATACTTCTAAAGATCAACATTATCTGATACACACTTCTCATTGCCACTACGAGGTCCAACAGCTCTGACAGTTTTCTGGGTGCGTTGCAGAAGCAGAATGTCTTCTTGTTCCATTTCATCATTATCCCATCGGCGACAACCCAAAGCTGAACAGATGTACCTCACCTGAAAAGACAGATATAAAATTAGTAAAGAATATAAGTTATAGGAGATTGGAGACATTAAAAGAACCTCTATGATTTATTAAAAAACGAGGGAATGTGTAATAAGTACCCAAGTCTTAGGAAGTATCAGTTAGATTACCATCTCCTAAAATGAGTTATTTAGAACCATAAAGGTACCAATGAATATTTATTTCAGGGAATAATTTTCAGGATCTAGATAACTTTAGTCTTATCTTGAGGATTTCCATGGAATATACGAGAAGAAGTGGATAACCAGTTGTCATATCTTAGCAATAATATCATTAATAAAATTCCAGGTGAATTAAAAAAAATCAACCTCAGAGCTTCCATATAATGGAAGTATTTAGTTTTTTAAAATTTGAACCTTTTCTAATAGCTGCAGTATTTAAAAGTACCTCCTCAAATCTTCATTAAAAGAAAAAGGAAGACTCCTGCTATGATCTGAACTAAAATCCTCACAGAAAGAAGCATATCTGCTAGAAAATCAGAATTTTGCAGCAGCACATCACATCAGAGAATCAGATGATCTGGCCCAGTCCTCGTGGTTTACAAATGAGAATACTCAAGCAAACAGAGGATCGCAAGGCCTGCTCTATACAATGCAGATGTGGGTGATGGAGAAGGCAGAAAAGCATCTGCAAGAGCAAGAAGGTGCTATGGGCCTAACACTGAGATAAGGAAGCGTTCACATTTGAAAACCTCAAGGGTCAAAAGATCATTTTCCTATTCTTCCTTGTTTTAGTCAAATCTATATCTAAAAAACAGTCACAAATCAAGGTGTTAAGGTATTAAAAAACTATTTTTATCTTTCAAAACAAAGGATATTTTTAATTAGTTATTCCTAATAATGAACTTATATTACAAAACCCAATCTTAGAAGCAGATTATGATCCTATCCTAAGAGTTAATACTGGAGAAAGTCTGGGTCATTAACAGATCAAGTCAAATCTGACCTTGGAAGTTTCTGAACCTTTTCAAGTCTCAGTGTTCTCATCTGTAAAATGAGTACACACTTTCCTCTTGGATCCTCTTGTTATAGGATCAAACTAGATAAATAAATGAGAGTAGCAATTATTCTAATCGGGATTATTATTAATCTTTGGAGGGCCACTCATCTGTCCAAATGGAAACAAAAATATGTCATCCTCAGGAATATTGTGAAGATTTCAAAATAATGTATGAAAAATGCACCTGACACATAGTAGACCACATTTATTAATTCTCTTCCTCCTGCTATTCCTGGCTCTGCTATTTACTGTTATCTTGGATAAATTTAGTTTCTCTTAATAATATTTTCCCCTTTCTACTTCACAGTTCTTTTATTAAAACAAATGACATCCTCAGGGGAAAATTATAATAAACTCCAACCAGTAATAGTATAGTTTAAGAAATTATTTCTGGGGCTGGCCCAGTGGCGCAAGTCGTTAAGTGCGCGAGCTCCACTTTGGCAGCCCGGGGTTCGCAGGTTCAGGTCCCGGTCACGCACCGATGCACCACTTGTTAAGCCATGCTGTCTTGGCGTCCCATATAAAGTAGAGGAAGATGGGCACGGAAGTTAGCTCAGGGCCACTCTTCCTCAAGAAAAAAAAAAAGGATGGGGGAGGATTAGCATGGGATGTTAGCTCCGGGCTAGTCCTCCTCACACAAAAAAGAAATTATTTCTATCTCTATTTAACCTGATTTCTCCTCAAATAAATTCAACCTCTTTACTCACCTTTCCACTATATGCACTGAGTCCATATGTAGTAAGGGACTTTCCTCCAACTAAAACAACATCATCTCCAAATTTATAAGAAGATTCAAGAAGAGATTCAACGGTAAAAGGAACTGTTTCCATGCTCTCGCGGTCTCGGTCCCACTGGAAAAGGTCTCCATCCAGGGAAGGAATGATCATCTTATTCCCAAATACCTAAAATAAAAGTTAACTTTTAAAAGGATCAAAACTTAAGTAGTAACTAAGAGCTGAGTCTTGAGCCTGATGTACTGTAGCCTCCATCTGAGCAGCATATGAAGCGGCACAGCTCATCAACCAAAAGCAACTTAAAAGAACTGTCAATCTCTCCTGGTGCCTACAGGTAGTAAATACTCCAGCATGGTTTTTCTCAAACTCTGTTTGCCACGGGCCAAGAGCGTCCTCTAATGAAATGTGAGTTACCAGAAGAGACTTTTGTGATCAAGTGAGTTCAGGAAGAGGTTGCTACAGGAGTTCTTATAGTGATTAATATACTAATGTACAACATGATTTTCTAATAAATGGATAGTATATGCAGTACTTTCCAGGTCTATTTTATCCAGGCCAATTACTGTCATAGGCTCAGATCCAAGGAACAGGTTGATCCAAGCAGTATCCCATCCTTTCTTTCATTTACTTTCTCAAACCTGCTATGAGCTAGAAGCTTGGTAACCACACTTACTGATTTTATGCTCTTAGTTGTCCTTCCTTCTTTTAACAATGTTTATTGAGGGCCTACTATGTGCCAGACACTATTATGTTGCTTACGATAGACCAGAGAGCAAAACAAATTAAAAAAAAGAAAAATCACTGCCCTGTGAGCTCAAACTCTGGTGTTGGGAGACAAACAACATAATGAATAATTATAGAGTATATTAGGTGATAAATGCCATAGGGAAAAAACAGAACAAGATAAAGGTGGTCTGGAAAATGTGCGGGTGGGAGGTGAGGGGACTGTCAATAAGGACCTCAGGGTAGGCCCCACTGAGAAAGCAACATCTCAGCAAAACCTAAACGTGCGAGTTAACCATGCTGATGTCTGGGGAACAGCCTTTGCAAAGGCCTGTAGGGTGGAAGTATGCCCGTTGTGTTTGAGGAGGCACAAGGAAAGCCAACAGGCTGTGGAGGCAAGGATGGAGGCAGGGAGAGCAAGCAGAAGGCACAAGACGATGATGGTTCCAACTGGGCTGATGACACTGGAGGTGTTGAAGGTGGTCAGATTTGGGATATAATTGGAAGGTAAAGCCAACAGGATTTCATGGTGGATTCCCTGTACGGAATGAGAAAAAAAAAAGAGTTCAGGATGACTCTAAAGGTTTTGGCCAAGAACATCTTATTTCTTGAGAAAGAGTATTAGTGCACAGCTTTGTGATACTGCCCTTTTGGCATTTAAAAACGTATCCAATTGGACTTACTTCAGCTAATGACACAACTATTTTCTTGATCATCCAGGCTCAAAACTTTGAAAAAAGGGAATATGAAAGAAGTACAGGTTTAAAAAACAAAAAACAAAACTCCAAACAAATGTCAGTTTTAACTTTAAAAAAAAATTTCTCTATGCACTTCTTTGTTCCTTAAGCAGCAGAATCCTATCTTTAAAGGGATACTTGTACACTCCCAGACAGTCGCTAAGAGTCTAAGTCGGTGCCTGGCTCACATGTCCTCCCATCCCCCAGCTTTGCCTTGCACCCCTGGGACTCTGGAGGACAGGTTGAAAAACACTATCTAATCCACTTTTTTCTTTCATTTTCTACTTCAAATCCTTATATCTCCTGCTTGAACTATGATAATAGCCTCTTTACTGAAAGAGCCTCTTAACTGAAAATTTCCTCAATCTAACCTCTACGTATCTTCTAGATTAATCTCTGAGTCAGAGTTAAGCTTGTTATGACACTATTCAAAAACTTTCAACAGTTGTCTATTATCTTCTTATTAAAGACCCCAAATCCTAACTCTGACATTCAAAGTCCTTTAAACATGACCTCAAACAACCTTTTCCTCCTGTTTTTCACTTTTCCTCACGTGGGCGGAAATCAGGCATCATTACTTAAGCATGTTATTTAATGTTACTGTGATTGTTCAGTTATGTCATTGTCAATGTCATTTCTTCTCCCTGGAACACCCTCTCGCACCAGCACTGCCCACTGAAATCCTATCTCGCCTTTAAGCTAATATCACTTATGTTTTTGCTTTGAAATCCAAGGAAATTTTGGCAGTCTAAGTTTGATAACAAAAATCTTCCCACTCCTTAATACTGTACTTTTCGCTGTAACTATAACCTAAGACAACATTACATTCTCAAAAATTGTTCACTGTACCTCTGAGAAATATTTACTTGGTACGCTAATGTTCTTACATTTATGTTGATACAGTGTTTATACAGTGGCTGTAAAGCAATGCACTCAAATCTAGTACCCAGATTTTGTTATCTAATTCCATTCCCCACCAAAGAAATCAAGGCTCCTCGGAGAAATGGCTGATCCCAGGGCTGGGGCAGGTTAGGTACAAGATGAGCCTTTAACATCTTATTATTCTAGAAAGTAAAGATCAGATAAAAAAGAGATGGGAGCATGCCACTGACCAAATGTGGAACAATTTAAGCACCAAAGTAATTAAGTACTGAATTATAAAGCACTGAAAAAAAAAAAAAAGAAATTTATGAGTCCATACTGATAACAGATAAAATAAATACTATATGGGGGAGAAGGAAGGGTTCTTACTGCTATTAAATGTCAAGTGTCTACTGGTAAATATGAAGGGAGGGCTGGAGCTGGAAAAATTAGCACTTCGCAATCATCATAGTAAAGACTCTATCAGGGAAAAATCAGCAATGGTGTTAAATCTAGGAGGAAATTTTGATGAGGAGCAGGATATTTGCATGGTCTTAAAGTGTTTCCCCACAGACTGCTTATTAGTTACAAGAAATTTTTAAAAAACAAAAAACAGTAATTATATAGTGGAGAATTCAGATAATACCTTGACTGGATGGTCAAAATTAACATCACTGATTAATGATAGACATGATGCCCTTAGAGATGCCACAACATCACCTATGTAGTATCCCAGCCAAGAATGCACAACCTAAATCTAATCACAAGGAAACATCAGACATGTACAAAATGAGGAAATTTCAATTTTTAAATAAAAGGACAGAGACTGTACTCTTCAAAAATGTCAATGTCACAGAAGACAAAGTCTGTGGGTAAACCCAGATTAAAAGAGGCTAACACGACAAATAAATGTACTACCTGACCCTACACTAGATGCTGTATTGGAGGTGGAGGATGTTATAAAAGACATTACTAGGTCAACTGGTAAACTGGATGATGGAAGGTAGATGAAAGTATCAATATAAATTTACTAAGTTGATAACTGCACTGTGATTATGTAAGAGAATATCTCTATTAGGAAATACACACTGAAGTATTCAGGAGTAAAGGGCCATGATAAATATTTAATTTATTTTCAAATGTTTCAAGGAAAAAAAGTGTGTATGAGGGGTTGGGAGAGGAGAGAGAGAGAGAGAAAGCACACACAAGCACTCAAATGACAAAGCAAACAATGTTTGGGGTAGGAAAATCTGGGTAAGTAACGGTTGGGTTTTGAGGGGGGTTGGTGCCACTTTTATTTGTACAATTTTTTTGTAGTTTGAAATTATTTCCAAAAAAGAGGTTAAAAAGAAAAGAAAAGAAAGGTACCCAAGGGCCTTTCGGGGAGCTCTATAATTAAACTCAGAAGGCTATACCATTAAATCAAAGGTTCATCATTCTGGGTATTTAAAGATCTCCAATTATTACTCTTTATTAAAAAATATTTGATTTTTAATAAACGTTCACATGACATTGGTATGTATCCCACCTCATATCACCTTAGAGTTTTAGCATTACTATTTTATTTTTTGTTTTCTTATATTTCTTAATAATAATAGATAATGTTTTATTCTCAAAAAATCAAAACTTTTTATCTTTTGTAGACTGTCCAACTTGAAGTTGCCATTAAGAACAGATTTAGGTCATAGTACACATACCCTATGATAACAATATGTAGTATTTAGCCAATATGATCTTATACTTTGAGTTACATATCAGTTAGAAAATCAAGTATTCACTGTTCTCTGCCTTCTTATTATGTTAGGTATTCTGTATTCCATTTACTAGAACAGTAAATTCAAACTATGATAAAGTTAAAAAATAGGTATTTCAGTTGCCTGGTCATGTCAGCAGCAGTACTAGTTAAGTACAAACAGGGAAAGTAGGTATGCGTCACTAAAAGGAAGAGGAAGAGGAGTTAGTGGGTCCGTGATAAATAGATAACGTTTATTTTGACTTGTTTCCTCTTCCATTAACAACCTCTTTTCCTTAGAGCAGGCCCTTAGGGAGCACAATGGCTCCTAAGTGCAAAAAAAAACCCCAAACTGCCAAACTGATATGGACTAAAATTCATCTTTGCTTTAAGGATGATCTACATGCCTCCAAATGTAAATGAAAACAAACTTATCTGCAATTAAGAAAATATAGTTTAAACAAGATGATTTGATATGATTGACCATATTAAGAAAAATTGCCTTATTTTAAAAGTCAAATCGTCATCAGCATTAACTAAATGAGAAAAGTTGCAAAACCCAAAACAACAACAACAAAGCACTATGATTCAATATTGAATCATCATGACATATTTCTGGATTCGAATTTCAAAAGTTCACTTCTAAATAGCTGCTCTTCACTAATTGGCTGCTTATGAGTCACACATATGGCTGCTAACCTTTGCACCAACCTTTGTAGTCTTTCAGGCTGCATATGTGAAGCAGATGGTGCTTCTCCTTGAGAGCCACAATATATGCATGCAGTTCAGGTAGCGAGATGACATCAGCCCTCACAAGAGCATTACCTCACCCTCCCTGCATAGGAATGAGTCACCCGGACAGTCAGCTGCAAATCTCTTGGTAGAAAAAAATGTAGGTTACGGTGATGCATTTTCACATTCCACTGATTTGTCCCTGTAATGGCAGCTATTTGTTCTGATTCGCTGTTCTGCATCTCAAACTGATTGTGTCACTTGCCTCCCTCTTCAGTCATTTTTTTAAAATATAAATTCTTGTTATTTCTGTATTCTTTTTCTCTATTTGTTTTTTCTTGTTCATAATTTTAAAACAAAAGGTTTGTCACATTGGCTAGCAAACTTGGTACCAAAGATCCAATCAAGGTCTTTTTCCACGCAATCACAAAGCAGTTTAGTAAAGTAATTCAATTTCTATTTCCTTCTTTTTTTTTTTTGTGAGCAAGATTAGCCCTGAGCTAACATCCGTGCTAATCCTCCTCTTTTTGCTGAGGAAGACTGGCTCTGAGCTAATATCTATTGCCAATTCTCCTCCTTTTTTCCCCCAAAGCCCCAGCAGATAGTTGTATGCTATAGTTGCACGTCAGTCTAGTTGCTGTATGTGGGATGCTGCCTCAGCATGGCTGGAGAAGCGGTGCAGAGGTGCGCGCTCGGATCCGAACCCGGGCCGCCAGTAGCGGAGTGCGTGCACGTTACCGCTAAGCCACAGGGCCAGCCCTCAATTTCTATTTCTTAACAAAATCTAAACGGCACAATGAGTGCCAGTGGCACATGTAATCAAGGACTGCTATTTGAAATGAGAATGTGAAAATAACTCTATTTTCAAGTGCTAGAAGGAATTTCAACTGAGAAAATAAAGGAAGTACTACTACTAAAACAAATATAACCAGCAATAAAAACAAAAACAAAAATTCCTCTAACTACATGAAAAACTATCTTTTCATTTGGTTCTTCCTTCTTTTTCTATGCACCCTGCCCCCGTCATTGACGCATTCACTTTTTGGGGTATATTCAACTTTAACTTATGAAAAATTTTTAAACATACAAAATGTAAAGAGACCAGTTTAATAAGCCTTCATGTATCTATCACCCAGTTTCAACAATTATCAACATTTTGCCAGTTGTTTCATCTATTCTCCACCTACCTGCTACATATACTTGTTTACTAGAGTATTTTAAAGTAAATCCCAGACATCATGTCATTTCACCTATAAATACTTCAGTATTCATTGCTGAGAAGTAACTACCATGCCAATACTACATCTAACAGAATTAAGAGCAATTCCTTAAAATCATCTAATATTCAAATTTTCCTGATTGTCTCAAAGGTATATTATACAATTGGTTTGCTCCAACAAAGAATTCAAACTCCACATATTACATTTGATTCCTTTCTTTCCCCCAAAGAGCCCCTTTCATTCCCTTTTTCATACACTGATTTAATTGAGAAACCAGATTATTCATCCTATACAATGCCTCATAGTCTGGATTTTGCGTGTCTTTTAACTTATGTCTCATTCCCTGTATTTCCCGAAAAGTGTGATTAGACCTGGAGCTTTGATCTGATGCAGGTCTGATTTTTTTGACAAGACTACTTCAGACTACCTCATAGGTAGTGCTATATACTCCCTACTATATTATAGGTCAGCAAACTACACCTCATGGGCCAAATCCAACCCACTGCCTGTTTCTGTAAGTAAAGTTTTATTAGAACACAGTCACGCTCATTCATTTATGTACTGTCTATGACTGCTTTCCCAGTACAACTACTGAGACTGTATGGCCCACAAAGCCCAAAATCTTTACTATCTAGTCCTTTACAGAGAAGTTTGCCAACTTCTGTGTCAAGTCGTATTTGTTACTATTAATCAGTGCATTCGGGGGAGTCAGCCTGATCCCTCCATTTTAAAGTGTCCCATCAACTTTTCACCATTTCGGTATCAGTTGATGATCTATTTCAATAAAGGGAATAAAATAATGATTTCTAATTCTTTCACTCTTTCTGCATTTATTAGATAGAATTTTTCTATAAAGAAGAACTTGCCCCTCATTCAGCTTTGGAAGCTGGATTTGCATACACTAGCATTTTCTCAAGAAAATACTCTCAGACATTAAACACTTTCAAATCCAAAGAGTTGTATCGAGTGTGATTCCTAACCAAGAAAGAAGGAAAAGGAACACACTGGCCTTGACAGTTAGAAAAGCCAAGTCCCAAGTACATGCCAAGAAGTTAATAAGAGCTTAAAGTGAGGAGAGAGGAAAGAAAAGCAGAGAAAAAGCATGTGGTAAGATACAGACTCAACAAGGAAGAATGAACACAGACTATAAGGGAAAAGGATGGAAAAAACCACCAGCCATCCTAGAATATTCACTAAAGAGGCACACATCCCTGTCCCACTTCAAGAACTCCAAGCATCTCTAGAATAATACAATAACTGATGTTCCAGTGATGATCCCAAAGAATTAATAAAAAGGTAAAATTCACTAAGAATGGGAAGATGTAAAATACATGAAAAACACTCCATTAAAAGTGTTCAATTGTTGGCTTTTTTGTTATAGGGAAATCCCCTGTGCCCAGAACAATTACTTTCTTCACCATCCTAGCTGTTGAGCAGGCCAACGTGGTGCAGCAACAGCAGGCACCCAACGTATGAAATGGGGACGTGTCCGCAGGGATGTGACTGCATGTCATCCAGCCCCATTCCTGGGTCCCTGACTCTGCCAGCCACTCACTATGTGACCTTGGACAAAAACTAACACCTTACCCTTTTTACCAAATTCCTCACATTAACTTATTGCACTTGATCCTCAAAATCCCTCTCCATAGCTATTTTAAAAGGTATGTCTTGGGGCTGGCCCTGTGGCTTAGCGGTTAAGTGCGCACGCTCTGCTACTGGTGGCCCGGGTTTGGATCCAGGCGCGCACAGACGCACCGCTTGTCCAGCCATGCTGAGGCCACGTCCCACATACAGCAACTAGAAGGATGTGCAACTATGACATACAACTACCTACTGGGGCTTTGGGGAAAAAAAGGAGGAGGATTGGCAACAGATGTTAGCTCAGGGCTGGTCTTCCTCAGCAAAAAGAGGAGGATTGGCATGGATGTTAGCTCAGGGCTGATCTTCCTCTCTCACACACACACACACACACACACACACACACACACACAAAGGTATGTCTTTTGGTCCCCAAACTACTGATTAATGTTTCTACTACTCTGGGTATCCAGAGGCCCTCCTGCTTTTTCCCACTTCTTGCCCCTCTAATTTCTCCACACTCAGAACAGAAGGGTTTTTGGCATTCTTTTTGCTGTGAGACTTGGAACTAGACCCTGAGGAATCAGTGTTGTCTCAGTGAGCCAGCTGCATTATAAGCCAGTTATCTGTAATTGTGGAAGTATTTATATTTATAAATATGTATAAAGTATTCACACCAACTAGTAGTTGGGGAACTCTGGAAGCAAGCAGGAAAATCCCTAAAATTCTAATAAAACCAATCTATTCTTGAAGCACTTCTTTTCTCTCAGTTTTCTCTGACTCATTACTCTCGACTGGAAATTGGAAAGGTTAGAGATTGTACAAGTTTGGTTATAGGTTGTCTTCTCACCCTACACTCTTTCAAGATGATTGCTTCTCTCAGTTCCCATGACACTAACAACTGGAATTTTCTCTTCAGCCCAGACTTTTCCTCTGTGAGCACAAGACACATACAGGCAAATGCCTCCTTAACATCTCTGCCTGGAGCGCTCTCACAGTCACTCCAAACTCACCGTATCTAAACACACTCAGGTTCTTCCTCTCCACACCTGTTCTTAACTTACTACTAAATCCTCCTTTGGTCTTTTAATTCCATAAAGATTTTCCTCCTTAAACTTCTTTTGAACCCATCCCTTTATTTCACTCCATTTCCTCCGTCATCACCCCAGTCCAAACTATCATCCCCAGCTGTACTCTACAGTCTCTTAGCTCGTCTCCCCTTTCTGCTCGTTTCTCTTCCAGTGCGCTCTCTACAGTCAGTATAGACCGCGTATAGTAGGTATAGTCAGTACAGTGCAGGAGAGACGGGTTTCAGTAGGATTTCAGGGATTTTTCCTGCTCTCTTCCAGACTGCCCCAACTGCTAGCCGGTATGAATACTTTGTGAATGTGGATAACTATAAGTACTTCCACAATTAGGGATCATTGGCTTATACACGCATACCTCGTTTTATTGCGCTTCACTTTATCATGCTTCGCAGACACTGGGTTTTTTACAGATTGAAAGTCTGTGGCAACCCCGCATCGCGGAGGTCCATCAGCACCATTTTTCCAACAGCATTTGCTCACTTTGTGTCTCTGTGTCACATTTTGGCAATTATCACAATATTTCAAGCTTTTTCATTATTATTATATTTGTTATAGTGATCTGTGATCAGTGATCTTTGATGTTACTACTGTAAATGTTTTGGGTTGCCACGAACCACACCCATATAAGACAGCAAAATTAATCAATAACTGTTCTGTGTGTTTGGACTGTTCCACCAAGCAGCTGTTCCCCTGCTCTCTCCCTCTCCTCAGGCCTCCCTATTCCCTGAGACACAACAATATTGAAATTAGGCTAATTAATAACCCTACAATGGCCTCTAAGTGTTCAACTGAAAGGAAGAGTCGCACATCACTCATTTTAAATCAAAATCTAGAAGTGATAAAGCTTAAGTGAGGTAGGCACGTTGAAAGTAGAGATAGGCTGAAAGCTAGGCCTCTTGTGCCAGTCAGCCAAAGTTGTGCGTGCAAAGGAAAAGTTCTTGAAGGAAATTAGAAGTGCTACTCCAGTGAACATATGAATGATAAGAAAGTAAATCAGCCTTATTGCCGTTATGGAGAAGGTTTTAGTGGTCTGGAGGCAAGATCAAACCAGCCACAACATTCCCTTAAGCCAAAGCCTAATTCAGAGAAAGGCCCTAACTCGCTTCAATTCTATGAAGGCTTAGAGAGGTGAGGAAGCTACAGAGGAAAGGTTTGAAGCTAGGAGAGGTTGGTTCATGAGGATTAAGGAAAGAAGTCGTCTCTATAACATAAAAGTGCAAGGTGAAGCAGTAAGTGTTGATATAGAAGTTGCAGCAAGTTATCCAGAAGATCTAGCTAAGATAATCAAGGTGACTATACTAAACAACGGATTTTCAATATAGACGAAACAGCCTTATATTGGAAGAAGATGCCATCTAGGACATTCATAGCTGAGAGGAGAAATCAATGCCTGGCTTCAAAGCTTCAAAAGACAGGCTAACTCTCTTGTTAGGCGTTAATGCAGCTGGAGACTTTAAGTTGAAGCCAATGCTCATCTACCATTCCAAAAATCCTAGGGCCTTCAAGAATTATGCTAAATCACCTCTGCTTGTGCTCTATAAATGCAACAACAAAGCCTGGACGACAGCACATCTGTTTGCAACATGGTTTACTTAATATTTTAAGCCCAATGTTGAGACCTACCATTCAGAAACAAAGATTCCTTTCAAAATATTACTGCTCATTGACAATATACCTGGTCACCCAAGAGCACTGATGAAGATGTACAATGAGATTAATGTTGTTTTCATGCCTGCTAACACAACATCTATTCTGCAGCCCATGGATCAAGGAGTAATTTCAACTTTCAAGTCTTATTGTTTAAGAAATACATTTCATAAGGCTGTAGCTGCCATAGATAGGATTCCTCTGATAGATCTGGGCAAAATCAATTGAAAACTTTCTGGAAAGGATTCACCATTCTAGATGTCATGAAGAACATTCATGATTCATGGGAAGAGATCAAAATGTCAACATTAACAGGAGTTTGGAAGAAGCTGATTTCAACCCTTATGAATGACTTTGAGGGGTTCAAGACTTCAGTGGAGGAAGTAGCTGGAGATGTGTAGAAGTAGCAAGAGAACTAGAATTAGAAGTGGAGCCTGAAGATGTAACTTAATTGCTGCCATCTCATGATAAAACTTGAACGGACAAGGAGTTGCTTCTTATGGATGAGCAAAGAAAGTGGTTTCCTGAGATGGAATCTACTCCTAGCGAAGATGCTATGAAGATTGTTGAAATGACAACAGCGGACTTAGAATATGACATAAACTTAGCTGATAAAGCAGCAGCAGGGTTTGAGAGGATTAACTCCAATTTTGAAAGAAGTTTCTACTTCCGCGTAAAATGCTATCAGACAGCATTGAATGCTACAGAGAACTCATTCTTGAAAGGAAGATTAAATCCAGGTGGTGAACTTCACTGCTGTCTTATTTTAAGAAATTGCCACAGCCACCCCAACCTTCAGCAACCACCAGCCTGATCAGTCAGCAGCCATCAACATCGAGGCAAGACCCTCCACCAGATTATGACTCGCTGAAGGCTCAGATGATGGTTAGCATTTTTCAGTAATGAAGTATTTTTTAATTAAGGTATGCACATTGTTTTTTTAGACATAATGCTATTACACACTTAATAGACTACAGTATACTATAAATATAACTTTCACACGCACTTGGAAACCAAAAAGTTTGTGTGACCCGCTTTATTGCAATTTTGCTTTATTGCGGTGGTCTGGAACCAAACTGGCAATATCTCCAAGGTATGCCTGTAATGCAAATACGACATTGAGTTTGTGTGACCCACTTTATTGCAATATTTGCTTTATTGCGGTGGTCTGGAACCAAACTGTAATATCTCGGAGGTATGGCTATAATACAAATACCTAACTGAGACAACCCTTTGGTTCACCAGTCTAATTGAAAGTCTCACAGCAAAAGAGAACATCAGGATACTGTTTCTGTTTTGACTGTGGAGAAATCTCTCCCATTTAAAATCCTTCAATTTCCCATGGCTCAGGATAAAATCCAAAATGCTTAACATATCTTACTAGACCCTGTATAACCTGCCCCCCGGCCTCCCTCAGTGTGTTCTTCTCTACTGCTCTCCCCAACCCTCATCCTTGTTGCCAGGCTCACTTCTTTCAGCTCCCTGAGCACACCATAATTCCCAGGGCACGGCCTTCAAACAGGCTATTTCCTCTCCCAAAGCAGAATTTTCCCCGCCTCTCTAGCCATCTCTTGCCAAGGCAGCTCCTTCTCATATGACCTCAGTCGTAAACATCATTTCTTCTGAGAAGCCTTCTCTGATCCCCCAGCTAGGTAGGTCAGGTATCCTTGCTAAGTCTCTCTTAGTTCTGCCCTTCCTTGTGGCAGTTCCCACAACTCAATTACGTTATTTACACTACAATTGTTTCATATCTGTCTCCCCAGCTGGCTCCACATGTAAGTTACACAAGGGCAAAGGACCTCATCTGTCCTGGGCATTGCTGTACTCTAGCGCACAACCCTGCAAGACCCCCCACTCCCTTCAAGATGAGCTCAGTTTGGGATGTGGTAAGTTCAGGTACCTCTGACTCTCCCACTGGGGTTGTTTAAGAGGCAGTTAAGTGCTCACAATGTGCTAAGCAGCATACTAAGTCTGCTTATGATGTCTTTGAGTAATAATTATTCTTGATAAAGCACATTAAGAATTATAATTATTAGTACAGAAAACACAAATACACTGGTAGGTATTGAGGTATTTCAAAAAGCATGAAATATTGGAAAGAGGGCAAGGAATAAGCCCAAACTTATAGGGTTGATTCTCAGCTTTACTACATCAGACAATTCTCTAAACCATTTGAGCCCCAATTTTCTCATCTGAAAAATGGGGGTTAATAAGAATATTTATTTTACAAGGCTATGTTAAGGATTAAATCAGAATGGGTTTGATACCACTTTGCAAACTATAAAGTGCTAATCAAACAACAGTTGTTATGTAGATACAATGATCCCAGGCTGCTATTTTGAACCTCTAATGTAATTCGTGTGTGTGCATATATATGTATACTTATTAAAGAAAAAAAGTTAAAAACATAAACTCCTAATCTGACTACCTATAAATTCACCATGACTCTTCTTTTATTCTCTATATGGAAACTTCAGAAAATAACTATGGTTCATTAACACTAAATTTCAAAAATTTCAAAAAAGCTTTTAATATTCAAATAGCTGCTCTGAAAGTAAATTCAGGGGAAAGTAGAAAGCTTGATTATGCCAAGTCAATTATTTCTTTCCCAGCTCTGGATTCACAACATCCATTTAAAAACAAAGCCTCAAAACCAAATAAAGATGAATTCAATGGAAGAATTAAATGTATCCAACTGTTACTTGTCTTTGATTTACCAGAGATCTCTATCAGCCCTAAAATTCTTTTGATTATGATATACAAGTTTTGAAGTATCGCAAAGTACTTTATTGATCACAAAGACAAACAATATTAAAGACAAGTTAACAGGCATAATTTTGTGTACTTTAATTCTTCAAAAATGATACATTATGTATGGAACATAAAATGGTAACTCTTAATAAACTAAAATGAGCAACTGACCAGACTACTAGATGCCAGAATTGACTATTTGTGACTTTAAAAAAAAAAAAGATGCTCCAACACTGCTGTGTTGAGGAAATACTTTATTTATTTCCCTGAAAACTTTGAAGCGACCATGATGGGCAGAGTAAAGGAAGCTTATTTGCTGAAAGTAAAGTGCTCCTGGGAATCATACCTCACAGACTAAGGAAGAGGGGCTTCATGCTTAACGACAAGTTAGATAATCTAACATGAGGGATTGTGAGATCTTTCAGTAGATCTGGATATTAGTTGGAGAAGGCATCCACACGACATGCTTGAAATGTAAATTAAAAAAAAAAAAATGCAGAAGTAAAAAAACAAACTTTGAAGTGATCTGGTATACATTATCATCAAAGACTGTGAATTAATGTCCCAAAAGCAGTGAGATACCAAGTAGATAAAAATTGTTGCACTCTTTCTTTCCTTAACAAACAGTTAACCTACAAAACAACACACCTCAAGAAAACTACCAGACTAACTTTTTAAGCATACTTTTCACATTCATGATGAAAACATGGATTTTAGTAACTCTCTCTGCGTTCACTTAGATTAATATACATTCATGAAGTGATAAACAACGTGCATTGAGAAGTCAATTTCCTAAAAAATGGAGTGAAATCAATTTCTCACTTGGCAACATGCATGCTGGAATAAATTGGTTTGGTTCACAGCATTGCTTTCAGCCATGCTAAGAGATTAATAAAACAAAACTAAATCAAAGTACTGTTTCATTTCTATAATTAAAAGAAACGCAATTAACCTAAGCAATTATTCAAATACTGGCTTGCGACATGATTGACAGTGACTTTTCAAAACAGATGACATCTTCAATGACAGAGCCAGGCTCAAAAAATGCTAGTTTATGTGCAAATGAAAAAAGAGATTACAGGCCTCTTTTAATAAAGTAATACTCAAAAGTGTCTACTAATGGACTCTTTGTGAACAAATCAGTAACCATGAAAAGTGTACTCTTTCCAAAGGCTCCCCTGACCTTTGAAGGCCCTTCTTAATGAAGGCCCCCTTAATGAAGTCTGATGCCGGGGTTGAGGTTGGAGAGCTCCAGCATCATAGTTGTCTGTTTCTGCACCTGTCTGAAACAGAAAGGAGGTGTCCCTTGGGGAGAAAGACGCCTAAAATAAAACAAAACCCCAAACTCTAACTATAGACTTAGAGTTGTTTGTTCTTTTTAAGAGGAAAAAAGGGGGACATTTTAACAGAAAACCGAAAGAAAAAACAAACATGGTATCTCTAAATAAAGAAAAGATAAAGGTATTATCTAAGGACAAACTAGTTATACATACACAATTATACCACACGTTCTAAATAAAGATAATGAAGGTCTTTGTACTTATGCATGTGCTCCAAGACATAGAGAAGTAGATGGTTCAAGGATATTATATTTACTCAGATTTGGGGAAGTGTGATCCAAATGCCACCAGAGATCCCAAAGAAAAACTACGATAATATGTTACAAAACAAAATTTTAAGACAGTCAATGAGGAACTAAATGTCTTTAGTGCTTTTTCAAGGTTGAATCTGAACTTATACTGAAATAAACTTATACTGAAATAAATTACCAGAGAAGAAAGCAAATCAGATTTTACCTTAGGTGGTCTTTCTGAAAATTAAAAACAAACTCTTAGTTACCATCAAAAATATTAGACTTAGAACCTAGAGGACATTTGTTAACCTTGGGTTCATCATTCTACCACACACGTACACACAGTTGTAGCTTGGTTTATATCAGTATTCTTTTGAGGAAGTTTATAAATACTTAGTCAAGAGGAAAGAGCAGCAAATCAGATCTGTGTCCCAAGGCACCTCAACCTTCCTGCAGCTTACAATTCATTCTAAATATAATGTAAAACACTTATTTTTGATAGAACTGTCAGTCTCTCTTTACCCTCTGGGAACTCACTTTTTCATTGACATAATCAAGACACCACTAACGTAATACACTATTTTATATGCCTTTTGGATCAAAAAGACACCACCAAGCAGGCCAGGAGGCAATGAGATATGCACCTAATAGTAATTTCTAATGAATTTATGCTTTATTTTTTAAAAAATTCTGAATTGTAGTAAAAAAGGGGGAAAGTTCAAAAGCTTCTCTAGATAATTTATTTGGGTGTTTCATGTATTTGATGGTACCTGATTCCTGAAGTTAGAACAATCTTTAGAGATTTAGCCCAATCCCATAATTCTACAGAGAAGGAAATTAAAGCTGTACTGAATTAAAGAATTTAGCCAGGTCACACAGCCAGGTAATAGAAGAATCATGACTAGAACTGAAGCCCCTGAATCCTAGTCCCTTCCTCCACAGCATCACACAGCCTAAAACATTCCTGTGCTGCTTCTCCTGTATTATTCCAGCAAAAGTACATGTGATCCATAACCAACTCCTCTACCATTAATAACTTCAAAATTATTATACCGTTTATCAAATCTTTTATTCTTAAGCTTCTCCTCGTTAGATTAATAAGTAACTCTAATAACTGCTGCACAGAGAATACATCTTCTCTGGCCTTCTGGGTTTAACATGTTTCATCTTCATACCAATCTTGATGAAAGCTTGGAGAGCCTGACGTTCTAACACAAGAGTCTCCAGATGGAGCCATGGCTCTACTTATTGTCACCTGGGTGGCTCCTGCCACATCTCCACACCAGTTCCTTCTGCCTGCTGCACCTAGCTCTCCTCCCTACACGACCCTTTCCTACCAAACACTGGGCTTCAGACAGACAAAATTAGCTACTTCTCACAAAAAGTTAGATGTTCATAAAATATGGTATCAGATGATTTAGAAAAGTATTATTACTCTATGCTTCCAATTCAGGGCATTTCAAATAGCAGTTTTTGATCCTCTTTTTGTGGTGTTTTGCCCAACTTCTGAACATAACTTCTAGACGCTGAGCAACACACACCTTGCTGAATAACACATGACTCAAGCTCACAATACATTCTTCTCTCCTTGTTAATATGTTTATAATCTCACAAATATTCTTATAATATTTCTATTATATACTAGATCAGCAATTCTCAAAGTGTGGTCTATGGACTCCTTTAGAGGTGCAGAGGGTCAGTTTTCATAAGTGTTATTTATCTTTTCACCATGGTGATATTTGCACTGATGGTGTAAAAGTACTGGTGACTAAAACTGCTAGTGTCTTAGCATAAACCAAGAACCAAACTAGTAATCCTTGTATTCTTCACTGTCACACACTTGTAGCAAAAAAGAAGAAAACAGACAATTTCACTCAAGAGTATTCTGATGAAACAATAAAAATTATTAATTTCATTAAATTGTGACCCGAGTCCATATCTTTTTACATTACGCATGACAATGAGCAAGTATGCCTTGAGCAGTTCTGCTACACACTGAAGCACATCTTGAGGAAAAGCACTTGTGAAACTGAGTTTTGAGCTGAACTAGCGGCTTTGCTCACAAAGCTCCATTTTTACTTGAAAAATTGAGAGAAAAACTATGGTTATGACACTAAGGTATCTGGCAGACATTTTCTCAAAAATAAACAAAGTGAACCTCTCACTTCAAAGAAACAACTGACCGTTTTAGTGATAAAATTCAAGTTTCAAGTGAAAATTAGAATTTTGGAAAACCTGTATCTACCAATGTGAGCTTGACAGCCTCCCAATACTTAAAGACTTTTCTGAAGAGGTCAGTGGTGACAGTAACAAATTTGATTTTTTTTAATAGTCTATAAGGAAATGTGTCAAAATTTGGAAGATCTGTGCAACTCAGTGAATCAATATTTTCCAAATGATGTTAGAAAATCATGCATGAGTAAAAGGTAAGACAGATAAATGGATGTTAACATAACAGAGTACAAAATGTTCACTGATATAGTTTCAGATTCTACAATGCAACTAACCTTTAAGAAACTTCTACTTGTTTTGGTAGAGTATCAAGAAAGAATGACCCGATCATCTGAAAAGGTTACTAACTAAAATACTCCTACCTTTTCCAACTACACATGAAATGTGCCTGGATTTTCTTCTCCATATAGTTCAACCAAAAGAACAACGCAACATACCGAATGCAGAAGTAGATACAGAGCCGGCCCGTGGCTTAGCGGTTAAGTGCGCGCGCTCCGCTACTGGTGGCCCGGGTTCGGATCCCGGGCGCGCACCGACGCACCGCTTCTCTGGCCATGCTGAGGCCGCGTCCCACATACAGCAACTAGAAGGATGCGCAACTATGACATACAACTATCTACCGGGGCTTTGGGGAGAAAAAGGAGGAGGACTGGCAATAGATGTTAGCTCAGGGCTGGTCTTCCTCAGCAAAAAGAGGAGAATTGGCATGGATGTTAGCTCAGGGCTGATCTTCCTCACAAAAAAAAAAAAAGAAGAAGAAGAAGTAGATACAAAAATCCAGTCGTCTTCTATGAAACCACAAACTGAAGAGATTTGCAAAAATATAAAATAATGCCACTTTTATCACTAAATTTTCTTGTATTGAAAAATAGTTATTCTTTTTTTTTTTTTTTTTTTTTTTTAAAGATTTTATTTATTCATTTTTTCCCCCCAAAGCCCCAGTAGATAGTTGTATGTCGTAGGTTCACATCCTTCTAGTTGCTGTACGCGGGACTCGGCCTCGGGTTGGACGGAGATGTGGTGCCTCGGGGCGCGCCCGGGATCCGAACCCGGGCTGCCAGCATCAGAGCGCGCGCACTTAACCGCTAAGCCACGGAGCCGGCCCGAAAAATAGTTATTCTTCATAAAAATGTTATTTATGCTATCATGCAATGTGTTCATTGTTTCCTTTTAATGATTTAATAAGTCTTTTTAAAATTTCTGTTTTAATTTTTAATATGGTTTAAGTATAGATAGACATAACCCATGAGGGAAAAAAGCTCTTTGGAGCTCCTCACAGTTTTCAAGAACGTAAAGGGTCCTGAGACCATAAGGTTTGAGACCCGCTGTACTAGATGAACAGCCTGGGTTGTGAAGGGGTGGGTACATACAAGATGAGGAAACAGCTTCAGAGCAGGCAGAATGGAGTACAGTCAGACAGGCTTGGGTTCGATCCCAGCTTTATTATCTAGTCTACGACTTCAAGCAAATAATTTTCCTGAGCTTCAGTTTCCTCTTCTACAAAACGACACCAACATACCAACCTCAGAAGGATGGCTGTGAGGATTACACTGTGTGTAAAGTACATCACGTGTATATTTTAGCACTAAGAACAATGTTGTCATCAGCATATCTACAGTAAACACACAGTCTCAAGAAATGGTCCCAAGAACTTGGGGTAGCCTTAAAGTCTAGCAAATGTATCCTGTTATCACAGATGGTTCAATATCTTTAGATTTTCTATTTTTTTCTGTAACATAGAAAATTAAAATCTAGATACTGCAAAGAGGCCTCAGGATTCTTCTCCTGTATGGAAGGTGGACAGTGAACTCTTCATTTATTGTGTAAAGGTGACACAATGACACTTATTGGATATGCTTGTGATTCAACATTTCAAAGCATTCTACCCAAAGGATCTAGGGTTGGGAAGGAGGACACTTAAAACAAGAGACTCTTAATAAACCACAGAAAACGATAAGAACTAGGGACAATGAGAAAGTTGAACTGTAGTTTAAAACACAGCTAAAATAATTGCTATTTGTAAGAGAACCTTTGAGTACGACTAGCTGCTTATATAAACACAGTCAACAGCACCTGGGCTGTTATGACTGTTTTCATTCCACTTTGTCATAGCGTGCAGCTTATTGTTTTGTGCATGTGCACACTTTAGTGTGCAAACACACACATGCTTTATACCACAACACACTGTAGTATTACCTCAGATGTAAACAGCTGACAGTCTTCTGATTTTGCTGACCATCTTTTATGTCTAGTTTAAAAATAAAGCAAAACATGCATACCCAAGCTGATCCTAGCAGAACACAAATAAATGAATGTTTAGTTCAAGTAGTAATCCACTGGAATATTATACTTGATTCAAAATTTTTAATATAATTTACAATCAAATTGCTATTTGTATTAATAATTCACAATACAACAGAAGTTCACTATTCTCCACAGATATTTGCAGTATACTGTCCGATAAATACGGAGCACCCTGAAAGTCCAGGCAGGGCTAGACACACAGCGAATGTGGAGGCTGGGCACTGCCATCTCCCTAAGTTCCTGCCTGGGTGCTCCAGAAAAGAATACAGGCTGGGTTTACTGGAGAGCAGATGGGTCATTGGTAGCAGCTTTCCCACCAGAAAATTCCATCACCACCAATCAGGTCATTCACAAGCCCCTCATGTTAGGTTTGTCTTTTCCAAACTTAATACCAGCTAGCAAGCTTTTCAATAGGGAAAAATTGATAATGAAAGGAAAAAAAAAGAATACCCTAGGGAGTGTCCTATAGGAACAACTTGATGAGGGAGAAAACTGAGGTATTCTGGAAAACAGAGGTGACTGCTTCCATGTCAGCAGTCATAACTCAAAAGAGGGACTTACTTTAAATGATTTAAACAGGAGAATAAAGCTCCAGAAAGGAGAAAGACTTAATCTATCAGAGTCAAGACTAAAGGTGAGGAAAATAAACTTCCCTCATCTAATCGCCACCCCCAACCTCATCAAGGTGGGCAGTGTCCCCACTTTCTTGATGAGGCAGTAAAGCTCTGAGGGGCTATATCACCCAGCCACTGTCCAAGTCTTAGAGTACATGCTACAGTAGTTTTGGAAAAAAGGTCTCTTTTTTTGCAAATAATCAAATTTGTCTAAAATTACATTCCAAGAAAATTTCAGATGATTTATGCTTACAATTAGCATATACACTTGAGGAAAAATGTAGGGAAAAATTTATGAGATTTTGCAGCATGTATTTCTAACTATTAAAATACAGTTACCTTTATTTATTTTATCATTTCTAGGGACCTTGTGATAAGAAGAAATGACAACAATGTTATAGCTCAGATAATGAGCTATATCGATATAGAAGACAATATCCTCACTCATTTCAGATGATTAACTCATTTAATGCCCAAAACAATCCTAAGAAGTAGGTGATATTACCCACCTCATTTTACAGGAGGGGAACTAGGAACAGAAAAGTTAAGTCCCCCAAGGGGACATAGACTGTAAAAGGCAGACAGACCTGAAACCTAGGCAATTGGGCCCTGAGCCCCTGCTCCAGAAGCAAATACATACTATTATATCAGCAATTGCTCATTATAACTAAATTTTCCAGTCAACACATAATAGAAAATTCTTACCTCTGGTTTGCTAAGGCTGGATGAAACCAAGGAACCGGATCCCACGTCCAAATCCCACTGCTTTTTACCATGATTCTCAGGGTCCAAGGCAGCAATTCGCCCATCTAAAGTGCTGATAATCACTAGTGATCTGTAAATTTAAAAATTAATAGGACAAAGTTTAAAAGATATCTAAGATATTGGGCACTTGTACCCCATATACTCGAAAGGAAACCAACCCCCTACCCCCAGGCCTCTATCTGTAGGAGAGAAGGGGGGGCTACCTCCTCACACCACTTACAGTCTTACCCCCACTATCTGTCTTTAGCCTTCCAAGACTATGCCCTTTATCCATGTATGTCACTTATGAAAAGCCCCAGACTCTGAGGTCACCCCTCATTCCCACACTCTAGTCCCCATATGAGACTCAACATTCCCTGCTTGGTTCTCTTCTACCTTTCCCCAACTCCTGAAGCTTCCCCCCTGAATGTTCCCTTACCTTCCTGCTCTAATAGAAACCTGGCTCTCCCTGAAGACACTGCTTCAGAAGCAATGAGAATTTTTTTCTCCATAACCCTTGACCCCTGGGCCCAGTGATGGGGTAGGTGTACTCCTTGCACCTTGTTACCATTTCCAGACTGTTTTCTTTCTCCCCTCTCTAAAGATCCTCAGGATCAGACTGTTCCATCCATTACCCCTCCTAGTAACTGTCTACTGACCCTTGGGTCACTAGCCCCATTCCTTGAGGATTTTAGTTCCTGGTTTACTGTCACTATTAACATATTTTTGGGGTTTTCATTATCTGTCTCCCTTGCCTCTGCCTCTCCTGTGGTCAGACCCTACCCCTTGTCATACCAATCACAACTTCCCTGTTCCACTGAAATTTCAAGCATCCTACCCTCAGCCACCAATCCCTCTTTCCAGCTCACTTCCTCTACTTCCCTGACTGCAACAAACCTCTGACCCCACCAGAACCTATAAGCCATTGATCTTATTACTTTTACCATGACCTTCACTACCATTACGGCTTCACTTCTTTCTTATCCAGTTTAAATTCCACAGTCCTTCATTTTAAGCACTTTCTTGCTTATACCCTCAACTCCCCATCCCCTCCCTCACATGCCGCACTGGACTAGCAGAACTCCAACCCTGGTTAAATTCAACTTTCTGTCTTTTCTCATTCTTGTATCCATGCAGTTGAATGTGCCTGAAGAAAAACATAACTATGCTGACTAGTCTCACTTTAGTTATGACCACCAACCTCAAAAGGGCTATTAATGATGCTCAACAATCATACCACACTTCCCTAGTCTATCCACTCTCGTAGTCCTAGATTAACTATTTCAAATTTCTCCTTTCTCCTCAAACTTCTGACACTTCTAAGTCCATGCATCCCAGGGCCTGTGTTTCCTATTTCACTATGGAAAACAGAAACAATCAACAGAGATTGCTTCCCACCATCACATCTATCCAGTTAGCAGCACCTGGACCCATGAATTCTACCTTCCCTCCTGTTACTGCAGGTGAACTGTCCACATTCCCATCTGCTACCAGCGCTTCCGCTTAGCCAATAGATCGCTCCCTCATGCATACGAGAGGACTTGCTCCTGCAAATCTCTCCTCTCGCTCTGGCACAATTATCCCCTCTCTACCAGAGCATTCCCCTCAGCATTCAAATCTCCTATTATTTTCCCCAACTTAAAAACCAACCTGGATTAAACAAAATCAACCACTCTCCCGCCTCCAGCTTCCAATCCATTTCTTGGCCCCCTGGGATAGGAAACTCCTTGAGAGAGTTGTTACAGGAGACACTATGTTTCCAAATCCTCCCCTCCCCTTCTGTCCTGAACAATTTCCAATCAAGTTTTTGACTCTACCACGCCCCTGAGAAGGTTCTTGTTGGAGTCACCAATGACCTTCACATGAAAAAATCCTGTGGTCAGATCTCGGTTCACTTGACCATCTAGCAGCACCTGACTGGCTACTTCTCCTGTCCTCCATGGAACACGCTCTTCATGCAGCTCCCAGGACACCATACTCTCCCGATTTTTTTTTCTTAGTTCTATGCTACCCTTTCTCAGTTTCATTTTTTGGTTCTTCCTCATCTCTCCTATCTCTTAAAATATTCTTTATCTATGTACGTGTACTTTTTTGGGTGGTCTCATCCAATCTCATAGCTTAAAATACCATCTATATGCTGGCAACTCCCAAATTTATTTCTCTGGTTCCAAGCCTCTCCACTGAACTCTGGACTTACATATCTAACTGCCCACCAGATTCAGACTGTCTAACAGGCTTCTCAAAGTTCACACGTCCAAAATCAATACCCCTGGACTGACCCTCCCAACTCCTTCAACACATCATGCATGATTTTCCCTCAGGGCCTTTGCAGCTACTGTTCTTTCTGCCTGGAACATACATCCCTGGACAGGCTCTCAACAAATATGAAATGAATTTGAATTTGAATGAAAGAATGTATTGTATAGTTGTTCTGGGAATTCACTGGTATATTTGTCTGCTTCAAAGACCATGCAAATTCCAAGCACATATAATTAGGCTCCTGGTTAGGATTATGAAATATAACTTATCTTTTCTATGTCACTTGAAGTATAATGTACAAATTCAAAGTAAAGCTACAAGTTGACCAAGACAAAACAGTTCAAGTAAACTCATTTGACACCTTTCAAAGAACTTGTTTATCAAATGAATAAATAAAATTGTTAATTTAGTTCCCAAATTATACACTAATTCTCATTCTGAATTTTTCAAATGGTAACTCTTAGTCTAATTTGTGAAAATAAAGATTTCTGCCACACCATGAACTCTATTAGTTTTAGATAACAAACAAAGAAGGGAATAACTCAATTCCTCTCCCCACACATTATCCTGCTTTTGAAAGAGTTTCTAATAGATTTTCTAAAGAAATCTTTTGAGAGTTGGGGGAGAAGAAGGATACTTTGAATAAGAAAATTATTTTAGGGCCAGTCCAGTGGCCTAGTGGTTAAGTTCAGTGCACTCCACTTCAGCAGCCCGGATTCAGTTCCCAGGCGCAGACCTACACCACTCTGTTAGCAGCCATGCTGTGCTGGTAGCCCACATACGGAAAAATACAGGAAGATAGGCACAGATGTTAGCTCAGGGCGAATTTTCCTCAGCCAAAAAAAAAAAAAAAAGTTATAATGAAGGGTATAAAAAATTCATAACTCAGATGTGCCAATTTACAAATAAAAGCAATAGAATCCAATTAAGTTAGAGATCGAGGGCTCAGAGCCAAGTTAACTCTTTCCTAGTCCCATTGTAGAAATGTCTAGTTTTTTCTGTTCAATAACTATCAACTACATATAAATGGTTGAATGAAAAAAAACTCTAATTGAAACAAAACAGTATAAGCAAAGAATGTTAACCCATGAAAAATTATAGAGACCATTAGAACACATCAGACACTATTTTTAAAAATTCAGAACCAACATTGTTCACTTATCACCATAGGCATTCTACTTATAATTAAAAAAAGCCATAATTTTTCTGAATATGTAGCTATTTGTGCTAGAGAGATATACAGAGAAGAATGATAAAATTCTAGCTCTCATTTTCAAAACAAAGAAAAATCCAATAATAAAATATGCATATGTGTCTTACGTGTATATAAGAACACATTTTAATAAGTCATTTGAGTTTAACATCTAACTATTCTTTCACTGAAAACCTATCAGATGGGGTGCATTTAACTGAGTCAAAGATTCTGCTTTTCAAAATAAACAAGATATTTTCAGACTATGAACTATTATATTTAAAATATGTGTAAATGGGAGCAATAATTAAAAGAAATACAAACATGTGGGCAGAAACAATTAAGTACATCACTCTCTTAACAACTATTGATACTTAATGTAATCCGGTTCTTAGATTTGAGTGGGGTACCCTTAATTATTTTAACCCCTCTTAATGAGAATAACAGAAAATCCCTTAAACAAATTCTGTCAGGTGTCAAAAAAAGAAATCCTTCATCCTCTTGTCTGCTACAAGCTAGCTGTAATATTCACTATGGGGTCCTCCCCAAGCATGTCTCTGGAAGGGAGGTACCCCTTCTGCTGAGGCTAGAATTGAGCAGCACTATCAGGGCCAAAAAGATACGCGAGGATTTAGACTATCATACCTAATCAAAGTCTAAGAGAGAGATGCTCAGCAACATACTATCGATGGAGAAAGTATCAAATAGACAGATGCTGCTGTGAAGCAAAGTCCTCAGGCTGAATGGTGGGATAATCACAGGGCAGCAATAAGATATGGCGTGTAGAACAAACATCAATTAGAGATGAAAAATGAACCCCCCTCCCAAAATAGGGAGAATGTAAGGCAATCATTTATCTCCCTATGATCCACTCGCCTTATTTAGAGATTTCTATGAACAAGATGAAAAACGCTTAACTTATTCAAGAACTGAAGCGACTGCAGAGGCAGCATTTCCAGTGGAAAGAACCGGAGCTTTGAAGTCAGACCTGAGTGCACATTCCCATGGCTCTGTCTTATCCTCCTCATGGCCTCATTCAACTTGTTTTTCATAAGTAAAAGTAGGGCTATTTCGCCTAGCTCAGCATAACTCAAATTTGCCTGACCATAAAAATAATCTGGAGTGCTTGTTAAAAACCAGTAAAGGTTCACAGCTCCCATCCCCACAGGGAGCTTGGGAGAGTGTAGCTTACCAAGTACCTCAGGCGAGTCTCACGATAAGGCTAGTTTGGCAAACACTGAGTTACCTCAAAGGCCTATTTCTTTAGAGTAAAAAAAATAATGTATTACCTGGATGAAGAAGGCCTATTGATCAACTCTGTCAGCAAACTCTTTTCAAACTTCTATCTCTCACTTACCCAGTGCTTTAGGTTACAAAGGCATTTGGTTGGATGACTCAACAGCAAGCACACTCTTCTCCCTCCCATAACGCGACTCTTCGAAGCTACTCTCAAGCAAGGTCTTCAGTGACCTCCTCCTAATGGCCAGATCCATTCTCCTAATCAGGCTTGTCCCTGCAGCAGCGAAGACACTAAACAGTGGCTGGCTCCTCATTCTGGACATTCTTCTTTCTCTAGCTTCTACAGGACCAGTCTCTCCACGCCCCTGGTCTCCCTCCATCCTCGCTTATCATTCTTATAGCTCTCAATCTCTAACAAGCAGGCCATGGAGTTCTAGCTGTAGCCAAGGTCCACAGCTTCAACTCTATATGTAATATGACAGCTCCCAAACCTACGAGTATTTACAGTTCGTCTCTCTCCCAGCTGTAGTTCTGCATTTTCAGCAGGGCACACTTGTTATTGCTGCAACACATTGAGAAAATTTAACTTCTCTCCCACATCTTTCTCCATCCACCCTGTCACTTAACATTTAAATCTGACATCAACTTCTCTCCCACGCTCTACATTTGGACAACAGTCAGGTATTCTTGACTCTATTTCTGAAGCTTCTTTGAAATCTTTTCTTCTTCATTACCACTGCCCTTGGCCTAGAACAGATTCTCATCTCTCATCAGAACACCTTCAAAAGCTTTTCTGACATATTTTCCTGCCTCACACCTCTTTCCCCTCTGCTCTTTTAACAGTTTTGTTGCTGCAATAGAGATCTGATAAACTTCTAAAGCTCCCCGTGCCCAGTGAATAAAGGCCACACTGCTTGATATGGCACATAAAGTCATACATGATCTGACATAATCCCTACCCCACTCACACACACACAGGTTTCTAACCTTCTCGACAAAGTTCCTTTGTTAATTTATTTTTTGTCTCACATCCTAAACGATTTCATTTGCCCAATAAATATCATTTCTAATGAATTCCTCCATCTTTAGAGGAAATATTTAAGTACCAATCAAAATATTCAAGATTTCTGGAGAGAAATAGCTACAATTACTATATTAAGTTTGATATAATTCTAGTTCAAAGCCAAGAAAATTAACTTTTTAATCAGCCCTCTCCTCACTGAATGTCCAATTTCCATTAGGTTATTTTAAAATACTGACAATCTTATGGATCCCCATTTTTACCTTTGCAGATCCTGCCTTGGGAACCACTGCTCTGTGCCCTTGCTCACATCATCCCTGCTGCCTAGATGGTCCTTGACACTTCACATTCAAGGACTCACTCACTTGACACTTCTATTCTCTTCACTCCCATACTACTCTTATGTCATTTATTATCCAGTCTAAGTATAGTTAATTCTTTAACACAAGTATCTCCCTGTCAGAGTTGGGACTAAAGGATAAGCCCAGTGGTCCATTTATCTATCCTCAGCACCTAACAGTGCCTAGCCCCTAATAAAATGCAATAGCCGTTTGAGGAATGAATAAATCTTGGTAGGGCAGACACTATTATCCACATAAAACAATAACAAAAAAGAGGCTGAGAAAGATGTGAAAAGATGTGACTTATCTAACGCCATGCACCAAATACGAGGTTTTGGACAGAAGAGTGAATTTAGGTTTTCTAACTCTAATTCTATTATTCTGTTAACTGTATGTTTGCATAAGTGGCAACTACCATATTACTATAACATGCAGCTTTTATTCCTTCTAGAAATCTCATCAAGATGCCATTTATCCTGTTATTGCTCTGATTATGCCCCCAACTGAGCAGAAATGACTGAGCATTATGCCACAATGAACATGCAATTTTAAAAAATTGTTTGCTCTGACTTAAGTCACCCAAAATACCTATTTACACTTAAGTTTATCAGAGTCTGATAAGTAGAGGCTATGTTCTTTCATACAATAACTTTAAAGGAGCCTTAGTGCCTGTAGAAATTTCCCATGTGAAAGAGAAGCAGGTGACAGGAGAACATTATCTTGATTGAATAGTTTCTATTATTAACAACTGTTTATTTTAAAATTACACATTTCCTGTCTTGGGGGGTAAAAACTCCACAAAGTTAAAAATGTGATTTGGTTAAATCTCCTTTTTTGTTGTAGCCAAGAATCCTCAACCTAAATATATGTCCCCACTCACGGAAGCATATGTTCGTATTGAAAACCAAGCTAGTACTAATTGGACTTTACTTCTTAGTCCTCACCTACTAGGTAAATCTTCAGATCAAACTTCCTTTATTTAAACATATGACGAGACTAGCCATGCCCCACATCAAAACAAATATATTGTCAAAAATTGCCAACTATATTTTATAACTTTGACACATCAGCTGGACCTTAAAGAAATAAAATCTAAGTTTCTAGTGTTATAGACAACATGAGAGTGGCAGATATCCGTTTCCTATTAGATTACAACATTTTTGGAAGCACTTTTTCTACTTTAGTCTATGAAACATTTTTTAAGCAAAATGGTTATTTACAAATAGAACTCAGTGAAAAAAATAACATTAATATCCCCCCTCACATTTAGTTCTGTAACCTACAAGTTCTCCTCTTTGTATTTTAAAACATTTTGTATTTTAAAACATTTTGTAACAAAAACATACAAGCAGCTCTTTTCTTACAAAAAAGGAAAAAAACAGATGGAGTTCCCAAGCAGTATTCAGGGAATGAAGAGCCACGTTGAAGCTACAGCTCACAGCAGCTGATAAAAACAGGTCCTCTTTCGCAAAATGCTTAGGAGTATAAAGGCTGCTGAGTTCAAATAAAGAACAGGGTGTCCTCAACCTGTCCTATAGCATACCTAGAGTCCAGGTGTTAATTAAGCTAAAAAGACAATTGTAGACAGGAAGGATAGTCCCTTACTCTCCTAAAGAATGTTTAGTGGGGCCAGCCCAGTGGTGTAGCGGTTAAGTGTACTTGCTTCGCTGCTGGCGGCCTGGGTTCGGATCCCGGGCGCGCACCGACGCACCGCTTGTCAGGCCATGCTGTAGCGGCATCCCACATTAAGTGGAGGAAGATGGGCACAGATGTTAGCCCAGGGCCAGTCTTCCTCAGCAAAAAGAGGAGGACTGGCATGGACGTTAGCTCAGGGCTGATCTTCCTCACACACAAAAAAAAGAATGTTTAGTTTGGTTTACAACTTGCCTTGAAAGTTATGCATAAATTCTTCTTTAATGTGATTTTTAGTCAACTTTAAAAATGTGGGGTCAGAAAAGCGAGCAGTGTTAGGACCGGATGACTCAATTCCCTTTGAACACTGTATTCTGAGATTCTATCATTCAATGGTCATATTAAAAAAAAAAAAGCATGATTATGAATCTGAAAATCTGAAGAAGACCAGATTTCTGGACCACTGATTCACATCAGATCAGTTTATGAAAGGAGAGAAGAGAAATAAAGAGGAATTAAATCATCTTACATTTGCAAAGTATTTCCATGTTATCTCATTAAATCCAAAAAGTTCAGTTTAGAGATGCACAAATTGAAGAAGCACCATAGATTAATGTAAAATTTAGTAACACCTGTTACAGGGGAATTAGAGGCAGAGGAAAAAGGAACAAATACTTTACAAATCAGCGTGATTGTTAAGGTAAGACTAGTTGTTTACAGCTTCTGAGGTTGTTAAATGTCCTCAACATGAAGATGCCCATCCCATCACAAGAACCCCATGTAACGCTTTGTAATTTGCTATTTGTGTTGGAATCAGAAACTGGTAACTTATAAATGCCAACGTGCATAAAACCTAACAGTGAGAGATGTCAACTTTCTGCCCAACTTTCTGACCATCCCATTTAAATTTCAATTAAATGTAACGTTTAACAGAAGAAGCACTGACAAGACTGCTATCAAAAAAACAAGGTTATTTTAGCTACTTTTTAAAGGAAAAAAATACTCATTTACATGCTTGAGATGCAGAGTAAGCATTTAGAATGAAGCCAATGAAAATGCCATCAGGAGAAAAAAAACAAATTAGCAAGTCTCATACTGCTTCTTGGGCATCAAAAGACAACATGCAAAAATAAAGATCCTAATTCCCCACCTCCTTTTTAGAAGTTTTGTAAGCATCACAGCTCTTCACAGCTGTTTGTAATAAACGCTTGGTTAATTCAAATCTGCTCCCCTAATCCTCCTCCTATAAACAAACAGGATATTGGTCTATTATTATGGAACTGATATTCTCTGGGTTTTTACTTTTTTTTAAGAGCACTTAGATAAAAGTTTTATAAACTTTGCATATTTATCTCTTGTTGACTCTATCAATTTACTTACCCACAATTTCTCAAACTTTCCACATTATCTTAAGCTACCAGACAGACCCCTAAAACCAGGCCTATCTCTTCCTAGCCACTTCTCTTTGCCAAAGATCACTTATTCTCTGCCAGGCAAAATTCCTCTATTTTCACTCTTCTTGTTTCTCAGAAAGAAGCGGTCCTCCTGTTTGCCAAGTAGATCCTCTCTAACTACTTCACCTCCTCCTTTATTCCTTTGTTTTTCAACCTGTCTATATAGCCTCCCTCCTCTGACTGTATAAATAAGATCAGAGGTCCCTGGTCCTAAAACTTGCCTCCTATCAGGTTTAGAAGTGAGGGAAGGAGGAGATGGGGCTGAAAAGGATGAATCCTTAACCTCTTGCAATTTGAGTACTCTTTACTGCTTTATTTAAATTCTTTTAAGTGTGCTCATCAACAAATCCCTCATTCTTCTCAGTCCCCACCCTACACCTCCAACCTAGCCAGCTGGATTTCCATCTCCTTTGCTGGCTCATCTCTAAAATATAAGGTATTTCCTGAGGTTTTATCATGAGCCTCCTCTTTCTCCCAGCGTCAACAATTTTGGTCACTCACTGCTAACTCCCTACCAAACGTCTCCCTCTGGATGTCCTCCCTGCACCTCCAAGTCACCATGTCCAACACCAAACCCCTTACCTTTTCTTCCCTGCTCCCCCAAATCTCTCAATTTTCCCACACGTGCTCTCACCTTCTGTCCACCCAGTCTCAATCTTTGGATGGGGTTGCCAAGGGAGGAGGGAATCAACCCATTTACCAGGAACCAAGATTCTGCCTCAAACCCCCGCCACCCCCGTTCTATATCCACTTAACAGTAAACCTCTCATCTGATCTGCTACACTCGCCATGTGGTATCCTGACCTCAAGTTTTCAGTACACAGTAGAGAAATATTCCTCAAGCACAAAGTGTGTTGAGGCCTGGCATTTGAGATACCCTACATTTGAGATAGTCTACATAACGCTTCATAAATGTGACATGCGTGTGAATCACATGGTGATCTTGTCAAAACGCAGACACTCATTCAGTGGGTCTGGGTGGTGCCTCATTCTGGATTTCTTTTTTCTTTTTGTGTGAGGAAGATTAGCCCTGAGTTAACATCCATTGCCAATCCTCCTCTTTTTGCTGAGGAAGATTGGCCCTGGGCTAACATCTGTGCCCATCTTCCTCCACTTCATATGAGACGCCGCCACAACATGGCTTGACAAGCAGTGCCTCGGTCCATGCCTGGGATCCGGACCTGCAAACCCGGGGCCACAGAAGTGGAGCGCGCGAACTTAACCTCTCCGCCACCAGGCCGGCCCTGATTCTGGATTTCTAACATGCTCCCAGGTGATGATGATACTGCTAGTATAAGGCTATCTATACACAATATGGCCCCAACCTATTTTTCTATCTTCATCTACTCCTCCCTGCCCAGCACACATGTATGTAGGTCTGTATCTCTCTCCTACACATAGGTCACACACACACACAGATGTATACAAACAAAATGTTCCCTAAACATACTTTCCAGCTTCTGTGCCTCTTGCTGTTTCCTAAGTCCAAGTGTCTACCCATTGCAATTCTGCCCACTTTTCAGGAACCAACTCATTCTGCTACAGCCTTTTCTTATCTTCTCACCTACCTCACCCCCATACCCCACCCACTAAACACTACAAAATCCTTGGGACACTGACATCACTTAATTTGCACCACTTCTGCTCTGCAATGTCATTACGGGTTTCCTCACTTAATCCTCCCTGCTAGACTGCACACTCCTCCTGGAGGGCAGGGGCTATCTGCCTAACCTCTGTAACCCCAGGGCATCTTGGGGGCCTTTGTAAGTGCCAATAAGTACTTGCTGCAGTGGATTTGTATTCTAAGAAAAATGAAACATCTTGTTCTGCTTCACATAACTTACTTTGAGCAGGTGCTTCTGAAGTTTCTCTAAGATAAACAAAAATACTTTCCAGGAAAGTTAATTCATTACCAAAGCCTATGAAAATTTTGTCAAATATTTGCTACTTAAAAAAAAAGTCTACATATAAACATTCAAGTGGTGCCTAGAGAATATTAGTACTTGTTCTATTTATAGTAGTTTCTAGGTATATAAATCAAGGTCCTGATAGTTAACTGAAAATTAAACCTAATTTGTTATGATCTAGTAACTACATTATAAGCTTACAATACTTGCTAATTCAGATTCTAACCCTCCCTGGTTTAATTTACCTAATGTTCCTTTTATCATTCCATTTGTTAAATGGGGCATCACTTTCTCCAAGGGTGTGCTAAGATTAGCTATCTGCAAAATATTGTACCATTAAAATGCCTTACATTTGCGTCCAGACTTTGAAAAGTGCTTTTAAACATGTATCTTGAAGTAACATTTTTAAGGAGCATAAGCAACTCAACCAAGACAACCCTAAATTAAGTATTTATATGGTAAATCCTGTAAACATCAAAAAACTGCCAAAATTCAAGAACCTACCCATAGCTCTTAAACTTCAGTGTGTTCAAGAATTGTCTGGAGTGCTCGTTAAACTTGAAGATTCCAGGTTCTTACCCAGAGAAAGTCTGATTCAGTAAATCTGGGGTGGGGCCTAGAAAACTGTACAGTTAACCAGCATCCCCAGATGATTTTGATGCAGGTGTTCCGCAGATCTCAATTAGAGAAATACTGACCTCAACCCTGGTCCGTGGGCACTACAGGGTTGTATTTAAAGGGAATATAGACATCTCTCTGTAGAGTCCTTTACCCAAACAGCAGTCACACCAGCACAGACATGGGGTGATTGAGGAAAGAAAAAAAAAGGAGAGCTGAAAAGCTCCTTGGGGTATGAATAAAGCCTGAAAACAATGAAAGAGGGAAAGTGACGTTTCTTTCCAACGTCTGCGCTCCATTCTCCGAGCATCCCATACACCTTGGAGGATGCTGCTCTCGCCCTCGAGCGAGGATCCGGCGCCCGGGAGCGGACCGAGGCCTGTCGCTGGCCCGGGGGATGGGAAGGCAGCCCCGCGCTGCCCCAGGTCACCAGCTGTGCTCCGCCGACGAGAAGCCACAGCCCAGGGGGCACCCCGGCCACCCATCCTCGCGGCGCGCGCGCGCGTCAAGTAATCGCCTCCCCGGGTCCGCTGTCCGGGCGCTCAGCCCGCGCCCCTCACCTGCCGCGCCGCCGCAGCTCGGTCACGTCTTCGGGTTCTGGCTCCTGCGCCTCCGGCTCGCCTGTGGCCGCCGGCAACGCCTCGGCGTCCTCCACCGTCACCTCTGCCGCAGTCACGGACCCCGCCGCCGGCACCCGCGCGGCAGAGGTGGGAGCGGCCGCGGCCCCCAGTCCAAACGCCGCCTCCGCCGTTCGCACGGGGAGGTGGGGAGCGCGCCCCGCGGCCACCGTCCCCGCCACGAGCCCCAGCAGCAGCAGCGCCCGCGCGAGCGGCCCCGGGCGGGTGGCGCGCTCCATCAGCGGCCCGCCCCGCGCGCGGGCATGGAGGTGCAGCTGACGGCGCCCGCCTCTCCCGACGCTCGGAGCCCCCGACTAGGGTGAGGACGCGCTAAGGACCTCGCCGCCGCCCCAATGCCTGGACAGCTAGCCGCGTTCCCCTGGCCACGTCTTAGCCCGGCCTCTGCCACCGCCACCTGAGTGACAGCCTCCCTCAGACATCGCCCATTGAGCAAACTTTCCGCGCGTCTCCTCTCCGATTGGCTGCGTCCACCGCCACTCCGGGAACCCAGACTGGTCCTGTTGGAGAAAGTGGGCTTTCCCGGGTTGTCAACATCATCCCTGCCAATCAAATCGTATTGTCGTCTCCCAAGGTCCAGCCCTCTTCCGGACGCGGTTACCAATGATAAACGCCCCTCCCTGCAGCCTTCTTACCTGATTGGTGGGCTCCGCAGTTCCCGGAATACCTTTCCCCGGAGCAGATTGGCTATTGCGGTGGTTGGGCCCGCCCCTCAAAGCGAGGCGCTAGAGAAGACTTGAAGATCATTGGTGGAAGCGGATGTCCCTTAAAGATCTGAGATAACTTCTTCTTGATTGGTTGGAAGCGGCACTTACTACGTGGCCGATTCTGACTGTGGAGAGGAGGGTCCCAAGTGAAAGAGTGGGAGGCGAGTCCGTGGTGGCGGGGAGGCTGCCGACCTTAAAGGAGCTGCCGCTGTGGCTCCTCTAAAGCCTGCTCTCTTTGGAAAAGCGAAAGCGAAGCAGGAAAGATAAGTGACCGCACAAGACATGTGGTCGCTAGAAGTGGAAGGGCGGGTTCAGGAGAGAATGCCGTTTGTGGCCGCGACGGTGCTGAGAAGAACACTCTGTCAGAGATGCCAGAGACCTACAGATGATCCAGTCTACCCGACACGCCCCCTTCCTCGTTATGAAGGGGAAGGAGCCCAGGCCCAGTGCACTTACGTAGTTTGTCTAAAGTCACGTAGCCAGTTATTTACAAAACCATGAGTTTAATCCAAGCCTTCTGACCTTGGTCTGGCATGCTTTGTACCTCACTGTTGGGCTTTACTGAAGGAAAAGATAAAACTGCAAAAGGCCCAACTGGAGAAGATTCGAATGTTCAGCTAAGGCACTGGGACTTTTCGTACCGCAATTAACGACACCCTGAAGATTTGTGAGCAGATGAGTGAAATGATAAGAGTTGTGGTTTAGCAAGTTACATCCGGCAGCGGTGATGCAAAGAACGGCATCAAAGATGAGGAGACTAGTGGGGAGGCTATTGCCCCATCAATACTCTATGGAGATTGTTAAGAAATATTGGCATACAAACATGCTGTAATTTCTTCTGTCCCAAAGCAAAGCAAGCAAAAATCTCCACTTCCCCCTCCCCGTCCCACCACGTTTCCTTGTTCCTCAGTGCAGCACAACTCTACAGTGTTCTAAGCTTGTCTTCAATTCCTCTTCTCTCCTCAAACACACTGCAGTCAGGGGTTCATGCCCACAGCTCCACCAAAACTGCCCTTGCTGAGGCCACCTTTGCTAAATTCAAAGGACAGTTCTCAGTCTTCATCTTATCAACTATATTTAACCCAGTAGCTCAGTCTTTCCTGTGTAAAACACTTCACTGGTTTTCCTGCTTCTGCATAGGCCAGGGCATAATCCTCATTAGGGCCTCATTTTAACTTAATCACCTCTTTAAAAGCCTTGTCTCCAAACACAGCTACATTCTGAGGTAGGGGGTAGGGACTTCAACATATGAATTGAGGGAGACACAATTTAGCCCATAACACCCAAATACTCACAAGATTTGTTCACCAGCTCCCTTCAAGGCTCTGTCACCTTCCCAGTGAAGCTTCTCCTGACCGCCCTTTTAAAACTTGAAACCTACCCCCCACCTCATTTCCGAAACTCCTCCACTGCGTTATTTCTCTCCTTAGACCCGAAGTCCTATAATTTATGTATTTGTTTTCTTTATTGCCTGTCTCCCTCCACGCCTATATAAGTTCTATGAGGATTTGCTCATTGATATATTCCAAGAACCTAAAACAGTGCAAAGTGTTTAGTAAGCATTTAATAAATATTTGTTGAATGAATGAACGAATTCATTCAACAGGGTAGAAGGGAAAGAGACAAATGGAAAGGAAGAGGTTGTATTGCTGTAGATAGAAGGGAATGATTAATGAAGCAAGATCCCAGAATACCTGGAGGAAACGGGGGCATGCCTTCCATGTACAAAGTAGAGATTAGGAAGTAAGTTATTTGGAAATGAAGAGAAAATAGATGATAGAGCTCAAACTAGCTGATCATTACTTGCTCAACAAAACAGGAGATAAGATCTCCTGCCTGTGAGGGATTTAATAGATAATATGAGGAAGGTGTCAGAAAATTAACATGAGATAAAAAATGATTGTTGACTACTTGTAATGACCCATTTGAAATTAGCTAGTGTATATATTTTAGTGAACCTAGTCTTCATGGTTTTATCACTTTTTCAAAAAATGATCATGGCATGAACAATAATCTGAGCTAATACATTAGGAATCTGCTTGCCATCTGTAAATGATGTGGAAGATTTGTTCATTCATTTATTCGTTACCATTCAGGGAATACCCATGGGAATAAAGGTGTGAGCAAAACAGGCACGGTCCCTGCCCTTGTGAAACTTAACATCTATCTAGTTAGGGAGACAGGCAGTACTATAATAATTACACATATATTTATATTATAAAAACAAAAAGTACTATGATGAAAAAGGCATAGGCAGAAAAGCACAGTGGTAGAAAATGCCAGTAAGGAAAGTCAAAGTTTATACTCAGGAAAAATACATGCAAATATTTTCATTTTGGAAAAAGAAGAAAAGTCCTGAGTCATGGTCAGCTGACTGGGAAAATAACTTGAAGGAGGGAGAAGAGAGTCTGCCAGTTTTAGAACAGCATGAAGAGTCATGGTGACTGCGCAGAACTCTGGAATCTGAGTCTGAGGGCCTTCCTGAAGTGGAAGAAAAGTTGGGCCCAGACATGATAGCTGATCAATGAGTCCGAGCCAGGAAAAGAAGCTGGTGCTTAGGTGCATGAGCCAGGGCTGCCCAAAACAAGGGAGATTCTAAAACCAAGCATAGTCCAGATGGCCAGGAAAACGGGTCGGAGATTTAGACTTGTAGGCTCAGTCCGTTCACAGAGAAAAGTCTGTATCTGTTGAGATTATATTTGGTTGTAAATAACAAAAACCTTTCATATAGTGGCTGAAACAAGTAAGGGCTTTATTTTTCTTACTGACACAACAGCTCTACAATTATCTTATATTTAGTCTCACGCTCCTTCTGTTTTCCATCTTTCATGTAGGACTTTTGTTCTGCGTGCTTGTCATCTCATGGTGTCAGGATGGCAAGTTCAGCATCACTTTATTACAGGTGGGAAAAAGGGGAACCACAAAAGACATGTATCCCCTGAATTTGCCCTCTGTCGAAGAGCTTTCCTGGAAGCCCCACTAGGGGACTTCTACTTACATTTCACAGCCAAGACCATGTTAAATAATCACCCTGAGCTTCAAGGGAAGCATAGTGCCCCTCCAGACAAAACTGGGATTCTGCTAGTGAGGATGGAGAGAATTTGTAATCCACTTTATTGAAGTAGAATACATGTACAATAAACTGTATCTATTGAAAGTGCGTGCTTGGATCAGTTTCAAGAGATGTAGACACTGCGGTCAAGATAACAGAACTTTCCCATCACCCCCAAGAGCTTCCTCGTGTCCCTTCACAGTCAGTCCCTCCTTTCACTCTCAGACCCAGGTAATCACTGATCTGTTTTCTGTCACAATAGATTTTCTAGAATTTTAATAAATGTAATCATACAGTATATACTCTTTTGTGTCTGGCTTCTTTTATTCAATGTAATGTTTTGGGTTTTTTTGTGTGAGGAAGGTTAGCCCTGTGCTAACATCTGATGCCAATCCTCCTCTTTTTGCTGAGGAGGACTGCCCCTGGGCTGACATCCGTACCCATCTTCCTCTACTTTATATGGGATGCCACCACAGCATGGCTTGAGAGGTGGTGCATCCGTGCGTGCCCAGGATCCAAACCTGCGAACCCCGGGCCGCCAAAGCGGAGCGTGCACACTTAACTGCTACACCACCAGGCCGGCCCCATCAATGTAATGTTTTTTAATTCATGTATGCTGTTGCACCTAGCGATACTTTGTTTTTATTGTGGGGCAGTATTCTATTGCATATGTACCACATTTGTTTATCCGTTCACCTGTTGGTAGAATTGGGATATTTCCAATTCGGGGCTGTTACAAATAAAGCTGCTATGAACATTCATGTACAAGTCTTTGTGTAGATGTAGGTTTTTATTTCTCTTGAGTAAATACCTAGAAGTGAAATTATGGCTCATGTGGTTGATGTATGTTTAACTTTATAAGAATCTGCCAAACAGTGTTCATGCTCTGGCTAGATCAGTCAACCCCCAAGTGAAGGGTGTGAGAGTGTAAATTTTTATTGTTTTAAGCCACTGCATTTTGGGATGGTTTCTTACACAGCATTATTATGGCAATAGCCAACTGATACAGCACTGTATATGTCACTGTGTGGCAAACTCTGTTGGGTGCTTCCCTGTGTATATTTTTCCCTTTATAAATGCTTTCAATAGAGACTTCACAAAAGAAGATAGAAATGTTCAATAAGCCAAACTGTGTTCCAAAGTGGTTCCACTTTATATCTCCACCAGTGGTGTATGTGAGTTCCAGTTGCTCCATATCCTCACCAACATTTGATGTTGTCAGTCATTTAATTTTTGCTACTCTAGTGGGTATGCAGTGGTATTTCATTGTGGTTTTGGTTTGCATTCCTCTGATGACAAATGATTCTGAGCATCTTTTAATGTGCTTATGGGACATTTATATATCTTCTTTTGTGAAATCTCTATTCAAAGCATTTATAAAGGGAAGAATTTATACAGGTAAGCACCCAACAGAATTTGCCACACAGTGAAATATGCAGTGCTGTATCAGTTGGCTATTGCCATAATAATGCTGTGTAAGAAACCATCCCAAGATGCAGTGGCTTCAAGCTACAGAAATATGCTCTCACACCCTTCCCCTGGGGGTTGACTGATCTAGCCAGAACACATTTTTCTTGTGGCAATGGCAGAAACACAAGAAAGATGGGTGGAAATTTACAAGGCCTCTTAAGGCTAGAGTCAGAACTGGAGTACTATTACTTCCAACCACATTCCATTGACTAAGGCAAGGCATATGACCAGGCCCAACATCAATGGGGCAGGAAAATATGACCTGCCTCTAGTGAGAGAAGCTGCAAAGTCACATGACAAAGGACATGGATATAGGATTTTGGAGAACAAAAATATAATCTACCACAAGTGCTATAAGAGTAATCAATTATATCTGTGCCTAAATCTAGCATGAATAATTGTTTCAAAGCAATACAAAGATATGGAGATACCACTCCATACATATTAGAACAGCTATTAAAAAAAAAGACAATATCAAGTGCTGGTGAGGATGTGGAATAATTGGAACTCTCATACATTGCTAGTCTGAATGCAAAACAGTAAAACTATTTTGAAAACCATTTGGCAGTTTTTTATACAATTAGATATACACTTACCATATAACCTAACAATCTCACTCCTAAATTTTTACCCAAGAGAAATGAAAACATATGTCCACACAAAGACCTGTATGTGAATGTTTATTGCAGCTTTACTCATAATTGCCAAAATTGGAAACACTGAAAATCTCTATCAATTAGTGAATGGATAAACAAATTGCAGTACATCTACGTGATGGAATACTACTCAGCAGTAAAAAGGAACAAGCTACTGATACATGAATGACATGGATGTATTTCAAAAGCATTGTACTAAGTGAAAGAAGCCAGATACAAAAGACTATATACTGTATGATTGTATATAACATACAGCATACATATATGATATGCATGTCATATATATGACATTCTGGAAAAGGCAAAACTAGAATGACAAATGCCAGGAGATTGACTACAGAGGAACATGAGAGGCATTTTAGGGTGATAGAAATATTCCAAATCCTGTTTGTGGTGGTGGTTATCCAAGTTTGTCAAAACTTGTAGAACTGTACACCTAAAAAGAGTAATTTTTACTGTCTATGAATCATGCCTCAATAAACCTGACCTAAGAAAAGAAAAGCAATATAGACCTTCTCTCTTCTACCTTGCCCTGAAAAAGGCAGGAGAATGGAAAAACTGAGATTTTATTTGTTTAAAAACTAAAATTTCAAAGATTCTTAGCCAGTTAAGTGACAAGACAAGCAAAACTAAATGTGGCTTGGTTTGATGTGACATATGACATGTGAATGAGAAGTCTGGGAGCGCACCTTTCTTAAGCATTAGAAGTTGCTTGGTGCAGTTTAAATGACAAGGATGGAAGAGGAATTCAGGAGGTTCTGATTAGGGAATGCAGAGCACATGACAAGCCTGGTCTTCTGGTGGCTGTTTCAACCTTTAAAGGATGATTACACTTAAGGCCTGTGTGAAAAGGGCCTGGGATCCCCCAAAGATCTAGTCTAAAGACAAGGGATTGTTCCAGCTGTAGTGAGGAAGCAGTTTATCAGTTGTTCTAAGTGTGATCCTGGACGGACTTACCAGAAATTCAAGGAATGGGCCCCAAGTTCCCATTCTAGTTTTGGCTTATCCAGCTGATGCTGCAATTTCTCTTGTTCCTTCTGAAGCCGTTCTTCTACTTCTCATTCTGTAGCAGCTGTGTCAACAGAGTTTGCTCCTCCACAGATAGAGGCTGCTTGAAGGGATTGTGAGGTGCTAGCAGAGGAATCATCTTCCTTAGGAGTACTCCAAGGTTTTAGATTCAGTTTGGGTCTTTGGGGGGACACTCTATCATCACACCTATAATCATTCTCAGAGTAATAGTCTCTGGAGCTCCATGGCTGATCATCTCTTCTGTCATTTCTGTCTTCATAGTGATCCCCTTCTCCTCTGCAGTCATCATCCCTATTGTACCCACCACCAAATGCTCTTCTGCCACTGCCTATCCTGGAATCGTAGCCTCTGTCATAGTCTCTGCAGCCTCATTTATCATAGCAATCCTGGACCCCATATCACAATCAATCCATATCACAGTGTGGGCCATCACAATACCCATTCCAATACTTATGATATCAGTCTGAATCATAACGATCTCAACACTTGTCCCCAAAGCTATCATCACCTCTTCTAATCATCAAAGCTGTCTGTGGCAGGATGGGCCCTTCAGTCTGCACCTGGTTTGTCAGAATCCCAATTTCTATCTTGGCCAAAAGAACGATCATTCCTGTCTTTATCCTATGCTTGATCAGCAACGTCCACCCGAATTCTCCTGTTACACAGAGACTCTATTTGAGCTGAGAACATACAATGGACAAAGGAAAATATCTTCAATAAATGTTGGGAAAACTGGACAGCCACATGCAAAAAAATGAAAATTGGCCATTATCTTACACCATATACAAAATTAACTCAAAATGAATTAAAGACTTGAAATGTAAGACCTGAATAGGTAGTACACTCTTTGACATTGATCTTAGCAGTATCTTTTCGAATATCATGTCTACTCAGGCAAGGGAAACGAAAGAAAAAATAAACAAATGGGACTACATCAGACTAAAAAACTTCTGCAAGGCAAAGGAAACCATGAACAAAATGAAAAGACAACCCCCAACTGGGAGAAAATATTTGCAAATAATATATCTGACAAGGGGTTAATTTCCAAAATATATAAAGAACTCATACAATTCAACAACAAAAAAATGAACAACCCGATCAAAAAATGGGCAGAGGATATGAACAGACATTTTTCCAAAGAAGATATACAGATGGCCAACAGGCACATGAAAAGATGTTCAACATCACTAATTATTAGGGAAACGCAAATCAAAACTACAATGAGATATCACCTTACACCCGTCAGAATAGCTATAACTAACAGGACCAGAAATAACAAGTGTTGGAGAGGATGTGGAGAAAAGGGAACCTTCATACACTGGTGGCAGGAATGCAAACCGCTGCAGCCACTACAGAAAACAGTATGGAGACTTCTCAAAAAATTAAAAATAGAAATACCGTATGATCCAGCTATCCCACTACTGGGTATTTATCCAAAGAACACAGAATCAACAATTCAAAGAGATTCATGCACCCCTATGTTCATCACAGCATTATTCACAATAGCCAAGACATAGAAGCAACCCAAGTGCCCACCAACTGATGAATGGATAAAGAAGATGTGGTATATATATACAATGGAATACTACTCAGCCATAAAAAAGACAAAATTGTGCCTTTGTGATAACATGGATGGACCTTGAGGGTATTATGCTAAGCAAAATAAGCCAGACGGAGAAAGACAAACGCCATATGATTTCACTCATATGTGGAAAATAAACAAACGCATGGGTAAGGAGAACAGATTAGTGGTTACCAGAGGGGAAGGGGGTTGGGAGAGGGTGAAAGGGGTAAAGGGGCATATGTGTGGTGACAGATAAAAATTAGACTATTGGTGGTGAACACGAGGCAGTCTATACAGAAACCAATAAGTAATAATGTACACCTGAAATTTACACAATGTTATAAGCCAATATAAGCTCAATAAAATAATAATAATAACAACAACAATAATAATAATAACAATAATAATAATAATAATAAAGAAGCCCTAGGCTTCCAGGTAGTCTCTGATTTGCTGCATTTCCCACCCTTACTCCAACACAGTCCCAAATCCACTCACCGCCTGACAATCTAATTTACAGCTCTGCTGTCGTCCTGTGCCACCATTCTGTGACCACATGGGCTATTACATCTAATGTCCTGGTAGTCAGACTTAGCCTCTCTCTCTCATAGAACTAGGCTATGATCCTAATTCTTTTAGAACTCTGCCCTATGATTTCATATTAACAAGAGGGTGAAGGAAAAAATATATGTACACATATTTCTACCTCCATCTCCACCTCTACCTCTATGTCTAATCTCTCCAGAAGAGGAAAACAGAGCATAAGGTTGCCTCTGGGAAAACAAACAGGATGGCCAAGGTGCCAGGGTGGGAGGTTAGGACAGAGACTTTCTCCTTTCTTAGCAGCTTTAGTGACATATAATTTGCATACCGTACAATTCGCCTGTTTAAAGTGTACAATTCAATGGTTTTTAATATATTGACAGAGTCGTGTAACCAGGAAGGAAACTTTTAAATGTATATACTTTCATATCTTTTGACTTAGGAACGATGATACTATATCAACTACTACAATTTTAATCACATAATTAATTTAAAAAATTAACAACAACAAAAAAGTTGCTGTCGCCCTTGTCGTCTATTACACAGTTGGGCAGGAGCTTGTAAACCGACTCAGTGTTTTCTACTTGTTTCATACATTCATTCAATTCCTCAAGAAGTATTGCAAATGCCTAGGCTGTGGCCGACCCACTAGGCACTGAGTTTCATACTTGGACAGAAAGTATTCTTATCCTTTGGAGCATGCAGTGTTCATTTTATGTATTCCTAGCAAAATTGGTAGTTGCTTGGAGGAACACCTGATCTATATCCACTTTTGCATTCTGCACCCCTCAGATAGTTGGGGACACATGCTTGGTGCTTATGGGATAGACGCAATGAAAAATAAAATAGGGTCCAAGGCACATCCCAGACAGAAGGACCCCCTCAAGGTTTTTGCTGGTTGAGTAACTTTAGTTACTTCCCCCTCTTGCCTCCCCAGTGACCCTGCCTCTTTGCAGAGCATCGATTTCAGCAAAGCACGTGGTCAGCATTTTCAGGCACTTGTCACCAAGCTTGGCATTCCAGGATAGCACTGCGTACAAGGGAGTGATCACACATTTGGTCTCATAACTCCCTCCAACTTAGCACAAGTTAGAACATATTTAAAAAGGTGTTTATGTTTATCTTCAGTGTCTTTTCTTAATTCACTCTAATTTTCTACAACGAACCTATGTTACCTGTGTATTTTTTATGTTAAAAATAAAACACAGTCCTCATGACGCCTCCTATAAGAAGGCTTCCTTGACTCCTCGCCTACCTCCCCATGGTAGTTTTGGTTCCCTTCTCTTAGTTCCCATAAAACTCATGCTCACCTCTAGCACAGCACTTTCCATAAGATAACTTAATCACTAGTTTAATTACCTGCCTCCCCCTTAGACCATGATTCCCTTAGATCAGGTGCTGTGCCTTTCATAACTAGGTCCCTAGGGCCTCACATATGGCCTGGTGCACAGAAGTGTCTTGCCTTTAACACCCAACTCAGTCAACAACTAACTCCATACCTATTCTCAGAGAACCCAAAGAAGACTTCTCTTCAATCAACTGACACGTCTTACCAAGCCCTGACTACCCAACACCACGCAATTAATATGAGAAAACGAGGATTCCAGAGGGCCTTGATGGTCACATGCATCTCAGGAGTGCTGGAAGTCAGGGCAGGTCCTCAGGCATATTATTTAGGTGAGAGCTATATTCCTCTGGAAGGAAAAAGGTAAAGGGGAGAAGGTGGGGAGTTAGGGACTAGAACTATATCTTGAGACAAGATCTAAATTGGGAGGTGGAAAGGCAGTGAAGGCATGAATCTCTGCTTTGGAAGACAAATTGATGGAGGAGGGACAGAGCATCATACAAACACTGAACTTACACAAATTCAATTAGATATACTCGGCAGAGAGGAAGGGAGGAAGAGGGAAAGAAGCAAAAGTGGGAAGGGGTAGAAAAAGAAGACACAAAAGAAATAACCATTTAAATAATAGAGGTTTTTATATTTTATTGATATCCAGGTGATCCTACCCAACATTCCACTCAGTGTTGCTCCTGAAGAGCTTGAGAGGGAGAAGAGACTTTACCTATAGTGTGTTGGGATTCAGCTTTGACTGCACTTGAATTATCAGGAGAACTTAAAAAAAATACAGATGCCTGGATACCGAAGTAATTATTTGGTCAGTGGTGCAGCCTGAGCATCAGACTGGTTGAAAGCTCTCCAGTGATTTTTTTTTCCATTTTTTTTATTACGGTAAAATAATAACGTATTTGGTATTAATGTATATGGTAACGTATATGGTAATAACATATATGGTAAAATAATAACGTAACATAAAATTTACCATCTTAACCATTTTTAAGAGTATAGTTCAATGGTATTAAATATATTCATAATGTTTTGCAACCATCATCATCATCCATTTCCAGAACCCTTTTCATATTGTAAAACTGAAACTGTATATTCATTAAACAATAACTCTCATTTCCCCCTCCCCCAGCCCCTGGACACTGTCATTCTACTTTCTGTCCATGTGATTTTCACTACTCTAAGTACCTCACGTAAGTAGAATCATGTAGTACTTGTCCTTTTGTGTCTGGCTTGTTTCAATTAGCATAATATCCCAAAGGTTCATCTGTGTTGCAGCATATGTCAGAATTCCCTTCCTTTTTAAGGTTGAATAATATTCCGTTGTATGTATATAACAGATTTTGTTTATCTACTCATCTGTCGATGGACACTTGGGTTGCTTCCACATTTTAGCTATTGTGAATGATGCTGCTATAAACATGAGTGTACAAATATCTCTTTGAGACCCTGCTTTCAGTTCTTTGTGGATATACCCAGAAGTGGGATTGCTGGATCATATGGTATGTCTATTTTAAATTTTTAAAGGAACTTTCAGGGCCCAGCTTGGTGGCGCAGTGGTTAAGTGCACTCGCTCCAGTGCGGCGGCCCAGGGTTCACAGGTTTGGATCCCGGGCACGCACCAACACACCACCGCTTGTCAAGCCACACTGTGGCAGCATCCCATATAAAGTAGAGGAAGATGGGCATGGATGTTAGCCTCGGGCCAGTCTTCCTCAGCAAAAAGAGGAGGATTGGCATTGGATGTTAGCTCAGGGCTGGTCTTCCTCACAAGAAAATACATAAATAAATAAAAATAAATAAGTTCACAGTTTAAAAAAAAAAACAAAAAATGAACTTCCATGCTGTTTTCCATAGTAGCTGTACCATTTTACATTACCATCAACAGTGCACAAGCATTCTAATTTCTCCCCATCCTCACCAACACTTGTTATTTTCTGTTTTCTTGATAGTAGTCATCCTAATGGGTGTGAAGAGGTATCTTATTGTAGTTTTGATTTGCATTCTCTAATGTTTAGTGATGTTGTGCATCTTTTCATATGCTTATTCGCCATTTGTATACCTTCTTCGGAGAAATGTCTATTCAAGTCCTTTCCTCATTTTTGAATTAGGTTGTTTTTTGTTTGTTTGTTTATTTGTTTTGGTGAGGAAGAGTGGCCCTGAGCTAACATCTGTGCCCATCTTCCTCTATTTTATATGTGAGTCGCTACCACAGCATGGCTTAATGAGTGGTGTAGGTCTGCACCCAGGATCCAAACCCTTGAACCTAGGCCGCCAAAGCAGAGCTGGCCGAACATCACCAGGCCAGCCTCGGATTGTTTGTTTTTTGATTGTTGAGTTTTAGAAATTCTCTATATACTTTGGATATTAATCCCTTATCAAATGTATGATTTACACATATTTTCTTCCATTCTGTGTGTTGCCTTTTCATTCTGTTGATAGTGTTTTTTGATGCTTAAGTTTTAAAATTTTTCATGAAGTCCAATTTGTCTATTTTTTCTTTTGTTTCCTGTATCTTTGGTGTCATATCCAAAAAATCATTGATAAATCTAATGTCATGAAGCTTTTGCCCTATATTTTCCTCTAAGAGTTTTATAGTTTTAGGTCTGACATCTAGGTCTTTAATGCATTTTGAGCTAATTTTTGTGTATGGTGTTAAGAAAGGATGCCACTTTGTTATTTTACATGTAGATATCCTGTTTTCTCTGCACTGTTTGTTGAAAAGTCTGTCCTTTCCTCATTGAATGGTCTTGGCACTCTTGTCAGAAATGATTTGACCATATATGTGAGAGTTTATTTCTAGGCTATCTATTCTATTCCATTGGCCTATATGTCTGACTTTATTCTAGTAACACATTGTCTTGATTACTATAGCTTTGTAGTAAGTTTTGAAATCAAGAAATATGGATCATACAGCTTTGTGCGTCTTTTTCAAGATTTTTTTGGCTATTCGGGGTCACTTCACGTTTCGTAGGAATTTTAAGATGGAGTTTTCTATTTCTGCAAAAAATTTCATTGGAATTTTGATAGGGATTGCATTGAATCTGTAGATCACTTTGGTTAGTATTGACATCTTAACATATTAAGTCTTCTAGTCCATGAATATGGATGTGTTTCCATTTATTTATGTCTTTTTTTTTCCTTTGGTGAGGAAGATTAGCCCTGAGCTAATATCTGTTGCCAATACTCTTTTTTCTGAAGAAGATTGACCCTGGGCTAACATCTGTACCAATCTTCCTCTACTCTATATGTGGGACGCCTGCCACAGCATGGCTTAATAAGCAGCATGTAGGTCCGTGCCCAGGATCAAAACCCACAAACCCCAGGCCACTGAAGCAGAGCATGTCAACTTAACCACTATGCCCCTATTTATGTCTTTTTTGCTTTTTGTTTTTTTTTGTGAGGAAGATCAGCCCTGAGCTAACATCTGACGCCAGTCCTCCCTTTTTGCCGAGGAAGATTGGCCCTGGGCTAACATCTGTGTCTATCTTCCTCTACCTTATATGGGATGCTGCCACAGCATGGCCTGACAGCGGTGCGTCGGTGTGCGCACGGGATCCGAACTTTCGAACCCCAGGTCTCCAAATTGGAGCGCGCGTACTTAACTGCCACGCCACTGGGTGAGCCCTATGTCTTTTTTGTAATTTTCATTGCACAAGTCTTTTACCTCCTTAGTTAATTCCTAAGTATTTTATTCTTTCTGATGCTATTGTAAATGGAATTGTTTTATTAATTTCCTCTTCAGGTTGTTTATTGTTAGTGCATAGAAATGCAACTGATTTTTGTGTGTTGACTTTATATCTGCTACTTTGATTAATTCATTTATTAGTTCTAACAGTTTTTTTTGTACAATATTCAGGGTTTTCTACATATAATATCATATCATCTGCAAACAGAAATAATTTACTTCTTCTTCAAATGATTTTATTGTGCAGCCAGAGTTGAGAATCTCTGCAGTTGGTCTTCATTCCTAATTACTGCTCCTAGTGTGACTTCATGCTGCACTGAGTGTGATTCTAGTGTTTAAAGATATGTATTTGTCACTCAAAATGACCTCCAAACTCAAGCTTATAATTTCATCTGGTGTTCTTCAGGGAAAAAGGCAGTCTGTTCCAAGGTTGACTGTGTTTGATTTATTAAGAGTTTATACATTTATATACTCTTCTTTGTGGTATTTAGAGGGTTTCAAAGGTGATTTTTAAAATCTACCCATTACCCCCTCCTCCTACCCACAAATGGATACCACTTTTATTAATTTCTTGTGAGTTTTTCCAGAGTTTTTTAATGCAAATTCAGCTAATGAAAATATTTATTATTTTCCCACTGTTTAAATATACTATGCTCTATTCTGCATCTTTCATTTCTTTTCTTTTTATTTTTTTATTTATAATTTTATTTATTTATTTATTTTCCCCCAAAGCCCCGGTAGATAGTTGTATGTCATAGCTGCACATCCTTCTAGTTGCTGTATATGGGACGCTGCCTCAGCATGGCTGGAGAAGTGGTGCGTCAGTGCGTGCCTGGGATCCAAACCCGGGCCGCCAGCAGTGGAGTGCGCACACCCAACCACTAAGCCATGGGGCCGGCTCTCTTTTCTTTTTAAATTTAAGAATATTTTGGGGGGCTGGCCCGGTGGTGTAGCGGTTAAGTGTGCTCTCTCTGCTGCTGGCGGCCCAGGTTCAGACCCCGGGCGCACACAGACACACCGCTTGTCAGGACATGCTGTGGTGGCATCCTATATAAAGCGGAGGAAGATGGGCACAGATGTGAGCCCAGGGCTAGTCTTCCTCAGCAAAAAGAGGAGGATTGGCATGGATGTTACTTAGGGCTGATCTTCCTCACACACACATAAAAAACAACAACAACAACAAAAAATCAAGAGTAGAAATAAATGAAATAGAGACTAAAAAGACAATAGAAAATATCAATGAAACTAAGAGATGGTTCTTTGAACAGATAAACAAAATTGACAAACCTTTAGCTAGACTCAGTAGCAACAAAGGAGCGAAGACTCAAATAAATAAAATCAGAAATGAAAGAGGAGAAATTGCAACAGATACCACAGAAATACAAAGGATTATAAGAGAAAACTATGAAAAGCTATATGCCAACAAATTGGATAACCTAGAAGAAATGGATAAATTCTCAGAATTATACAACCTTCCAAAACTGAATCAAGAAGAAATAGAGAATCTGAATAGACCAATCGCTAATGTGGAGATTAAAACAGTAATCAAAAATCCCTCAAAAAACAAAAGTCCAGGACCAGAGGGCTTCTGTGGTGAATTCTACCAAACATTCAAAGAATATTTAATACTGATCCTTCTCAGAACATTCCAAAAAATTGAAGAGGAGGGAATGCTTCCTAACTCATTTTACATAGCCAACATCACCCTGATACTAAAATCAGACGTGGACAACACACAAAAAAGAAAATTACAGGCCAATATTGCTGATGAACATAGATGCAAAAATCCTCAGCAAAACATTAGCAAATTGAATATAAAAATACATTAAAAAGATCATACACTACAATCAAGTGGGATTTAGTCCAGGGATGCAAAGATGGTTCAACACTTCTGAATTAATCAATGTGATATACCAATTAACAAAATGAAGAATAATAATCACATGATCATCTCAGTAGATCCAGAGAAAGCATTTTTTTTTTTTGGGGGGGGTGAGGAAGATTGGCCCTGAGCTAATGTTTGTGCCAATCTTCTTCTATTTTGTACAGGAATGCCACCACATCTGGCTTGAAAAGCAATGTGCAGGTCTGCACCCAGGATCCAAACCCACAAACCCCAGGCTGCTGAAGTGGAGCCCATGAACTTAACCACTATACCACAGGGCATTACTTTATACATGGGAGACCTGCAACAGCGTGGCTTGATAAGCAGGGTGTAGGTCCGCACCCAGGATCCGAACCTGCAAACCCTGGGCTGCCAAAGCAGAGCATGTGAACTTACCCACTATACCACCGGGCCGGCCCCAATCATTTTCTTTCCTGGAGTCACACCATCAAAGTTCACCTTCCCTAGAGAGAGGGATCTTTGACCTGCCTTGGATTGTGTGTCTATTCTCAGCTGGAGGAGGGCAGGGCCCCTCGGTCAACCGTCCCCTGAAGACTACACACAGTGGGTGGGGAAGAGGAGGATTTCTGCAGGGAAATCAGAGTTCCTCCATCAGCTGATGGGGAGATGGATGCTGGGCAGACAAAATAACACATGTCTAATACTGAGGAGAAGAAGAACTCTGGGATGGGACCTTAGCAAGGCCAACTGTGGAGCTGCAGTTCCAAGAAGACTTGGTGGGCCTTAGAGAGTCAATCTCTTGAGCTATAACCTGGGACCTTGATTTTCTCTTCGTTAGTGCAGCCTGAGAAACAAGGGCTGCACTAGAGAAATAGAAGATCTATGACTGTCCTGCCTTTTCCTATTCAACAGAGGTTTTAAAACTCCCCGGAGAAGAAAAAATATATTTTGAACTAATCAAAGAGAAGAAACAACGTGAAAGATTCCTGGACAAGAGGACATGCAGTGACTCACTACAGCTCAAGGCAGGAGTTCTGCTGCCTGCTCTTGACAAAGAAGGTTCCATCCATTGGCCCAGTTAACGAGGGTTGTGTTTACAGTCCCTCTCAATTCACCACACCACCACCTCATGTAAATCTCACTGTTTGAGAGGCTCATGTTACCTATTGAGGGTGGTTGTGCTGTGATGCTGAATTGTGAAAATATAGAATAATAACACTCTTGATCATAAAATCAGAGCATTTGAGATAAACTCAGGAGAATAGATTTAGAGAAAGCTAAGGAAGTTGTTAAACACTGAAGTGATTTATCCAGTAAGCTGTGGAATGTCCTTCCTTGGATATCTTTAAATACACAATAAAATAAATTTCTAGCTAAATATCAACTTCAAGGTGGCTTTTCTGGGTTCTTCCTGTCCTAAGGCTTTTTATTCTCTCAAAAGTGACAATGTAAAAATAGAAAATATAATGTGTCTTTCAATCATAATTTTGATGACTTTTTAGGCACGTTGAATAATTCCTGGCTTTTACCTTCTGAAGCTTGGTTGCTGAAATTTGGAGAACGGGTGGCTGTTATCTTTACTCATCTGTTTTCAGAAAGATCTATAACCTTTGGCACAGTGGCTATGAGAGGCTCCGGAGACAGCATTATTAAATTCCAATCTTGCTTTACCCACAATCCTACTGAGTCACTGTAGCAAGCTCCTTATTTCTTTTTTAAGCTCCATTTCTTCTCCTTTTCCTCCCTACTTCTTCTCTTCCTATCACTTGTACATTTATTTTGATAAAGCCAAGGCACTATTGGTATCAGGGACATTAATTTAATTCTCAGTTACCTTTGAATGTACACAGTAGGAAAAATAAATACCCTCCCTCTTCTCTTCTACAGTTACAGAATAATTCCTATTAATTTTCTTAAAAATTAATGCAGTTGGTCATAGAGAAGGCTGGTGAAAAGAGTTTGAATCAGTGCTGATCCAGAACTAGAAAAATAATTCAGTGTTTATGCTACTGAGCATGAGTCAGTGAGTGTCATTTTCCTGGGTAGAATAGAAACAACACTGGTAGTCATAAAAGAAAGATGTCGAGAGATAATCTTGACAGTCCCTTCTGACCCAAAGGTCATTTAGCTCTACCTTTTCATCTATTTGCATTTCTAACCCTTGCATGTTGGTTCTTTCTTGGCAGCGTGGTGACGGGGTAATATTGTCCATTCTCCTGAAGCACAGTAGGTCAGGGCCTCCTCCAGCTGGGGTATGACCCCTCTGGTTAACTGCCATCTCCTCAGGACCTGTGCACCACCTGGCACTTAGTAGACTCTCAATAAATATTGGTTAAATGACAAATGAATAAATGAATGACTTGAATGAGAAGTGTTTGCCTGGACTTGTTCTGAAATTAAGACTTTGGGGCCTCTACCCTCCTCCTAGTGCTGAGGTTAGAGAGTGTCCAGGAAAAGGAGTAGTTCAGTAAAGGCCAGAACTATCTCATGCCTTAGCACTTTCCTGTAACAACCACATTCTGAGTGCAATGATCCACGAAGGGCTGAGCTGATGCGGATGGTTGTCAGCCTGCTAAGTTTGCCCCTCTGGTTTGTCTTTACAAACACAGGCTTCCTCTCTTGTGGTTGTACTTTGAGGTAAGAAAATGTTTTCATATTTTTCTTTTTCCAGCAGTCTGCAGCTTCCTGAAATCCTCTTTTCACTTTGAGAGCAGCTTCTTTGCAGCTCCTGAGTTCCAGAAGCAGGAAATATGTGTTTATAATACCCTCTTCCTGTGGGCTTGGTAATTGTGCTCCCAGTAGGGTGACAATCACCTGACCCTGGAGCCGAGCCCCAGTTTCACCCAGAGAGGCCAATAGTGATTCTGATACGTATCTGTTTTTCTGAAACCCTGGAGGCAGATGTGGCAATAGCCTGGCTGCTAGAGGGTGGGTCCCAAAGGATCTGTGCCTTTCTTTACCAATTTATTCTAGAACTGGCAGAAACTGGAAAAGTGAGGTCAGAGAGAGACTGTGAGGTGGAGGAGTGTCCTCCACCTTCTCCCCTTGGCCACCTCCCTGATGACCATCTCGCTCTTTGCTAAATTGAGGGAGGGAACCTGGAGTTTATGAAAGGAGACAGAAAGAAGGGTAGTTTCTATGCACAGCTCTGGCCTCCCACATTTCTCAGAATTGTTTGTTTGTTTTTTTTAAGTTAAAAGGCCAAGCACATCATGAACTTGAATGTGCAGCAGGTGGCCATAAACAGCTCAGCAGGGAGGAGCAGATATAAACCCCAGCTAAGGGTTTTGAAGGAGGGGAGAGAGAGCATCTTCTCTCTGAAAGGAAACTTCTGAGGCATCGTGAATGGAACAGTGTCTTGTGTACAAGCACCTACTTAACTCTTGGCCAGTCCTCACCATATTGTACCACTCTGTGCAGGCACTGAGGCATATTTCTCAGCTTGTGGAGATGCCAGAGACTCTCTTTTGCCTTTTCTACAGTGGCTAAAGGAGGAAACTATATTTGGTCCTCTGCATAACCAAAGCATATAAATAACCAAAACCAAAAAGGAGGAGGCTTTCAGAAAAGCTCTTTGACTGTAAACTCCAGCTCTGACAACCAGTTCTTAGTTCATATTAAGCTTCTCAGAGCTGTAAGGGCCTCCAGGGACCTGGTAGCTCTATTTATCTTTTTTAAGTCTGGAAGGCCCTTTGTGCACATAGACTAGGACAGGACCTTTGGACACAGGCCTTTATTGTCACAACAAACTCAATAAAGCCTTCTTTAGTGAGTAAAAGGTGGGCATAGACTTCATGGGTTCCAGGAATGCTGAATTTGGCTGCAGAAGCCTATCACTGAACAGAAGTTGTGGGACACATGGCTATAGAGGAGGTAGCAGATCACAAAGTGCATCTCATGTCAGACTAAGGAATTTGTTTTGCAAGCAAAAAGAACAGAAAACTGGAGAGTAATAGGAAAAGCATCTTTAAAAGAAGATTCCAATTATTTCATGTGTTCCATGAAACACTAATCCCAAGAAATGTTTCTTGAAAAAAGGGTCCCACAGACAAATAATTTTCAGGAACCCAGTCCACACTAGTTTCAGAACCTCCTGGAGATTCAAAACTACATTTGTTTTAAAGTCTCTGAGAAGTCTCGAGAAACTAACTTTACTTTGCTTAACCCAGGGGAGAGAAAAAAGGAGAGTATATTGCTGAGAACATAATTCCGTTTTTCTAGCCAATATTGTCCAATCAATTTAGCATCAGGCAGATTTAACTCCCATGTCCAAACCCCACTAGCAAGCGACCTCAAAATAAAGTCCCACTGATGGTAATATTTAAAAACTCAGTGCTCAGTGCCTTTAACAGAAGGTCTTGTGTTTCTAGAGATTCTCCTGTGCAAATATTCCTGGGATGCTCACAGGTATAGTCCCAATGCCCTCTAGGCTTGGCCTGTTTGTGGTTCTAGTTAAGTTCCTTTTCCTCTCTAGTTTGGAGAACAAAAGGGCTAGAGGGACAGTTTCCTTCATGCTCAGACCTGCACCCAGCTCACACGGTCCTGCTCTGCAGGTTGCCGCTGTTCCTCACTGCCCACTCCCTGCCTGCCCTCATTCCTGGAGATCTTCCATGTGAAGCTCCATGTTTGTCTCCTCTCTGGCCAGCAGGGAAACTCATGTCAGAGGGATTGCTCCTGGCAGAGCTGTAGGCCCCCATGTCATGGTTTTTCCCTTTATGCTACACTGCTCCCCTTCTCAGAGCATAAAACACTCTAGCATGCTGTAAGTGTGTAATGGGGAGAGCTGGACCTGGGGGTCACCTCCTGTATTAATCAGGATTCTCCAGAGAAACAGAACCAATAGGATGTGTGCATTTATATATATATATAGAGAGAGAGAGACAGAAAGATCGTCTTTTAAGGAATCGGCTCATGTGATTGTGGGGCTGAAAAATCTGAAATTTTCAGGGCAGGCCAGAAGACTGTAGACCCAGGGAAGAGTTGATGTTGCAGTCTCAAGTCTGAAGGCAATTTGGAGGCAGAATTCCTTCTTCCACAAAAGACCTCAGTCTTTTCTCTTAAGGCTTTCAACTGATTAGATGACTCACCCACATTATGGAGAATAATCTGCTTTACTCAAAGTTTATTGCTTTAAATATTAATTTCATTTAAAATATACCTTCACAGTGACACCTAGACTGATGTTTGACAAAAAACTGAATACAGTGGCATAGCCAAGTTGACACATGAAATTAACCATCACACCAGGTGTGCTGTGGAGCTGGGCCCACTCTGCCAGGCTCCTGGGTCCCCTGCAGTGACTTTCCTCTCAGGCTGCTTATCCCTCACTGCAATCTGATGTCCGTGGGGGTCAGGGCCCAACTAAACACTTAATTCGAGTACAGTAGTGTGTCAAGTGGACAGAGCCCTTCTCTTAAACCCATCAACCCACCTTTACGGGTTTTGCATGAAATTTGTAGTTTTGTCTTTAAAGTCTCTTTCCCAAAGAGATCCTTCAGTTTTCAAACACTAAAATCTTTACGTTTATTTATTTTAAAACTCCATAGAGGGCCAGCCCTGTGGCTTAGCAGTTAAGTGCATGCGCTCCGCTACTGGTGGCCCGGGTTCGGATCCCGGGCGCGCACCGACGCACCGCTTCTCTGGCCATGCTGAGGCCACGTCCCACATACAGCAACTAGAAGGATGTGCAGCTATGACATACAACTATCTACTGCGGCTTTGGGGGAAAAAAAAAGGAGGAGGATTGACAATGGATGTTATCTCAGAGCCGGTCTTCCTCAGCAAAAAGAGGAGGATTAGCACGGATGTTAGCTCAGGGCTGACCTTCCTCACAAAAAAGATGGAAATGGAAAGTAAGTTGCTGGCTACCAGACAATAGCAGGAAGACAAACACACCATCCAACAGCCTGATGTTTGGAAGACTGAATTCAGAACATGGAAGGATATCTGGAGATGTCAATGTATAACGGTAACAGATGGGTGGTACGAAAGGCCAGGGAACCTGTGTCATACTCTATGGGTCCAGATGAGGGCTGAGAATATTTTCAGCCGTAGTGATTTAGACTTACCTAGACTCTCAACCTCAGATTCATTAAAACTATTTGGGTTTTTTTTTTTGTTTGTTTCATCTATTAAATATTCTCTAAATTTCACTTCTCTCCCTTTTTCCCATTCTGAAATCCTACCCTTTCCTTTTTTTTCAGTCTTTCTTCTTCAGGGATGCCAACGCTAGAATTCTTTTGGGATCCGGGCCTCTGTCACTAACTAGTGTCTGGTGACCAGTCACCCAAAGTGATTTTGATACTACTTGTTAATTTTACAGAATAAATTAACTGAGACATCATGGTCCATTGTGAAATGTTAACTTTTCTAATTCTGGCTACTAAGGATGTATATAGAGGGGATTAGGAAGGGTGGGGCCACTTAAATCTTATATCATCTCATCAAAAATGGCCTCATTATGGACTGTAGAAGGCCATGGCAATGTTCATACCAGAGAGGTGGAGGGGTAATGCATATACACTTTGGAAAATGAACAACACTGTTCACCTGTCTCAGCTTCCAGTCTTTGTAGGTGGAATCTGTCCAGCTTTGAATGAAAAACCAACTGTATCCAAAGCCAGAAAATATTTCTGAGCATCTACCCTAGATAAAACACTGTATTGATATACATACCCTATAACATAACACCACGTGTTCCTGAATGCCATTATGTTTGAAAAATTTTGCTATAATATGGGTCTGTCGTGGAACTAAACCAAGGGTTTAACTGCTTTAGAATGCAATGGACCAGACCTTCACCAGACCCCATGACATGGAGCCCAAGAGTATCACCATAAGGAAAATTTGTTCTTATCCAAGTCTTAATTGCTTGTGCAGTGAATATTCTTACGAACATGACCAGTCTGAAAGCATTTGCATCCATTAAGAAACAGTATATCATCAATATCTAATTCACTACTGTGGCTATTTAATGGACATATGTAATGTGGTGGGTATTGCACTAAGTATCTAAGCAGGAAACTTTAAGAAAAGGGTGTGGTCCAATTTGCAACTCCCTTGTCTTGGAATTTATTTCTCATGGTAATCTGGAAATTTTAATGTTAGTACCTTTCCGATTTTCATGGTCTCTCCCACTAAATAGCAAGTTCTCGGAATAGTAATCTAACTCTGTGATTACTTGAAACCCTTAGCGGCTAAGAGAGAGATTACTAGTATTCAGTCTCAGTGAGACCAGTCAGAAGGCTTAACACTGTGGCCAAAAAACAAAGCATAAAGCAAGTGTTTCTTTTTCTCCAGGTTAGTAGTTCTCTAGCTTTACTGCATATTAGATTTTTAAAATCCTGATGCTTGTACTGTACCCCAGACCAACAAAATCAGAATCTCTGGAGATGGTGGAGGCATGGGTAGTTTTTAAATCTCCCCCAGTGATTCCAATGTGAAACCAAGTTTGAGAGTCTGTGTCTGACCAGCACTTCTCAGGCTCTAATATTTGTACAAATCACCCGGGGACCTTGTTAAAAATGTAGATTCCCATTAAGTAGAGGTGAGGCCTGAGAGTCTGCGTTTCTAAAAGCTTGCAAGTGATGCTGGTGCTGTTGGTCCACAGCCCACACTGGATCAACAGGGTCCCAGGGACTCTGGGTAGGATACCAAGACTTCCAGTGGGGTAAAGTCAAGATGAAGTGTGTCAGGTGCAGCAGATGCTGTGGATCATGTCCCTCTACACCTGTTCCAGCCTCTCCTAGTGCGCCTTCCTGTATTGTCGAGGCAAGAATCCTAAAAACTACGTTTCCCATCGCATCTAGGGCTCTGAATCTGATTCCCATTCCATCAATCATAAGCGCTCAGGGGGCATTTGAATTCAGAACTGAGTTAAGTGGGAAAGGTGGCATCTTGCTCTGTGGATTGTAGCAAAAGTTCCAGAGCTGGAGTGAGCTGGCAGCAGAGCCCTTGTGGCCCATTTCCTCAGTGTGGACTTGGGAGTTGTTCGTGAATGCTCAGTCTTCTAGACTCTATGTCTTCAAGCCTTCCAACAATGCTGTAAGCTTTAAAATATTCTACACTAAATCCTTTCTGCAGAAGCTAGCTAGGATGAATTCTATTCTTTGAAATTAAACATTGACCAATACATCATGTGTTATAATAAGAGATGGCAAACAGTAACACTGAGTGGAATACAGGCAAAGCTGAGGTGAAAACAGATGTTGCTTACAAGGAGACAAGTAGTAGAGCCAGAGGATTCTCATGGACATGCTTGATGTCATTCCGGATTCTTTTAAGGACGTGGAACTCTCCTATTTGTGAAAGTCCCCCACCCTTTGTTTTGTTTTGTTTTTTACTAGTCACAGTCAAAGACTTTGAATTGGCACCTAGCCCCTAAGAACTACTTATCAAATATTTCTTTGGGGGATCCTGAAGGAACACTTTTCTAGAAGGGTGGTGAGACTCAGAGCTAATACTGAAGGAAGAGTTAAGAGATTAAGAAGGGGAAACTCCCTTATTTTCCTAGGATCCTATATGAATGGGGGTCTCCTGAGTTTGGGGTCAAGTTGTATCTTGCAGACAACTACCTTCTCTTTCTTAGCATGTTGCATCCCAACCTCAGGGACCAAGGAATTATTGCCAGGCTTCTGAAAAGCCACATAATCACCAAGCTTTTGGCTGTAGGCTGAATAAACAATGTCTCACACACATGTATATGACAATCCAATAAATATAGAAATGGCATGGTTAATAAAGTACAAATATATTTAAAATTATTGGAGAGTTTACAGTAGATTTTTCATTATGAGTTTTGTTAGGTCAACAAATACTAGAAAAAACAGCTACTAACAAGTAGAGATCTGCAAGATTTTTTTTTACATAAGTAAAAAAAGAGCCCTCATATTCAAAGTATTGGGTAAAATTGCCCAGTCCTTCTTGAAGTAGGGATTGCAAGTTCCAGCTGTTTCAGCTGTGACATGAGCTATAATAGGAAGAGTTTGTTCATAGCTGGGCAAGCAGAGGAGAAAGACCAAAGGGTCTGAATGAAGGTGTCAGCTCATGGCCCAGCTGCTGGCACCTCACATAGAGATTGTTGGTCTAGTTCCAGTCTGAAAGCTCTGGGTGGGGACAGTGGAAGTTGTTTTTATTAAGAAGGCTCCATCCTGGGCCGGCCCCGTGGCTTAGCAGTTAAGTGTGCACGCTCCACTGCTGGTGGCCCGGGTTCGGATCCCGGGCGCGCACCAACGCACGGCTTCTCTGGCCATGCTGAGGCCGCGTCCCACATACAGCAACTAGAAGGATGTACAGCTATGACATACAACTATCTACTGGGGCTTTGGGGGGTGGGAATAAAAAAATAAATAAAATCTTTAAAAAAAAAAAAAAGGCTCCCTCCTGTCTCTGATTCAGGGTCAAGGCAGGCAGGAAGCCCCACTTGGAAGCAGTCTGTGGTAGCAGCATACAGGTAAAAACACAGAGAAAATCCTGGACCAGAATACAGTCCTTCCCTCATTCAACAAACAGTCTTGACTATCAATTATATGCCAGGTAGAGTGCTAGGCTCTGGGGATGCTTATACCATTCTTGCCCTCGGGAAGCTTGCAATTGAGTGAGAGAGACATACAAATATATTGATGACCAAATACAATGGTAAAAGTATCAGGTTGGGGTGTAATCAATTAGGACCACTTTGCCAGTGAGTGGCCTATAAATAAAGAGAAAGATTCAGTCATTTTTCCTTCATTTCTTATACAAACTTCCCCTCAGGCTAACCAGAAAGTAGACAAGGGAAGGCTTGTCTTTATAGGCATCTATGTCTGTTCCCTCAGAGCCTAAGATTACACATGAAATCACTGTACTCCATGGGGGTTGGAGGAGAGAACAAGGCTGGCCAACAACGCCTTGTGATTAGCCCAACCAGATTTGGGTTCTCCCAAGGGTGGTTGGATGGCAGCTCACACACCTGCCTCAGCTCTGCCATTCTCGGGTGCCCCCATTCTCAGGTGATACGGATAGTACAGCTATGAGACATTATCACGGGATGCCTGTCTCTGCTCCTGCCCTGGTCCTGCCAGATCAAACATAATGCCCACAGAGGCAATTGGCCATAGATTCCTGAGCCTTGTTTACCTTGAGAACTTGGCACAGTTACCACAGCATATCCATTATTGATTTACAGGCTGTGTACGACACAACTCGCTGGGCTCCGTGCTGGGGTCCAGTTTCCCACTCGTCTGTCCCGCTGTCCCTCTTTGTTCCCAGCATTGCTCATCCAGGTGATGGCTTTCTTGGCCCAGGTGATCCACTTTTGTGAATCCCTCTAACTTACTTTAAGCATTTATTTGGTGGCTGTTCTTAACCATGCTTAACCAAATGCTTTTCATAGCAGAATGCACAGCTGTATAATTCACATGCTCCTTGACCTTAAAGGGGTGGAGGTGGGGGTATTGATGAAGACTGACAGTGTGTAGTTGAATGTTTCCATTAGCTCCATCTGACCAGTTCATCGCCTCTGTTTCCCCCAAGTTTCACTCCTGCATCACTGTCCCTATGCCTATGCCCAGTCCAAAGATGAAATGGGGTTCCCACAAGATCAGGCAGCATGGCTATTTGGGAGACCTGCTAGACATCACGCTCTTTTGGGGCTCTGGCCTTTGGCACCAAAAATCTCACCAATGCCCCGCAGCTGGGGACACACTGCAAGCTCCACTCCTCTCTAGACCCTGACCACCCCAAGGACCTCACACATCGGAGATGTGTGCATGCCATGCTGGGGGAGGCTGTCTGTTCTGCGTTCACACTCCCATTCATTTCAAGGACTATAGCAGTTACATTCTGAGTTTCTGCAAGAAACTTCCAGTCGTTTTCTGCTCAGCTCCAGCATCAGACTGGACGGAAGGGGAAAACCTAGCGAGGCTGGGCAGTGAGTGCGCATTTCGGGATTAAGAGCACTAACAAGTGTTTATCGTTTTCCTGTTTCGCTCGTTTTTCTACCACATCTCCTCACTTTCTCATCTCTCCTTATTCTGCCTGCTTTCACAGAGAAGTAGTGTGGACAGTAGTGTTCTAAGCGCTAGGGGTCTATCTTTGGGGGAGTCATCCTGGCTCTACACCACAGACTCTTTGTGAGGCCTCAGGCTCAGTGACTAGGTTGCTTCTCGGCTACAAAGTGGGGTGTGGGAAGCTGGGGCGAGACGCCGGTTGAGGAGCTGTTCTTGGTGGCAGCCCTCTTTCCTGGCACCGTGCCCTGTACCCTCAGTTGGTGGCATGGGAGTTCTTACCAGTCTGACACTAAGAGTGTGATTCAAACAGTGGGCACCTCCTGAATGGTTTCTCTGCTTCCCCTCCAGCTCCCTCATAGTGCCCTCTCCCCATAGCTGCCAGGGTGACCTCACACCCTGGATCACACCAACTGGATCATGTCCTTCCTCCTCTTCAGACCCTCCAATGGTTTTTCTTTACTAAGAACAACATCCAAGCTCCTTATCACGGCCCACAAGACCATATCTGAACTGGCCCCTGCCTCCCCTGACCAACTCACTTCCCACCTCTTTTCCCCTACTCACTGTGCTCCAGCCACACTGAGTTCTGGTTGCACCAGCACTGTCAATTGCTCCCTCTCTCAGGGCCTTGGCACTTGCTGTTCCATCTGTCTGCAGTGCTTTTCCCCAGAACTTTGGATAGCTGCCTCCTTCTTCTCATTCAGGGCTCAGCTCAAACGCCACTTTCTCAGAGTGCCTTTCCTCTGACCCTACTGCATTTTCCCAAGCTTTCTGTCTCAGATTTGTTTGTGGACACTGTGACAGGATTCAAAGGGTAGCTTTAGGTCTACCTAACAGCTAGACTTGGTGCCCTAGTTGGCAGGCCCCATGGCAAGACGGGGTAAGTGACAGCGCAGGAGACGGTCATTCTGAAATCCACTCCCATTTCCTGTTCTGAAGTCCCTTCAGACTAGGAGGAAGAGAAAGGCCATCTGTAGGTAGGGGGACCAACCACCATGGTTTGCCTGGGACTGTAGTGTTTCATGGGATATGAGATTTTTCAGATCTAAAACTGGGAGAGTCCCAAGAAAACCGGGCTAAGTTGACCCCAGATGTCTTGATAAAGTGCAATAGTTGGTTTTAAATCCAACCGAATCACTTTTGTCCACTTCATCTATTCTTTCACAGGTCTCATAGCTTTGCCCAGGTCATGGAAGTTAGGTTCCAAAGAACAAATACTTGTTGCAATACCTTGTATGACTTTACGTGGGAGGATTCAATAGGAAAACACCTTGCAATAAACACACACAGACACGCTAAAAGCAAACATGCCATACAGCCTGAACACAATATGGCTCTGGTCCCCAGCCCTTTGCGCAGCATCTGTCATATGAGCTTGACAAATATTTGATATGCTGTTGAACCAAGTTTAACTGAGTACATTATTGGATCACATTCAAAAATCTCAGGGCCAGAAAATCTGAAGAAACTAGGCTGTTCTAGAAATTCTTCACAGCCGGAAACTGAGAAAGATGGCATAGTCTAAATATAGCTGGTTACCATTACCTCTGGTGACCAAATTGATCCTTCAATAGAGAGGATGCTCTGCCACCTGGTGGTAACTCTTAGCATTGCTCCCTGGTAAACACAACTCCTGGGTTGGGTGAATTGATTGTGCATAGAATCAGAGAAAGTAAGGGCTAGGAGACTCCCTGTGCTGTGACATTTCCAACCACTAAAATGGAAAAATCGAACAAAGAATATTTTTAAATGATTTGTGAATTCCTTTATATGAGAAATCTCACAATAGGGTAAGGGAAAGGAAAAAGAAAACTAAAATCTGTAGAATACTTATGTGAGCTAGACATTGTACATAGATTATTTCTCCTCACAACCTTGGAATATGGATAGTATCATATTTATTTTACAGATGATGAAATGCATACTTAGAGAGATTAAGACATTTCTCTGGCATTAAACAAGAAAGTAAAGGGTAAGGCACAATTCTTTCTGGCTCCAAAGCATGAACAGGCTGTTACACTGCATTTTGCCAAATTTTTAACAGATCACTTTTTATTTTTTTATTTATTTATTTTTTTGTGAGGAAGACCAGCCCTGAGCTAACATCCACCGCCAATCCTCCTCTTTTTGCTGAGGAAGATTGGCCCTGGGCTGACATCTGTGACCATCTTCCTCTACTCTGTATGTGATGCCACCACAGCGTGGCTTGACAAGTGGTGCGCCACCAGGGATCTGAACCTGCAAACCCTGGGCCGCCGAAGTGGAGCACGTGCATCTAACTGCTGCGCCACCGGGCCGGCCCCACAGATCAATTTTAAAAAATTAACTTTATTGCAGTATAGTTTACATACAATATATTTTATGTTTTTAACATTTTGTATTGAAATAATTATATATTCACAGGAAGTTGCAAAAATTTTACATCTTATATAACCTTAGTGCAATATCAAAACCAGGAAATTGACATTGGTATGGTGTATGTGTACGCTATTTTATCACATGTGCAAATTCATGTAACCTCTACTGCAATCAAGAGACAGAACTGTTCCATCACCACAAAGACCCCCTTCATTGTCACGCTGTTTTGTGTCCGTCTCAGCCTATCAATAGTGGTGCTATTGGCTAGAAATGCCTGATGTTCTCGCCTGGGCCCACACTACTTGTGGTGAGCACCCACAGACATTTCCCCTTTCAGAGCCACTGTTGTGGCTGGACAAGCTTTTGTGGTTCTTATTATGATTGCAAGACCCACCTCAGCAACAAACAACAGAGAACTTTGAAAAAACAATGTTGATTATTCACGGATCTTGGAGGGAATACAGCATGCTCAGGGCCACACAGCAAGGCTGTGTGTAGAGAGAGAGAGGGCGGACCTGGGGTTCTGCATTTATTGGGGTTGAGGGAGGGTTGCCTGGGGTTTCTCAGGTTCACTCTTTCAGAAACTAAAGCATGGGAAGGGAAAAGCAGGCTCCCTCAAAGGGTCAGTTATCTAGGTCACCCAGGGCTTTCTACAACGGAGACTGCACGGGTGAGGTGGCCTGGCTCTCATCTAGTTGTGTAGCTGACAGTGTATTTATTCAAGATGGACGTCTTTGAAATGGATGCCTTGGCAATCAAAAGCTTAATGTCAGACACTTACATTACAATCAAAAAGGCTACACACACCCACACCTTTCCCCTCCACCATTCCTAAACCCTGGCAACTGTTAATCTGTTCTTCATCTCTGTAATATCATTTGACAACATTATTTAATTGGAACCATACAGTATGTAATGTTTTGAGATGGGCTTTTTTTCACTCAGCATAATGCCCTGAGGTTCATCCAAGTTGTGTGTATAAATAGTTCATTCTTTCTCATTGGCTATAATATGTGTTTTTTCCTGTGATTAAACGTGTTGAGCGTTTGAGCAGCTATAGACAAATATTTATTGGCAAGCAAAGAGGCTAGCGACTGAGTAAGCAGCTAAAAAAAAAGATGGTAGTAGTTTGAGTGTGAAGTGATGGGACAAGTCCTGGACCTGTATCATACCTGTAAAGGAAGAGCTATAGAGAAGAGAGTTTACATGCTGTATCAGCAATGAGGGCGGAAACCGAACATGATTCCAGGTCTGCACACCTGAAGCCCAGCAGAACACCTGAGTGACCAGGTACGGTGGGCAGCCATTCCACCTTTTCCTGTACCACAGTGATTGTTTGAGGAATGGGCACTTGACCCAGACCTGCACCAAACAGGCCCTGGCATTCCCCATCCACGTGACCTAAGCTGGTTCAATCAGAAGTGAGCCTCAGGAATTTTGTTGAATGGTTGGCCAAAGGGAAGTGCCTTTCTCTCCCAGGATTTGGAGGAAGAAGCTCTGGATCAAACATATCTTGAGGTTCATGTTACCTTTGTACTTTCAAATCACATAAATTACACATTCCTTCTACTGGTGAAGCCAGTTTGCAGTGGGTGCTTGTTACTTTGCTATGTAAAGAGTCCCAACTCTTTGGGATACCAAAGAAATACCAAAAAAAAAAGAAAGTTCCTTGTTTTGTACTGATGAGTCAGGTTCCACGGAATGGATGTACCACAATTTGTTTGATCATTCATCCACTGAAGAACATTTTAGTTGTTTCCAGTTTTTATTATTACAAATAAACTTTTATGAACATTCAGGCATAGGTTTTTGTGTGGACATGTTTCCATTTTTCTGGTCTAAATGTCCAGGAGTGAAATCGCTGGGTCATATTGTGGTTGCATGTTTTGTTTTTTAACTAAAGTAGTTTACCAAACTACTTTCCAGAGTGGTCTACCATTTTACATTCCCTCCAGCAATGGAAAAGAGATCCACTTTCTTCACATCCTTGCCAGCATTTGGTATCGTCACTCATTTTTAGTTTAGTTGTTTTAATAGGTGTGAGTGGGGGCCGGCCCCGTGGCTTAGCAGTTAAGTGCACGCGCTCTGCTACTGGCAGCCCAGGTTCGGATCCCGGGCGTGCACCAATGCACCGCTTCTTTGGCCATGCTGGGGCCGCGTCCCACATACAGCAACTAGAAGGATGTGCAACTATGACATACAACTATCTACTGGGGCTTTGGGGAAAAAACAAAACAAAAAGGAGGAGGATTGGCAATAGATGTTAGCTCATAGCCGGTCTTCCTCAGCAAAAAGAGGAGGATTGGCAGATGTTAGCTCAGGGCTGATCTTCCTCACACACACAAAAAAATAATAATAGGTGTGAGTGATATCTCAATGTGGTCTTTTTTTTTGCAGGAGAATATTTGCCCTAAGGTAACATCTGTTGCCAATCTTCCTCCTTTTTGCTTCCGTCTCCCCACTTTCCTCCCCAAAGTCCCAGTACATAGTTGTGTATAGTTGTAAGTTCTTCTGGTTCTTCTCTGTTAGCCATCGCCATAGCATGGCTACTGACAGATGAGTGGTGTGGTTCTGCACAAGGGAACGGAACTTTGGCGGAACAGGCTGCCAAAGTGGAGCCTGCCAAACTTAACCGCCAGGCCATCAGGGCTGGCTCCAATGTGATCTTAATTTGCTTTTCCCTAATGGCTAGTGAGGTTGAACATCTTTTTGTGTGCTTATTTTCCTTCAGTATATGCTGTCGAAGTAAAATAACCAGTAACCACTCTATAGATAAGAGAGATAGGTGAGTTTTACTGAGCCGCAGTGAGGATTATAACCTAGGAAGGCCTTTTCCAGAAAGCAAGAAAGTACTCTGGAGAAGCACAGTTTTCAGTACAGTCTTCTATCTTTTTAGAACAAAGAATTTACATTAAACACACCCAGGATACATATTCATCAAAGTTTCAAAGAGGAATTCAGTCGCCAATTAACAAGCCAACATGATCCTGATGTCTGGAAAGGGACTAATATGGGCGTTACCAATAGGATGTAGGAGGAGAAGTGTGCATTGTTGTCTTAAGAGAGTGCATTCTTTAATGGTTAAAGCAGATGTACAATGTATGTCTGACAGGTCATAAGTCAGGCTTTTTAGTTCAAGCTGAATCAGTTTTGAACCCAAATAGTTACCCATATACCTCAACATGTGAAAATCTCTTATCAGTGTCGTGCTTAAGAACTCTTCAACAAGGCCTAGGTCCTGAAGATTTTCTCCTACGTAATTGTGGTATCGTGATATAATAAGAAATATATCTTGGTCTTGTAGGAGAGGAAGAGAATTCCTCTACCCTCTGGGTCCTTCCGGCTGGGTTATGAATTAAATTGACCTGAGACAGAATAACAAGAGAAAATCGAACAAAGCTTTATAACATGTATACAGGGGAGAAACCCGGAAAAGCTGAGTAACTCACCAAAATGGCAGAGGCTGCCAGTTTAAATAGCATCTTTTGCTGAAGACAGAGGAGGATGTTGGAGGTGGGAGGAGTCAGTAATGGAATTTTGGAGGGAAGGGAGACAATTTACGTGGAGATGGAAATGCAAATGTTTATTAAACAAGTTTTGCTGGGTCAAAAATAGGCTCGTTGGTGCCTTTCTAGCACACCTATTTTACATTATACTATGGTTATCTTATGGTACTAGCTCCTTCCTGGAACAGGCCTTCTATGTTCAATTCTTTTAGGCAGTTTGGGAGAAGGTCATGTGTTCTTCCTGGGCTGGCCCCGTGGCTTAGCGGTTAAGTGCGTGCGCTCTGCTGCTGGCGGCCCGGGTTCGGATCCCGGGCGCACGCAGACGCACCGCTTCTCTGGCCATGCTGAGGCTGCGTCCCACATACAGCAACTAGAAGGTTGTGCAGCTATGACATACAACTATGTACTGGGGCTTTGCGGGGGAAAAAAAAATAAAATCTTAAAAAAAAAAAAAAAGTGTTCTTCCTGAGTCTTCTGAGCCTTCACTGTCTTCAGCTTGAAATAATCTGCATACCAGAGTGGCACATCTTGGGGCAGCCTGCCCTGAACCCCACCAGTCTTTATCCACATTCCTCCTGGTACACACTTTTAAAACCCTTGTAATTTCTAAGTGATAAAAGCTATAGAAGCATCTTTTGTTATAACTAGTTTTTATTCCCAGCTCCTGAAATAGCTCCAGAGTGTAAAGGTGAAAGGAGTCTTTTGTTATTCATTACAAGCTCCTTTCAACCATATCTGAGTTTTTGTTAATGAGGTAACTTTTGGAAAGCCCCTAAGGATGAGGGGGTGGTGCTGGTCACCAAGAGAGCCAACCATCGATTAAAGAGTAGGAATTTTCAGTCCCACCCCTGCCTCAGGGGAGGCGAGACGGGCTGGAGATCGAGTTTAATCACCAATGGCCAATGATTTAATCAATCATGGCTATGTAATGAAGCTTCCATAAACATCTCTAAAATAAGAGGTTTGGAAACCTTCCAGGTTGGTGAACAAGTGGAGGTGCTTGGAGAATGGCGTCCCAGGAGAGGACATGGAAGCTCGAGCCCCTTCCCGCATATCTTGCCCTATGTATCTCTCCCATCTGTCTGTTCCTAAATTGTATCCTTTTATATTAAACTGATAATCTAGAAGGAAAATGTTTTTCTGAGGTCTGTGAGCCGTTCTAGCAAATTATCTAGCCCAAGGAGGGGGTTGCAGGAAGCTCCAATTTCTAGCCAGTCAATCAGAAGCTCAGGTGACAACCTGGGACTTGCAATTGGCATCGAAGTGGGAGCAGTCTTGTGGGACTGAGCCCTTAACCTGTGGGGTCTGTGTAACTCCAGATAGATAGTGTCAGAATTGAATTGAATCGTAGGACACCCAGCTGGTGTCTGCATAGAACCAGAGAATTGGTCAGTGTGGGGGAAAAAAAGCTACACATGGTGTCAAAAGTAAAGTATTGAGAGTACTAGTAGAGTAGAAAAGAAACAGGAATTTTCCTTTTGGTAATCTTCTAAAAATTTTTAGTTGTGCATTTTACATTTAAAACTATGAACCATTCTGAATTAATTTTTTAATGAAGGGTGAGCTTTAGGTTGAGGTTCTTTTTTTTTTTTGCTTATGGTTATCAGTGGTAAGCTGAATAATGGCCCCTCAAAGATGTCCACATCCTAATATCTGGAACCTGTGATTGCTACCTTATATGGCAAGAGGAATTTTGCAGATGTGATTAAGTTAAAGTTCTTGAGAGGGGGCCATTATCCTGGCTTATCTGTGTGGGCCAGGTGTAATCACAAAGCTTCTAGTAAAAGGGAAGCAGGAGATCAGAGTGAGTAGTAGGAGATGTGACCACGGAACCAAGATGTTGAGTGATGTAGGAAGGAGCCACAAGCCAAGAAATGCAGGCAGCCTCTACCAGTTAGTGACAAAGACGGGACTGAAAATTAGTTCTTCTAACCCAATTCTTTATTCTTTCCATTACACTATATAGTTTCTACATGATGTTATATGTTAAATCATATATGTTGTTAAGCAACAGAAATTCAGCTGAGTAAATTTGATGATCTAATTGGCTTTATTCAACAATTCATGAATTGAGCAGCATCCCATCTAGAAAGTAGCAGGGAGTTCCAAGGAGTTGTAGAAAATGGAAAGTTTTTATAGGCAGAAGGGGGTGGGAAGAGGAAGTTATAAAAACAAAGAGCAGGCTGTCTTAGGCATGGTCACCTTCCCTTAGGGGCGGGAATGGCAGGGGTCTTATCAGGCAGATTACCTCCCTCGCTAGTGTTGATCAGGAAATTCCAGACTGGTTTAAAATTCCGCTCCTGGGAGAGATTGAAACTGCAGTTAGGCTAGGTAGTAAGTCTTGGTTTGCCGACATGGGGCTTAGCACGAGTGACTCCATTTTGGATCTGTTACCTCTTTTTAACAATGTTATATATGTTAAATCATATTTTAATAAACTGTAAGCAGTTATATAATATCTGGGTTGTACTGAAATTTTAACATGCTGATTTTGTTCATTCATCATCCATCCATCCATCCATCCATCCACCCATCCAATAACCACATACTGAGTGGTGCCTACCTTGTGCTAGGGTAAAGTCCTGAGGATGCAGACATAAAAGATGCAGGCTCTAGGCTCTGACCTCGAGGAGTTTGCCCTCTAGTGGCCAAAAATATGAATAGGTAGATATACATGTACATATATGAGTGTGAATAGTACTGTGACAAGTTTATTTAGTAAGTGAGGCCTGAGCTGGGTCTTAGACGATGAGTAGGAGTTAACCAGATGAGGGTGAAGCCTGGTGGGACAGAGTGGTTGTAGAGAGGACATTCTAGGCTGAGGCACCAGGTCTTGCAAAGGCACGAAGACATGACAGAACATGGTGAACTAGGTAAACTATTGGCTGGCTATGATTGGTGTTTAGGCAGTGAGGGTGCTAGTGAGGGAGGAGGATGTTGAAGGAAAAGGCAAGGGTCAGCTCCTGGAAGGCCCCTGCATGCCTAGTTAAGAAGTTTGGAACTGATCCTGAAAACAATGAGGTTCCATTGTAAGATTTAAACCAGGATAACATGATCAGATTTAAAAAAAAAAATTGCTCTAATGGTTGTGGAAGGGAGTTGAAACTGGGGAAAGGGAGAGAAGTTATGAAGCTGTTGCGGTAATCTAGAATTGATAAATGCCTGAACTGAGGAGCTGCCATTGGACATAAAGAAAGGGGCTGGGTCTAAGGGTAATACAGGTGGTAGAACGTGTAGGCAGAAAGTGATTAATTGGATATAGTGAAAGAGAGGACTATTCCTAAAACTCTGGCTTGGAATTTGTTCATTCATTCATTCATTCATTCACTCATTCATTGCAAATGGTTCTTGCTTGTTGGTGGCTTAAATCTATCATCTGTAGGGAAATATAGACATTTCCGATGATCTGGTGTTGGTTATGATAGTATTTAACTGGAATAGCATTGTAAATCAACTTTCCTTTCTTTTGTGCAAAATGTACACAATAAAATTTGCCTACAAAAATATTATAACTCCAGCTATTTTTTCCCTTTGCCACATTGCTCACTCGTGGATTGTTTCCCTGACACTAGCAGATGGTAGCTGTGTATATGGGAGATGCCAACCCATTTTAATATTTTATTGATTGTTTAATGTATTTGTAACTCCACCTGTTTCCAAAAAGAATTTGAAAGAGCCTACTATGAAAACACAAATACAATAGGACTAAACATAATGAGTACAAAGCAAAAGATTGATGGATAGTCTTGGTACTCCCTTGTACAAGTGGTGCTATTTTCAACTTCCTAGCATCCATTTCTTTCTTCCGCCCAGTAAGAGTACCCTCATTTTTATTCCATCCCTCCTCTCCACAGTCCTTGAGCTTCCAGGGACTCCAGCTCCTAAAGAATTTGAGGCCCAAACTAAGCAAAATCCACCTCCCCCAATTGGTTCTGAGTGGGCGTATTCTTTAAATTGGTCCAATTAAAGTAAACCTGAGGACTTTTGCTCAGAGGCTGGGGGACACTCAACTGAAGCTTCTGGTAGTCATCTTGAGATGTAAGGAGAGGGTCCATCTGAGTCTGGAGACAATTTAAGGGAGGCCGAGCTGAGACACGGATTATAGTTACATCCTTTGAAATGGAAATCAGGGGGCCGGCCCCATGGTGTAGCGGTTGGGTGCGCGTACTCCGCTGCTGGCGGCCCAGGTTCTGACCAGGCGCGCACAGACACACCGCTTGTCAGGCCATGCTATGGTGGCGTCCCACATAAAGTGGAAGAAGATGGGCACAAATGTTAGCTCAGGGCCAGTCTTCCTCAGCAAAAAGAGGAGGATTTGCAGATGTTAGCTCAGGGCTGATCTTCCTCACAAAAAAAAAAAAAAACAAAAAAAAAGAAATTGAAATCAAGCTGAGCTGTGGACTATTTGGTTTGGGGAACCAATGAATTTCTTTGTGGCTGGACCCAGTTTGGGCTGGGTTTTCTGACTCCCAGAAGTGACAGATTTCCTAACTTGAAGACCTCCCTGGGAGGGGCTTCTTGCTCTGGGAAAGTCAAGGCTAGTAAGAACTGACGTGGAGCCCAGGGGAAAAGAGGTTTGAAACCAGCCACCGAAACCTACTTTGTTTTGGGTAAACAGTATCCTTTTTAGACAGCACATTCACCTGTTACTCCATTAGGTTGGGGCAGCAGGGTGGGAGGCAAGGTCCCTGGGGGTAATAAGGAAAAGCACATTTGCCTTAAGGAGGGAAAGACCCAGGGAAGCAGCTTTGGGTTCCTCAACAAAAAGATGTAGACCCTCTGCCCAGAGGCCTCTGCTGTAAATACAGCTCAATCCCAACAATAATCTTGGAGAGATGCTGGGTGTTTGGAAACACCAGGGTAGGGCAGCTTCTTGAAGGAACCTCAACCAGACTTGCTTCCAACCAAAGCCTGCAAGGCTTTTCTTCCTTCTGACTCCACTGTCTGCTCTTCAATATATAATGAGCTTCACTAAATACGTCCTTCATCCAGGTATCTCTGTCCTCCGATCCTGCGTCACAGAGGCCCCAAAGTTGTGTTTTTCAAACTGCTGATCTCTACCCACTAGCAGTTGTGAAATCAATTTGGTAGTCTCAACTAATGTTAAAAAAAAAACAAACAGACAATATCAGTACATTACATATAATGAGTCAGTGCTGTTTTCATGAATATTTTTTCAGTGTTGCTATGTATAATGTAGTCCTTGCTGTGGGTCTGGGTGAAAGGTTGAATGGGTTTAGCTGCGACTCTTCTTAGAGGACTTGGGGTGGGAAGCCACGGTGGGATGACGGGAGCTAGAGGGGATGAGGGAGGGGAAAGAAGCTGGATAAAATGGAGCTGCTAATTACAGCTGTTTTTTTCACCCCTACAGCTTTTTTTTTTTTTTTTTTGGAGGAAGATCAGCCCTGAGCTAACATCCGTGCTAATCCTCCTCTTTTGGCTGAGGAAGACCAGCTCTGAGCTAACATCTATTGCCAATCCTCCTCCTTTTTCTTTCCCCCCAAAGCCCCAGTAGATAGTTGTATGTCACAGTTGCACATTCTTCTACTTGCTGTATGTGGGACGCGGCCTCAGCATGGCCAGAGAAGCGGTGCGTCTGTACGCGTCTGGGATCTGAACCCGGGCCACCAGTAGCGGAACACCGGCACTTAACCACTAAGCCACGGGGTCGGCCCTCTACTGCTTTTTTTAAATTGATGTCTTAATTGTTTATAACATTGTGAAATTTTAGTTGTACGTTATTATTTGTCCATCACCATATAAATGCCTCCCTTCACCTCTTGTGCCCCCTGCCCAACCCACTTGCCCCTGGTAACCACCAAACAGTTCTCTCTGTCCGTGTGTTGGTTTATCTCCCACATCTGAGTGAAATCATATGGTGTTTGTCTTTCTCTCTCTGGCTTATTTCACTTAACGCAATACCCTCCAGGTCCATCCATATTGTTGCAAACGGGATGATTTTGTCTTTTTTTATGGCTGAGTAGTATTCCATTGTATATATATACCACATCTTTCTTATCCAGTCATCAGTCGAGGGACAGTTGGGTTGCTTCCACTTCTCGGCTATAGTGAATAATGCTTCGATGAACATAGGGGTGCATAAGCCTCTTTGGATTGTTGATTTCAAGTTCTTTGGATAAATACCCAGAAGTGGGGCAGCTGGATCATAAGGTATTTCTATTTTTAATTTTTTGAGGAATCTCCATACTGTTTTTCACAGAGGTTGCACCAGGTTGCATTCCCACCAGCAGTGAATAAGGGTTCCTGTTTCTTCACAACCTCTCCAACATTTGTTATTTTTTGTCTTGGTGATTACAGCCATTCTAACGGGTGTAAGGTGATATCTTAGTGTAGTTTTGATTTGCATTTCCCTGATGTTTAGTGATGGCACATGAACATCTCTTCATGTGCCTATTGGCCATCTGTATATCTTCCTTGGAAAAATACCCGTTTATATCCTTTGCCCATTTTTTGATCGGGTTGTTTGTTTTTTTGTTGTTTAGTTGTGTGAGTTCTTTATATATTTTGGAGATTAACCCCTTGTTGGATATATGATTTGCAAATATTTTCTCCCAGCCGGTGGGTTGTCTATTCATTTTGATCCTGGTTTCATTTGCCTTGTAGAAGCTCTTTAATCTGATGAAGTCCCACTTGTTTATTTTTTCTTTTGTTTCCTTTGTCCGAGTAGACATGGAATCTGACAAGATCCCTTTATGACCTATGTCAAATAGTGTACTGCGTATATTTACTTCTAGGAGTTTTATAGTTTCAGGTCTCACGTTCAGATCTTTGATCCATTTTGAGTTAATTTTTGTGTATGGCAGAAGAAGATGGTCCACTTTCATTCTTTTGCATGTGGCTGTCCAGTTTTCCCAACACCATTTATTGAAGAGACTTTCCTTTCTCCATTGTATGTTCTTAGCTCCTTTGTTGAAGATTACCTGTCTGTAGATGTGTAGTTTTATTTCTAGGCTTTCAATTCTGTTCCATTGATCTGTGTGTCTGTTTTCTTAACATTACCATGCTGTTTTAATTACTATCACTTTGTAGTATATTTTGAAGTCAGGGATTGTGATGCCTCAATGTTTGTTCTTTTTTCTCAGGATTGCTTTAACTGTTCAGGATCTTTTCTTGCCCCATATGAATTTTAGGATTCTTTGTTCTATTTCTGTGAAGAATGTCCTTGGGATTCTGATTGGGATTGCATTGAATTTGTAGATTGCTTTAGGTAGTATGGACATTTTAACTATATTTATTCTTCCAACCCATGTGCATGGGATAATTTTCCATTTCTTTATGTCATCATCGATTTCTTTCAATAATGTCTTATAGTTTTCATTGTATAGGTCTTTCACCTCCTTGGTTAAATTTATTCCTAGGTATTTTATTCTTTTTGCTGCAATTGTAAATGGGATTATCTTTTTGAGTTCCCTTTGTGTTAGTTCGTTATTAGCATATAGAAATGCAACTGATTTTTATAAGTTGATTTTGTACCCTGCAACTTTGCTGTAGTTGATTATTTCTAATAGTTTTCCAATGGATTCTTTAGAGTTTTCTATATATAAAATCATGTCATCTGCAAATAGTGAGAGTTTCACTTCTTCATTGCCTATTTGGATTCCTTTTATCCCTTTTTCTTGCCTAATTGCTTTGGCCAAAACCTCCAGTTCTATGTTGAATAAGAGTGGCAAGAGTGGGCACCCTTGTCTTATTCCTGTTCTCAGAGGGATGGCTTTCAGTTTTTCCCTGTTGAGTATGATGTTGGCTGTGGGTTTGTCATGTATCTCAACATTTATTATGTCGAGATGATACTTTCCTTCTGTACCCATTTTGTTGAGAGTTTTTATCATAAATGGATGTTGGATCTTGTCAGATGCCTTCTCTGTGTCTATTGAGATGAACATGTGGTTTTTATTCTTCGTTTTGTTAACGTGGTGTATCACGTTGCTTGATTTGCAGATGTTGAACCATCCCTTTGTCCCTGGTATAAATCCCACTTGGTCATGGTGTATGATCCTTTTAACATATTGCTGTATTCAGTTTGCCAATATTTTGCTAAGGATTTTTGCATCTATGTTCATCAGCGATATTGGCCTGTAGTTTTCCTTTTTTGTATTGTCCTTGTCTGGCTTCAGTATCAAGGTGATGTTGGCCTTGTAGAATGTGTTATCTTCCTCTATTTTTGGAATAGTTTGAGAAGGATGGGTATTAAGTCTTCTTTGAATGTTTGGTAAAATTCTCTGGAGAAGCCATCTGGTCCTGGACTTTTATTTTTTGGGAGGTTTTTGATTACTGTTTCAATCTCTTTACTTGTGATTGGTCTATTCAGATTCTCTATTTCTTCTTGGTTCAGCTTTGGGAGGTTACATGAGTCTAAGAATTTATCCATTTCTTCTAGATTATCCAATTTGTTGGCATATAGTTTTTCATAGTATTCTCTTATAATCCTTGTATTTCTGTGATATCCATTGTGATTTCTCCTCTTTCATTTCTAATTTTATTTATTTGAGCCTTTTCTCCTTTTTTCTTAGTGAGTCTGGCTAGGGGTTTGTCAATTTTGTTTATCTTCTCAAAGATCCTTTGTTTCATTGATCCTTTCTCTTGTTTTTTTGGTTTCAATTTCATTTATTTCTGCTCTAATTTTCATTATTTCTCTCTTTCTTTTTTTTTTATTTATAATTTTATTTATTTACTTTTTCCCCCCAAAGCCCCAGCAGATAGTTGTAGGTCATAGCTGCACATCCTTCTAGTTGCTATATGTGGGACGTGGCCTCAGCATGGCTGGACAAGCAGTGCGTCGGTGCACGCCCGGGATCTGAACCCGGGCTGCCAGTAGTGGAGCGCGCACACTTAACCGCTAAGCCACAGGGCCAGCCCTCCGGATATTTTCTGATTTCTCCTTTAATTTCATCAATCATCCATTGGTTGTTCAGTAGCATGTTGTTTAGTCTCCACATCTTTGTCACTTTCCCAGTTATTTTCTTGTAGTTGATTTCTAGTTTCATAGCATTAGGGTCAGAAAAGATGCTTGTTATGATTTCAATTGTCTTAAGTTTATTGAGACATGCCTTGTTTCCCAACATATGATCTATCCTTGAGAATGTTTCATGCATGCTTGAGAAGAGTGTGTATTATGCTATTTTTGGATGGAGTGCCCTATATATGTCTATTAAGTGCATCTCATCTAGTTTTTCATTTATGTCCACTATTTCCTTATTGACTTTTTGTCTGGATGATCTATCCATTGATGTAAATGGGGTGTTAAGATCCCCTACTATTATTGTATTGTTGTTAATATCTCCTTTTAGGTTTGTTAATAGTTGCTTTATGTACTTTGATACTCCAGTGTTGGGTGCATATATATTTATAATTGATATGTCTTCTTGGTGAAGTGTCCCTTTTATCATTATATATTGCTCCTCTTTGTCTCTCTTAACCTGTTTTATCTTGAATTCTACTTTGTCTGATATGAGTATGGCAACACCTGCTTTCTTTTGTTTGCCATTAGCTTGGAGTATTGTCTTCCATCCTTTCACTCTCATCCTGTGTTTGTCTTTAGAGCTGAGATGTGTTTCCTGGAGGCAGCATATTGTCGGGGCTTGCTTTTTAATCCATCCTATCACTCTGTGTCTTTTGATTGGAGAATTCAATCCATTTACATTTAGAGTGATTATTGATATATGTGGGCTTAATGTTGCTATTTTTTTGCTCATTTTCTGGTTCTTTTGCATTTGCTTTGTTTGTTGTCCCATGTGTTTTGGACTACCACTTCAGTTTGGTAGTTCTATATGATGACTCTTTTAGTTTTCTCTTTATTTCTTGTATGTGACTCTGTTCTGATTATTTGTTTAGTGGTTACCTTGAGGTTTGTATAAAAAATCTCATTGATGAGATAGTCCATTATCTCATGACCTCTTATTTCCTTAGACTAAGTCAATTTCATCCCTTTCCTCTTCCCTTTCTATTATTGTCACAACTTATTCCTTCTTGTGTTGTGAGTGTGTGTTTAAAGTGATGAGGTTATAATTTATTTTTGGTGTTTTCCTTCCCTTAATCTTTGGTTTTTGCAATTAAGTGTTTGCTAACCTATCCTGATAGAGAGCTGCAATTTTTCTGATTTTGTCTACCTATTTTTCTCCTTGCTTGAAGCTTTGTATCCCCTTTCTCTTTTTTTTTTTTTTCCGGGCATGAGGGCCTTCTTGAGCATTTCTTCTAGTGGGGGTCTCATGGCAATGAACTCCCTTAGCTTTTGTTTATCTGAGAAAGTTATTATTTCTCCATCATATTTGAAGGATATTTTCACTGGATTCAGCATTCTTGGCTGAAAGTTTTTGTCTTTCAGAATTCTGAATATATCATTCTGGTCTCTGCTGGCCTGTAAAGTTTCCATTGAGAAATCTGCTGAGAGCCTGATGGGAATTCCTTTGTACATTATTATTTTGTTTTTGGTCTAGCTGCCCTTAATATTGTTTCTTTGTCATTGACTTTTGACAGCTTTACTACTATATGCCTCAGAGAAGTTCTTTTCATGTTGATATATATAGGCAATCTATTGGCTTCATTCACTGGTATTTCCAGCTCCTTCCCCAGATTTGGGAAGTTCTCAGCTATTATTTCCTTGAACAATATCTCTGCTCCTTTTTGCCTCTCTTCTCCCTCAGGAATACCTATAATCCTTATGTTGCATTTCCTAATTGAGTCAGATATTTCTCAAAAATTTCTTCATTTCTTTTTAGTCTTAGTTCTCTCTCCTCCTCTATCTGGAGCATTTCTGCATTCCTAACCTCAATACTGCTAATTCTTTCCTCCATATTGTCAGCTCTGTTCTTTAAAGATTCCAGATTTTCCTTCATCTCCTCCATTGTGTTCTTCATCTCCAACAATACTGATTGGTTTTTCTTTATGGTTTCAATTTCTTTTGTGAAGAAATTCTTGATATCATTGAATTGTCTATCTGTGTTTTCTTGTAATTTGTTGAACTTTTTTATGATAGATATTTTGAATTCTCTGTTATTTAGGTTGTAAACTTCTGTGCCTTCAGGGTTGATTTCTGGGTGCTTGTCATTTTCCTTCTGGTCTGGAGATTTAGTGTATTTTTGCATCATGCCTGGTGATTTGGCTTGTTTTTCCTCATCCTAAAAATATCTGGTTGCAGTTTCCACCTGCCGCCACTGGATGGGTGTCAAGGGCTATGTATTCTGAGCCGGCTGTGCTCTGCTGGCACTCTGGCTGAAGCATCGGGCGTAAGGGGTGGAGGGTCTCTGTCTCTTTTGCCTCCCCCATGCCAGGGCGCTTCTTGTTCTTCCCTGGCTATCTGCTCTCCTGGGGTGCTCAGATCTTGATGGTAGCCCTGCAACAGTTCCGTGTCTTCCATATGGGATTTTCCCACAGGCTGTGAGAGGACTTAGAGAGCGACGGTTCTCCTGCAGAGGGCTGCCCCCCCCACCCCCCCGGGAGCCGCATGGTCTCGGATGGGAGGGGTTCTTTCTTTCTTCTGCCTGATCCCATGGGCTTCTCGTGCTTCCCTCGCTATCTGCTCTCCTGGGGTGCTCAGATGTTGATGGCACCCCCACAACAGTTCAGACTCCTCCGTATGGGAATTTCCCATAGGCTGTGAGAGGACTTGGAAAGGGACAGTTTTCCCATAGGGGGGTGCCCCCCCCACCCCGAGCCACATGGACCCAGAGTCACGAATGGAAAGTGGAGGGGGAGAATTTCTCCTTACCTCTCCCCACTTCCTCCAGGGGTCCCAGCACCTTCACCCTCAGATGTACAGCTGCATGGGTCTCTCAGATGTTTTTTGTGTTGTGTGAGTGTCCTTTCTTGGTATGCAAATGTCATTTTGTTGTATCTTATTGGGGGAGAGTTTACAGGGAAAGCTCAGTCTGCCATGATGCTGACATCACTCCCCACAGCTGTTTTTGTATTTGTTTTTGTGGCTGGGGGCGGGGGGAGGGCAAGTCTGTGGCTACTCCAATGTTCATAGGATCCTAAGACAAATATTGGGTACTAGGACTACAGCTATCTAGGGTTGCCTGTGTTTTCTACAGTTTGTGGGGTTGGGATTAGTGCTGCAGTATTCATGCATGCCTGTGTTGCCAGCTCAGTGGTTCCCAACCGGGGACAGCTTTACCCCCCAGGGGACATTTCACAATGTCTGGAGACACCATTGATTATCACAACTGCAGGGTGTGGGGGTGCTACTGGCATCTAGTGGGTGAAGGCCAGGGATGCTGCATTTCCCTACAATAAAGGATTACTATGTTGTTAAAAATGTCCGTAGTGTCGAGTCTGAGAAATTCTGTGCCAGCTCCCTGTAGCCTTAGAGAGACAGGGTGCATGGAAGTCTTGACGTTGGCATTGTAGGGAAAATTTTGGGCTTCAGTGGAAAACTATGCATTGTCTAGACTGCAGAGAACACCCCTCCAGGTTATGTGATTCTATGGAAGATATTTTGCAGGTCTGTAAATTAGCAATAACCAACAAAATCATTCCTGTCTATAGACATGCAGAATCTGCTTTATCTAGTAGATGTTCAGTTGACTTCCCTGTCCCACTGTGGAACAATTTGTTTTGTCTCCGTTAGCACATTCATTTCAATATTCTTTTACTCCACAGAAATTTGTGATTTTTTTGACTTCTTCTTTAAACTGGTGGTAACACCTCACCAGTTTCCTCGTTAATGAGTTAAATAAAATCATAAACATGTGTTCACTTTTTTTTATCTGTAGGAGAGTCATACTTTATTTCTTGGAGAATTCTCTTTTAACAGCATCATCCACCTTTGAGGTGCTGAGGGAACTGAATCATTTCCATTGGAAGCTGCCCTCGCCTTGGCAACAGAGGCAGGAACCTGGACTTCTATGTGAGCTTCAAAAAGACAGACATTTGTCTGTATGGCCCATTGCTGTGTTCCTAGTGCGTAAACCAAGATCCAGCATGTAGTAAATGCTCTGTAAATATTTGTGGAATGACTACATGAGGCAACTCAATGGAAATCTTTTGTTTAGGCTGAGTAGATTGAGAACAAAATGGGGGAGAGAAGTCATGTGTTCTCTGTAGGAACAAAGAAGCGTAGATTTCTCTAAGGAGAGGAAAAAATTGACGTGATAATGGGAAGAAATTTGTGTTAAATTTTGTAGGGTGCTAGCAAATTTGGGGTCCCTTACAATGCTGGTGGCTGTATTATCTGGTGCATATTGCATAAGCCAGTCTACGGAGTTGAGCATAATTGAAAGAACAGATGGTGACTTCTCTCCTTAGGTGATAGTGTTTCAGATAAACTTATTTATTTCAAAGACTTCCTGGGTAAAAATGAAAGGCATTCATAAAATATTTAAGGTGCAGTGCTTCCTATATATTTGGTCTCAGGTGAATACATAAGGGGTCAAATACAAGATAACCTCAAACATATTGGGATTATAGGAAATGTACAAATAGTAGAAAAAACTTAAGAAATGAAACGTGGAAGCTTTGAGCTTCTGAAAAGCCTGAGCAGAGCTTTTGTTGTCTAATAGTAGGAAGCATATCTGTTCATCAGGGGGAGTAAATATAGGTTTCTTGTGCCCTGAGCTCTGAGGGAATTTGTTACAGATGGTTCTGGAAGACTGGACATCCACATGCAAAAAAATTAATCTAGACACAGACCTTAAACCCCTCACAAAAGTTAACTCCAAATGGACCACAAACCTAAACATGAAATGCAAAACTATAAAACTCCTAGAAGATAACAGGAGAAAATCTAGATGACCTTGGGTTTGGCAATGACTTTTTAGATGCAACACCAAAGGCAAAATCCATAAAAGAAAGAATTGATAAGCTGGACTTCATTAAAATTAAAATTTTTGCTCTGTGAAAGACACTGTCAAGAGAATTAGAAGACAAGTCACAGACTGGGAAAAAATGTTTGCAAAAGACTGTCAACTTAAAAAGCAAATTTGCTTGTTACTTTATCTCAAAATGAGTTTATTTGGGAATAGCTAAAAGAATTGCAATTTGGGATGTGTGTGCTATGGTAAACAACCGGCCAATCCAGAAAACAAAGGAGGGGATCTGCCTTTATAGAGACAAAGGGGGAGTAGGGAGGGATTATTCTAAATGCAAGTTCATTGGGAGAAAGTAGCAGTTGAGGGCAGCAAGAGCTTCTCATTGGTTGAGCTGTGGCATTTCCCACTGGCTAGGCTGCTGCCAGGTGGGAAGAGAAATCTTCCTTCAGTAGTGAAGTAGTTTTACTTTCTGTCCAAGATGCAAGCCTCTGTCTCTTTCTGTTTGGTGTAATTGACAGTGTGTGCTGAGGCATGAGAGCACCCCCTATAGGTCTTCCTTAATCGAATTCAGTTAAGGTTTCTTTTATTAATTCCCACAATACGTATCAGATAAAGGACTCTTATCCAAAATATACAAAGAACACTTAAAATTCAACAATAAGAACACAAACAATCCGATGGAAAAATAGGCCAAAACTTCAACAGGTGCTTCACCAAAGAAGATATACAGATGGCAAATAAGCATTTGAAAAGATGCTCCACATCCTATGTCATCAGGGAAATGCAAATTAAAACAACAATGAGATACCACTACACACCTATTAAAATGGCCTAAATCCAGAACACTGACAACACCAAATACTGACGAGGATGTGGAGCAACAAAAACTCTCAACCATTGCCGGTGGGAATGCGAAATTTACAGCTACTTTGGAAGACAGTTTGGTGTTTTATTACAAAATCAAACCTCCTCTTACCATATGATCCAGCAATCACACTCATTCCTATTTACCCAAAGTAGTTGAAAATTTATGTCCACAAAAACACCTGCCCGTGGAGGTTCATAGCAGCTTTATCTATAATTTCCAAAACCTGGAAGCAACTAAGTTGTCCTTCAGTAGGTGAATGGATAAATAAACTGTGATACATCCGAACAATGGAATATTATTCAGCACTAAAAAGAAATGAGCTATTAAACCATGAAGAGACATGGAGGAAACTTAAGTGCATATTACTAAGTCAAAGAAGCCGATCTGAAAAGGCTACACAGCACATGTATGATTCCAACTATTTGACATTCTGGAAAAGGCAAAACTATGGAGACAGTAAAAAAATCAGTGGTTGTCAGGGACTGGGGGGAGGGAAGGATCAACAGGCAGAGCACAGAGGATTTTTAGGATGGTAAAACTATTCTGTATGATGCTACAATGGTGGATACATGTCATTACATAATTTGTCCAAATTCATGGAACATACAACATCAAGAGTGAACTCTAATGCAAACTATGGACTCTGAGTGATAATGATATGTCAATGTCGGTTCATCAATGGTAATAAACACATCACTCTGGTGGGGGATGTTGATAATGGGGGAAAGCATGTGTGGGGGCAGGGCATATATGGGAAATCTCTGTATTCTGCTCAATTTTGCTATGAATGTAAAACTGCTTTAAAAAATAAAGTTTATTAAAAATTATAATCAAAACATCTGAGTCATAAACCCAATAAATATTTAGATATCATAATTTAGAAAAAAACTGAAACCTAGGAGAGTCTGGACTTTCTAACCAAATTAAGAAAAACATGCTGAGAAAGTTTGCAACTTGTTTTGCTTTTATCCTTCCTGTAATAATAGAAATAATGCTCATTTCCTGCAGCTTCCTTTCCCATTAATAGAACTTTGTGTCAGGCCACTCTAAATGGTGCTCAAGACATGTTCTGCTTTTCTAGTGGGGAGAACAATGGTGGCTGACCCCGAGTTTGTTCCTCTCCTGCTTGAACCACACCCCCGTCCAGTGTGTGGTGACACCCAGGCCCAGAAGCCTCTGCTAGAAGCCCCTCCCCTCTAACCTCTGGCTGGGCCCCAAGTCAGGGAAATCAGCAGGGAAACGGTTGCTGTAAAAGACATTGGGAATGCTGTGCAGAGCACCCAGTAGTGCCTACAGTGTGCTTCACACATAGCAAACAGCTCCAGAGATGCAGGAGAAACATTTGGGATGGAGTTATCTTGCTTTGTTGTTGTTGTTTTTTTTTTTTTTTTAATTTTTTGTTTATTGCAGTAACATTGGTTTATAACATTGTAAAAATTTCAGGTGTACATCATTGTACTGCATAGATTTCTGCATAGATTACATCATGTTCACCACCAAAATACTAATTACAACCCATCACCACACACGTACCGAATTATCCCTTTCACCCTCCTCCCTCCCCCCTTCCCCTCTGGTAACCACCAATCCAATCTCTGTCCCTATGTGTTTGTTTTATCATAGTTTCTTGGTAAAACTATTTCTTAAACTCTTAAACTGCTTGTAAGCTAATAAAGAGGGAGGTAATTCCATACCCTGACTGAGGTAGAGTGAGGGTGAAGGTGGGGAGTTGGAGGATGAGGGGAAGGAGGAGCCAAGGGCTGGTACCCTGTATTCATTCATTCTGCAAATGTGGGAGTCCAGCAGTGAATAAGAAAGGCAAGTTTTCTACTTATATTCTACAAGGGGGAATACAGGCAATAAGCAAAGAAACAGATTACTTAACAAGATGATGTTAGAGCAGAATAGGATGATATGATGGGCATGAGGTGGGAACTGGAGGGCTGAGGATCGGGGCAGTGGTACTCTGAGTGGGCAGAGACCTGAGGGAGTCAGCAGTAAGAAGGTCCATGGCTAAAACGTGTGGTCCAGTCTTAGAAGTGCCCCTCTGACTTCTCTGGAGAACTCCTTTATGTACTAAAGTGGCAGAACAGGTTATTTTCTTCCTCTCTTGACTCCTTCTTGAAGTGGGACACAAATCCTTCCCTTCTTTGGGGCCAGGTACCTGGTAAATCAGGTTGATGCTGCTCAAGGCTGAACTGAGATAGGCTCTTGGGGTGATAGTGCAGGCATGAGGGCCAGAGCTGATCCATCTGATGGTGTGGAAAGGACGAGCCTTCTTGTGGATGTTTGCACTCCCCACCCATGCCCGCGAGGCAAAGCTTGATTTCCTTCAGCCTCCTCCTCCTCTACCTACATGGATCTGAAGCTTCTTTCAGCCTCATCCAGAGAAAAATATCAATGAAACTGAGTGACAACCTTGACCAAAGAGAAGAGGTGAACTCCTGAAGGTGCTGTGGGGAACAAGGAACAACCAACAAGGGTGATGGTGACGACGGGAAGTGGGGAGTTCCCTGGTGATGGGAGGGGACTGGAGAAGGCCGATCACGTAGGAGTTCCGGGTATGGTGAAGCAGGTGACACGAGCTGCACAGGGTGGATGAGTTATCCGTGAATCCCCACTCAAGGGTGCTTGAAGGCCAGTTTCTCAACCTCAGCACTATTGACACTTTGGGTGGGAAAATTCTTCGTGTGTGTCTGGCTGTCTGTGCATGTAGGATGTTTAGCAGCATCCCTGGCCTCCACCCACTAGATGCCAGTACCCCCCGCCCCCCAACCAAAGATGTCTCCAGACATTGCCAAATATTCCCTGGGGGCAAAATCACTCCAGATTGACAGCCACTGCTTTAAAGATTTCAAAAGGTAACTTGATCCTTGAGCAAGGAATGGTTTCACACAGCAGGAAGGAATTGCTCTATACACATTTTTTTTTTTCAGGAAACCAGCTGACTTGGTTTTGGTAAACAGACTGCTCTATGCTCCCTTCCAATGTCAAATGTATAGCAAGGCAGTAACACTGATGTATTAACCACGGCTCATTCTGATCACTAGACCATCAAGAATAATAAGGTCTCATTGTCTTCCAAGGCCTTAACTGTCAGTCAAAATTATTAGTAGACAATAAAACCTGCCCTTGTAGAAATGGGATGCAGTGACGGAGGCCACAAGTTGAGGCTCCAAAGGACCATTCTAAGGGTGTGAGAGTTAGGTGCTAGGCAGATGTGAGCTAAGGGGATGTTAGCTTGAGTACCTACTTCTAAATTAGTCTAACTGCTGAATAAAATTAGGGTATCCAAACCCTAGCCTGACGCGCATTTGAGTTAGCCCCCCTCCAGTCTCTGGCAGAATCCTCAGATCCTCAGCTGCTTTGTAGCTCTCTACAGTCTTCCCTGGGAGTCTTCTCTTCCAAATGAACACTCTGAAGAAAGAGAGAGGGAGAAGGGAGAGAGAAGGGAGGCAGGGAAGTGGAGAGAGAGAGAGTTTTTCTTGCTTCACTGAAGCCCAGGCAGGCACACAATGGTGGCTGTGTATCTCCCTGGGGGAGCATACATCCTGGGATCACAGGAAATGCCATAGTGCCCCATTGCCTTTGTTTTCCCTCAGACTGGACCAGACCAGAGTCATCAAGGGGGTGAGGTGCCCAAGGACTTCTCTCGCACCACCGTAATAGTGCAGGATGGTGGGCTCTGCCCCGTGATCCTTCATTCTGGCCCTGAAAACTCTTTTCCAAGGATATCAGGGTCCATGAAAGAGAGGAAACATGAGCCTCGGGTGGTTCTTTCCAATGTGAGTAATCTAGAAAAAACCCAGAATTTTTAGTGGGTTATTAAACTTATAAAGTACATTGATCTCACCTTTGTGAGACTCTGAAAGTGCTCCAGCATCCAAAAACTGCATCCTTTCATTTAGTACTTCCTCATTTATAGGTTTTTTTCCCCTTCTTTTTTCCCCTTATTAACCATTTTGTCTTAAGGTCCATTGCTATTACTAGTGAATTTAAAGATAAAAGGCACTACCTGTGTGGTTTATACAAAGTTTAGGGCTATATTGGTGTATGTGGGGGCAATTAATAAATCTCCACCTAGGTGATTCCGTTAGATTAAAGTTTGGTCCTACAGTCACTGAAGGTTTGCAGTTCAGCTTCACTTACGAGCAGCATGACCTCGGGTAAATCAGAACTTCTTTCATGCCTCATCTGTACAATGGGAATAATAGTACCCACTTCTTGGAGTTGGTAAGATAAAATGTGATAGCATCTGCAAAGCGTTTAGCATGGTGCCTGGCACTATTATCAATAAATACGTAAAGGAAAAGTGTCATAGGAACACAATGTCCATACTATTCCAAGGATCAGCATAGTCTTCAGCCTTGTGAGCTGCCACTGGGATTTCAGAATGGCCAGAAGTGTCACTGGCCATCAATGGCAGACCTAAGGAGAAGGGTTAAAAGTGGGGCAGGAATGAGAAATGATTGCAAGATGGAGAGAAGAGCAACAAGAAGGAAAGAGAAAACAGACACAGACAGGTGGGCCTTTGTAGAACACTGCTCACTCCCAAAATATTGAGCTAGGCACTGTGCATTCTTTGAGGAATAGACTGTCTCTGCCATCAAGAGACTTGTAGTCTTTTGAGTCAGTCAAGTGAATAGAGTAAGATGGACTGTAACAGAGAGGAGAGAGCTGACTGGGAGCACAGAAGAGCAGCCAATCCTGCTAGCAGTGGGGTTCAGGGTTACAGAGTAACAAGTAATAGAGTGGAGTCCTTAAGAACATCTGAGAGTTAGAAGGGTATAGTGTGTGCAAAGACATGGAGGTAAGAGCATGTGTGCAGGGATTGAAATTCTGTACAGCTGAAGGTGAAGTGTGGGGTTGAGGCATGAAATCTCTCTGTTATTCAATCATTTAATCATGCTTTAGGTATTTGTTGTGGACCATCTACATGTCAGACACACTGAGGATGCTGTAGGGAAAAAGCAAGTTCCCTCTTAGAAATATTTTCTAGAAAGGATGGATGATAAATAAGTACAAAACTAAGTAAACAAATAAATGATCAAGGAAAGTTCTATGACGGAAATAAACAATGGGTAAAGTGATAGAGGATGGGTGGGTGGGAACCCAATTTAAATAGGGCTGTCAGGAAGGCTTCTCTTAAGAAATGGCATTTCAGCTGAGTCTCAAGGATAAGACGGAGCTTGCAGTGCAGAGATGGGCAGAATGGCAGGCAGAACATTTAAGGTGGTGGGAAGCCCCAGTGCAAATGCCCTGAGGTTGGAGTGGTAAAGCAGAGATTGGCCACTAACTTTTGCTCCACGAACCTTTTGGTAGTGAGTAGAGAAGGCTGAAGGGGGGAAAGACTGCCCCGAAGAGGATGCAGAAAAGGTCACACGTTTGCCTTAAGAGGCCTTCAACTGTGAAAAGACCCACTGTAGCAGGGGTCCAGATATTTTTTCCTTTGTCTTAGCCAGACTCTGCTACTTTCCAAATTCTGCCTAAAACCTACGATTCAAATATCACCTCAAATAACTTTTCCTCCTGCAGACTAAGGTGGAGGTCCAGGGGCTGACAGCTTCAGAGGACACAGCAAACAGAATCCAGGTGACGGCAATAACAGGGGTCTATACTGGTGCCTTGCACACAGAAGAGGGAGAAGGCCTGGAGTATTTGAAAGAAATGAGTTCATAGGCAGACAGAAGGGATTTCACAAACATGGACAAAAAGCACAAAGGCTACGTGCTTTTTTTTTAAGGACCTCCAAGTAGTCGGTATGCCTAGCGTCAGCATTAACTTCTTTGCCTGTAAAATGGAGACAATAAGAATTCTCTGTCCCTTATTATTCCTACGGCAAGACACCTTACAGGCAGAGAAAAAAAGAGCAAGTTGTTAAATTCAGTGCAAGTCCTTGTCAGTCAACAAGGATTGCGGGGATCTCTTCAAGGCACACTCGTATGCGCGGGAGCAGGCTCTTTATGGATGAAGCAAAACATCCAATACTGCCGAGTGCAGAATAATGTCTAAGGCGGGATGCTCGAAATTTGTAGTCCTGGGCCTGCGGGGGTCTCAGGATGGACTTCAGCGGGCCCCGGAGCCCGCATATGCGTTTCCCTGGGAGTGAGTCTGGAGAAGTCACTCCCAAAAGGACGTCTCCAGAAGAGTGACTGCCTTGATGTCTCGTCCAAGGCCATGTTCTTACTGCCGGAAAAACAACAGGCTCACGTCTAACACTCACTTCTCGGATGAGTGGGCGGACAGACAACCTCTAGGATTCACCCGACCGCGGCTTCTTGGGCCAAACAGGCTGACGTGCCCAAGGCGGCCGCCGGCGATTTGAGCACCCGGTCGCGGAGCATTGTGGAGCTGGTAGTTCAGGTTGGGGCGCGGCTTCGGGCTACCGAAGCCATAGAACTACATTTCCCAGCAAGACCCGCGCAGCAGCGGGTGCGGACCGTGTACGTGAGCGACCAGACTTCCGGACCAGCCGGGGGCGGGACCGTGGCAGAGGCTGGAGTGAGGCGTCGGGATGCAGCGCCCCGCGGCCTTCAGCACCCTCTACGGGCGGGTCCTGGCCCCGCTGCCCGGGCGGGCCGGGGGCGCGGCCTCTGGCGGAGGCGGGAACGGTTGGGGCGTCCCGGGCTCCCACGTGCGGCTGCCGGGGCCCGCGGAGTTCGGGACCCGCGGCCGCGCCGGCAACACAAACACCAGTGGCGGGGACACTAAAAGCGTCTGCCCGGGCACCTCCACGATGTCTAAGGCCGAGGAGGCCAAGAAGCTGGCGGGCCGCGCGGCCGTGGAGAACCACGTGAGGGTGAGCAGCTCGGGGCGTGGGGCGCCTGTGCTCGCCGTGATAGGCTCATGTTGCGCGCTCTCGGCATTGCCGGGGCGCGCCTGGTTGCTGCCAGGGCCGGGGCTGCGTGAGAGGGGTGAGGGTGCGCGCTTTACCCAGGTTTAGACCCGCTTCGTCCCAGCTTCTTAAAGGCCTTTTAGATATGGAATCGGTTGGGGGCAAGTCCCTTGAAAGTTGAGCTGTCTAAAGACTCCTTGTCCGGCTGGATAACACTTTACAGAGTGGAGCCTGGTAGTGTCTGACGTTTGGAGTGGGACTGGAAGGGACTTGCCGTGTGGTTTCCTTATTGACAAATGGAACATGATGAGTTCTGGAGCTGCCGAGAGGTCTGGCCTTCCCTTCAGTGTCCTGGGAAGTCAGTGGAGAGCCGGTTTGAAAAGTGCTTTGAAATTTCATTCCAAGGAGGTTCTAATTTGGCGCGTGCCCGCTTCTGAGTGTAGTCACCAGAGGGAAGGAGAGACAGAGCCAAAGGGCTTTAAACCTGCTCCCTTTGACAGTCTGGGGGACGCTTGAAGCCTGGAGGATGCTGTTCTTTAACGTCTGGTGCGGAGATGTTGTAGCTGTTACTGGGTGAGGTCGTGGCCCCACTTGTTTGTCAAGCGCCGGGTGTGGTGCTGTTTGTGGAGTCGTTTAACCTGAGTGGATTTGCTGTCACCAATCAAGTTAATTATTTTAATAATAGTACTTCGGGAGCCAAGTGGAGTATCTCTGCCCTTAGGTGGAGTTTTCTTGGCTTTACTGGCTTTTTGTCTTTTCTGCTTCTTAGAAAGTCGTATCAGATTCACTTTTCTCCTCTAATGATAGTTCTTTACATTTGATAAAGCTTTAGTTTACTACAGTTTTGCATAGATAGATGATGTTTGATCCTCAAACAGCCTGATTAAGGGGGAGAGGCCAGTGTGGTAACCTGTGGCTCAGCGTGTTCTGTAGAAGGAATGGCCAAGGATTTTCCAGAACCCAAACCAAGTGACTCTTGTTCCAGTGCCCCAACTCCTGTTCCAGTGCCCTTACACCAGTTCCATGGCTGCCTGCCCTGTTCTGGTGTAACTTATTCCAAATCTGGTGAGCAGTAGGATTTTTCTATGGGAATTCACAGAGATAATGTGAAATGTGTAATCTGGCTCTACTGTTGGGATTCAGTGCCTCAGCTGCAAAATTGGGACAATAAGCTGAAATTTCAAAATGCCTGGATAAAGTGTATAGTTAATAGACGGGTAAATGAAAGCTATACAATTAGAAAAGCCCTATGTGTTAGTTTTCCTATTAACCTATTTGCATAAATATTTGGTGGCACACGTCTCCCTGACCGTTGTTTTATAGTTATGTATTTGGTCAAATAAAAATCTGCAATCCTCTACCTCAGGCTAGAGCCCCCAAACACTGGATTCCAGCCACATTATTCCATGAAGTTACCAGGTGATCCTGGGGAGATCTCTGTTGGCCTTTTGGGAGCACCTCACCCCAATCTCAGTTGCACCCACTTTCCCTACCAAACTTCTTTCCTGAGATGCCATCACTACTTGAATTTTGTGTTTTCTGCTCTTTAACGTTGATTTATTCATTTCGTTCATTTGCCAGGTATTTATTGAGTCCTTAGTGTTTGTCAGGCAGTTGGTGTGGTGGCCAGAAATGTGGCTAAAGGGAGGAGGAGAGTCAGGTCCTGGATACTTTGCAAACAGGCTAACTAATTCAAATCCACACGTATATTGAGCATAGTTATGTGCCTAATTCTCAAGGCTTAGCTGCCCTCCCTAGGGGGTATCCTTTGCCCCATCTAAGACTATATTTTTCTCTAGCACTTTGTGTCTTGAAATTGTTTACTCACTTGTGTAAGTTTATCAAGGTAGGTTGTGTACCAAGTCCTGTTGATTCCACCTTTGGAATGTTCTTAGAGCTGACCTTTCCCTTTGATCTGCCAACTTTCCTGGTTTAGGCTCTCCCCGTGGCCAGAGGATTGCAGTTGCCCTTATCTTGTCTCCTCTGTAGACCTCCCAACTGATGTATGATCATCTTCTGAAGCTCTCATCTGCTCTTGTCACAGTGGCCTTCAGGTGGCCTCATCCTAAGCTTTGTGTAACACATCTGGAATGTCTATTGCGACCTATGTACTGAGCCAGGTGGGGGGGCTACACAGATAAGAGGCTCTGGTTCTTGTCCTTAAGCCCGCAGTCTTGTTTCCTTCTAATGCTCTCTTCTCTCCCATGTTCCAGAACATTGGAAAAGTCAGATTACTGGCGTATGGTGTGTGTTTTAACATCACTGCCCTCAACCTAGAATGCTCTTTCTTGTCCTGTGCCTTTGCCTCTTAAAATCATATATGTCCTTTAGGGTTTGGTTCGAAGCCCATTTCTTCCTTTCAGTTTTTCCTTAGCCTCCTAAGGGGAGGAAGGTAGCTCCTCTTTGATTCTGTAGCACTTTATAACTCTTAGGTGCCTTTTGCTGGTGTCGTATGTTCTAGTCATCTGTGTGTTTGTTTCTGCCATCCCCCTAAAGTGTAAGCTCCTAGAGGGTAGTTAACCTTATCTTCAGTCAGTGTTGACCACAGTGAGCCCTACTGGTAAATGTTCGCTGAATTGTGTGGAGTGTGGACACAAATATGGAGATTGTGGGGTTATTGGTGGTCATTTGCTTAGATTCTCTGGGGTGTCAGGTTTCCACTTCCCCTAGCCCACTGGTGTTCCATTGTGGTGACCACTTCCACGTCTGGGTGTATGGAGACCTTGGAGAGTTCTCAGCTGAATCTTTGGGGTAGCCACCCTGGACTCAGGTCTGCCTGTTTCTGGGAGTGTAGCCACCCAGGATAGGTCACCATGCAGGGCCATGCTCTCCTGAAGGTCTGTAGCTCCGTTTGTTGTCTTTGGAGCCTGGGCTTTGTTTTTTGACTGGATTAACCTTGAAGAAGTTGTTGGGCAGTGGTTCCAGTTGGTCAGCAGAAGACATATTTCCAAGGTTACTACACTGGACAAGGTGATTGAAGTTTTGATGTTGCACATACAACATGTGGTTTAGTGTTGCCCATTAGAAGGGGCTTGCTCCTCCAGTAGAGCCTGCTTGGCAGCCTTCTGCTGTTGGGCACAAGCAGCCTTTGGCTACCTATGTTTGGCTTTGGCTGGGACACCGATTCCTGGGCCAGTCATTTGATTCTAAGGTAGCAGGACCACATGGTTGAAGAGCTTTGGGCCTGGCAGGCCCTTGTAATTCCTGGCCTCCTCCGAAAGCCAAGGAGGAACCTTGCAAAGAGCTTGTCTGACTCACCCAAGTTCATCTGTGTGCCACCTGCCTGCTGGGTGACGTGAGTGTATGGCTGAGCATGGTAATGAGGAATCTGGCGGTGAATTATTGTGTAACTAGAGCTCTCAGCTTTAGGTCAGGTGTGAAGGTCAGGTCAAGCCTACCTAGGCATTAATAAGTCAAGACATTGTCGACGCAAATAATCCATAACCAATCTGTAAATCAAAATTGGGGTGAGTTTATTATGAGCCAACTTTTGAGTACCATATAGCCCGGGAGAGTCCTTTCACAAAGAAATGGAGCACTCCAAAGAAGTGGGGTGTACAGAGTAGTTATATACCATCAAAGAGCATCTATCACATATGATTGCAATGTCCCTTTTACAATAGCCATGACATTGACCCGTCGGCGCTGCGATTGATGGACATGGTGGGTATCAGGTCTGCTGTCTCCATGGGCGTGGCTGTTGTCTCGAGTTGGGTGGTCATAGGATGAGCACAGCAATCAAATCCTAGCCTAGGGAGAAATGCTTATCCTTAAGGAAATGCCAATGTGGGGGAAGTTGCATTTATATCTTAAGGGCATCGTTCTTGTCTTTGGGACATGTTAATTGCTTAAAGCAGATATGCAATGAATGAACAGAGGCTACAGGCCCCTTTTGGAAAAAAACAAGGTCAGGCTGAATTAGTTTTACACCAAATGGCTTCCTAATGTGTTCCAATATATCCTATTGCTCGCCATTTATTTATCAACATTTTCTCATTACTTGAAGATTTTTACATGTTCAGATATTCAGCAATTTTGAATGTTTTTGTGTTGTGATGTACTATTTACTTGTCTTGAAGACCTTGCTGTCGAGGTTTGCCCAGGGAGCCAAATGACCATTGGATGCATCGCCTTCTTGAGGTCATCATCGCGGGTGGAATCCTGACCTAGCACAAGCTCTGCTTTGAGGGCCCCTTGGTGTATTTGGTGACTTTGGAACTATGAGCTAGTAAAGGTGATTTCCATCAGGTCGCAAACATGGGGGCTGATGGGTAAAGCCTTCTGTAGGTAAAATCATGATACTTATACAAAACAAACATCTCAGAGATTTTATGTAACTCATTAAATTAATGAGGGAACGAAAAGATGCTACAACCTGTTACAGGAAAAACCAAAGAACCATACATTTAGATGCATTCAAGAACTGTTAAAATAGGGGCCAGCCAGGTGGCGTAGTGGTTAAGTTCCTGGGCTCCGCTTCCTCGGCCGGGGGTTCGGGGTTCTCGGGTTTGGATCCCGGGTGCGGACCGACGCACTGCTTGTCAAGCCATTCTGTGGCGGTGTCCCGTATAAGGTAGACGAAGATGGGCACAGATGTTAGCCCAGAGCCAGTTTTCCTCAGCAAAAAGAGGAGGCCCGTATAAAGTGGAGGAAGATGGGCACAGATGTTAGCCCAGAGCCAGTTTTCCTCAGCAAAAAGAGGAGGCCCGTATAAAGTGGAGGAAGATGGGCACAGATGTTAGCCCCGGGCCAGTCTTCCTCAGCAAAAAGAGGAGGGTTGGCAACGGATGTTAGCTCAGGGCTAATCTTCCTCACACACACACAAAAATTTACAAGACCTGTCTATAGGGTAGTAGTCAGTTGGATCTCACAAAACAATTCATTTGCATTTTTTTTTTTTTTTTTTTTGGTGAGGAGATCAGCCCTGTGCTAACATCTGCCAATCCTCCTCTGTTTTTGCTGAGGAAGACTGGCCCTGGGCTAACATCCGTGCCCATCTTCCTCCTCTTTATATGGGACGCCGCCACAGCATGGCTTGCCAAGCAGCGCGTCGGTGTGCGCCTGGGATCCGAACCGGCGAACCCCAGGCAGCCGCAGCGGAGTGTGTGCACCCAACCGCTTGCGCCACCGGGGCCGGCCCCCTAATTTGCATTGTTAACAGTTATCTAGGAGTTCAAGTCTCTCTCTCGAGTTGTAAAGTGGTCTAGTCCAAGGCAAAGACATACACTCCTGTAGGATCACATAATACCTGCAGGCTCCAGCATGCCATTGAGAGGACATCCAGGAGTCTCTTGTTCATTTCTAAGTCTTAAATTTTTCCTTACAGTGTTGGATTCACTTCTAAAGAGGGGATGATGAGTCTTAAGGTCACAGGGGGTGGTTGTGAGATTTGATTTATATTAACATTTATAAATGTTCTTGGTAGGTGCTTAATGGTAGCTGCTGCTTTGGTTTTTAGCTGTTTTGCCTTAGACTGGCAGGAGATTGCTCCCAGGAAGTTGCTTAGGAACTGAGGTCACATTAGTTCCTAACTGTTCCTACCCTGAGCTTGTTTTGCTATTTGTGGTCTAACTGACCTCGCTGGGCCCCTACTCTGCTCCTGGTCTGCTCGTAGGTACCTTCCCCCTTTGTTAAGATGGCAGGCTCAGTAGTGCGATGCCTGTTTCTTGACCTTTGTACTCAGGAAGTGGTCTGTATCTATTACAAATCCTTTCTATTTGCAGGTGAAGACTAGTTCTCATGTTCCTAACTACGCCTTCGCCTTCTTCCCATATTGTCTGAGGCAGGCTTGTGCAAAATGAGGACCCCTTGGCATCAACTGGACAGTTGCTGATGTGAATTGCTATTTTGAGGTTACTTCAGACTCTCCCCTCTTCTGCTGACTTTAGGGGAACTCTAGATGGTGGGCTTGATGTGTCCCTGAGGTTCCCTATGATGCCACCAACTTGAAGGTGCCTGTGGTCAGTCCCCTGCCTTCTAGATGTTAAGCTTGTGTGAAAAGGCACTGAAGCCAGAAACTTCTGCTTTCTGCTCTCAGGGTGCACCTAGACTCTGTTGTTTCTTCCTAGGGCCTTTGCTTTCTGATCACCCGCCTGGGGCTGGCCAGGAATCTTTCAGTGCTCATCTGCAGGCCATTTTTGTGAGGCCAACTTAAGTTGCTGTGTATTGTAAGTAAGCCAAGCCTTTTGTCTGATAGGATGCAGAGAGTGTTGAACAGGCCTCAAATGGAGTCGCTTATGCTAAGCCCCATGTCATCAAACTGAGACTTAATTACAGTTTCGGCTCTCCCAGAAATGGAATCTTAAACCATTCGATCAGGCATTGCCTGATCAGCACTAGTTAGGTTATCTGCCTGATGGACCTCTACCATCCCCTAAAGGAAAGTAACCTTGCCATAACCAACCTGCTTTTTTGCCTTGTATGACTTCCTTCTTCCTGCTCCCTCCTGGCTGTAAAAGTCTTTCATTTTGTATAGCTCCTAGGAGTTTCTTTCTATCTGCTAGATTGGATGCTGCCCAAATCAAATTGATTTTTGCTGACACTCTTAAAATTTTTAATATGCCTCAGTTTATCTTTTAACAGGAGGAAATGGTAATGTCAGTGTCAGAGATGAAAGGAGGAGGACTGTGCTGATAAATTCCCCCAGGGCACTAGGATAAAGTGCAGCTTTGAGGTTCAGTGGTCATGTTTCTGTAAAATGGACTCGGTACCTACCTTGCATCCATGTTGGTGAATTGCTGTTCATAATAATTTTATAGTTGTAGGAAGTGGGATGAAGAGGGAGTAAAATATGGTATTAATAAGTTTTGGTTGTTCCTCCCCTTTTTGGCAGAATAACCAAGTGCTGGGAATTGGAAGTGGTTCTACAATTGTTCATGCTGTGCAACGAATAGGTATGTTCTTGGGCTGTCTCCTGGGTATTTTGTGTGGGATGATGGGGGTGGGAAGGTAGAGGAGGTGGGGAGCGGGGCACAGGTTTGGCCCCTGCCTAGCTTGGCTCCAGCAGTGTGCAGCTGGGGAGAGGGGGTGCCTGCCTGAGGTCAGCTGAGTGCTTCTGCTCTTCTCTGAGAGAGGGATTCTTGGGCCTCTTGAACTATCTTTGGGGGATGCCTGGTTTTGTTTACTCTGCTCAGCTAGAGGGGTGGAGCTGACTTATGATGAGGTCGCAACAGAATTTATCATCGTCAGTGGTCTGGTGTGTGGCTGCAAGGACACTGAGGCAAGCCCTCTGAAGCCTGTGGGTTTCTCAGGCAAACAAATCAAGGTCAGCCAGGCTTGCCCTGTCCATGACCCTGGAGTGGATATGAGGCGCCTGCACTTGGTGGCTGGTTCCTGCAGGTGCTGACTTCATTCTGATTAGGGCGTCTCTGTGCTTAGGAAAGGCTCAGGAATTGTTAGCCCCTGTGGCTGCTCAACAGGTTTTACTGCCCTGCTCTTGTTTGTAAGAACAAAGCCCAGAGGAGAGGCTTGCCTGAATGCTGATCGCTTCTTCTGGGTGCCAAGGGGCAGTGCTCAGGAGATAGTCCAGGAACGCTTTGCCTTTAAGAAGTGGTTGTGGTGCTGGTGTGATGGCTTCTGGAAGCCTTCTCGTTGGCCCTATAGGGGTTTTAGTGTTGCACACGTTTTACGTTAGCACTGAGTGTGTGGAGGATTTTAGGGTGCAAGAGTTACTGTGGATTTCATAATAGTGGCATCTAAACCTCCCAAGATGCAGACCAATGATTAAAAAGACTTGAAATTTTAATAAGACAGTTTTTTCCTTAAGACTTTTTTTTAAAAATCAAGTTTTCCTGAAAGGTACAAATCCAAAATGAATAAATAAACCCCCTTTAACTGCCCTCTGGGGCCTACGAATGATTATGTTTTTTACTAAGTGTAAAAGTCAAGTTCTCGCCTTTTCCTTGTAAAAGGCAATATAGGGAAGTAGTTAAGACTGTGGAGCTGGACTGCCTGGGATCATATCCCAGCTCTGTGTCTTGTTAGCTGTGTAACCACCCAGTTACTTTACCTCTCTCTGCCTCAGTTTCCTCTCTCTAAAATGGGGATAATAGCTGTCACTTATCTGTGCGTAGTTAGGATTAAAAGAGTTCATATGTGCAAAGTTCTTTGAGTATTGCCAGGCACATACTAACAGCAAACGCTGACACTGCTCTTTCTGTGGTTGGTACTTAACCTCCTTAGACTTTGTAGTGTCCTTCTCTTGTGATGTGTGACATTGTTCACCAACTTTTTCACCAAGGGTGGGGGCACAGAATGAAAGGCAGCTGTCAGTGGGGGATAGGCCTTTGCTTTTCTGTTGGGTTTGAGCAAGTGTGCACATGACATGACAAGTAAAGTGAGGAGAGTGAAAAACTACCCACACGGCTTTTGTCTCCACAGCTGAAAGAGTGAAACAAGAGAATCTGAACCTCGTCTGTATTCCCACTTCCTTCCAGGTATGTCCTGCTTTCCAGTCTGCATCTTGGCAGTTGCTGCTGAATCTCCTGGGTCCCTGAGGACATGGAGGTGTGGCTTTGGGCTGTGCACTAGGGTTGTTGTAGGTGAGAGAGTCAGAAGCAGGAGAGGAGTTTATTGACTGGGGATTGGTCCTGGGAAGTGTGGTTTTAGATGCAGTCATTTTTCACTGAGTGACTACTTCAGTGTATCTTGTATTAGGCACCATGGAGTATATAGAGATGACCACATGGTCTCTATCCTCAAGGCATATTATCTCCATTTATAGATGAAAAGACTGAGGCTAAAGGGCGTTAAGTAATACGTTAGTAATGCAAGTACAGTATTTTGTGTCCATGTCTAATGCTCTTTCACCATAAAATAGTAGGGGCTGGTGAGGAAAGCAGTAGGGCCAGTTAAATGTGGGGAAAGATAAGGGAAGAGCACACTTCGGGAAGGGAAGGAAGAGAGGTGCCCAGATAGAGCCATCCCCTGTCCCTCATCTGGCCATGGTGGGGAAGGATATGTGTATAATCCCATTGGATTTGTGGAGAGGATACTATGAACTGAGGTTAAAGGTTGGAATTGAGGATGGTTGGTTCTCCTGTGACTTTGTGGACTTAGTTTTGGACAGCTAGGTCTTGGGAAACTCTCCCAGTCCTGGAGATTCAGTGCTGGCAGCCTGAAGGGAGAGAGTGGTTAAGGGGCTGAGAGGTTCTTTCTAAGCAGGTGTGTGCCCCAGCCTGTCAGAATAGGGAGTGGAGGAGGGATTCCAGGTAGATAGGATAGGGAGTTAGGAGAGTACATGCTGTAAGAGCTTCCTTGAAGTTAAATCCCTTGGGGACCCTGAACAAGATGAGTGGGCACCCAGGGGACCAAAGACAATACTGTAATTCCTGCTTAGTGCTAGAAAATGAGTGGTTTTACATTGCCTCTTTTGGGGGGCTGGCCCCTTGGTGTAGTGTTTAAAGTTCGGTGTACTCTGCTTTGGTGGTCTGGGTTTGTGGGTTCGGATCCTGGGTGCAGACCTACACCACTCATCATGCCAAGCTGTGGCGGCATCCCACATACAAAATAGAGGAAGATTGGCACAGATGTTAGCTCAGGGCTAATCTTCCTCACCAAAAAAAAAACAAAAAACAGCAACATTGCCCTGCCTTTGAAATCCTGCTGTCCTGATGAGATGCTTTTAAAGTCAGTGGAAATCATAAAACATCACACAGTTTTATTTGCATGATAGAATATCACACTGAACTGTATGCAGTTTATATCACTTTTCTAACACCATCTCCATTAGGTATCTGTTTCTATGGAACAAATTACCTCCAAACTTAGCAGCTTAAAACAACAATTTATTATCTCATAGTTTCCAAGAGTCAGGAATCTGGAGTGGTTTAGCTGGGTGGTTCTGGCTTCTGGTCTCTTGTCAGGTTGCACTTAAGCTGTTGGCCTGTGCTGCAGTCATCTCAAGACTCCGGCTCCTGGGATGAATTAACTTAGTTTTGCCATTCATGGGGCTAGATCTTCTACCTCTTGGTGGGCCAGGTTGGGAATTGGGAGGGAGCCTTGGTCAGGACTCGCTGTTTGACACTTAAATCCAAAAGAATTCTGAGAATCCTTGTCACGTGCTCAGAGTAAATGGTTATGGGCACTTTTTCCTGTCCTCTGCAGGCCCGTCAGCTCATCCTGCAACACGGTTTAACTCTCAGTGACCTGGATAGACACCCAGAGGTAAGAGTCAGGCTGCTGTGTCTTTCTGTCTCCTTTTTTATGGCTGTCACTTGTTCATGGGCTCTGGATATCTCGTGACTCTAGGAGAAAGGTCAGTTAGTTATACTAGCTTTTCTCCTGAGACCTTGAGTATTAATCCTGGCTGGGGTCACAAGTGGAGAAGTGCTTAGTTTCCAGTATATTCCCTGTGAGGGCTCAGTAAGAGTGTAGTGAAGGGGGATTTGTCAAGTCCAAGGCTGGACCCAGGGCTTCCTGCAGTCCTTGTACAGAGGTAGAAGAGTGAGCTGGCCCATGCAGCTTACCGTTAAGTGGAGATAAGAAGTAATCATCTGAGGCAGCCATGGACGTTTGAAAACAGATTAAAATTGAGTTTTATGGTAAAGACAGTTAAACACACAGGCAAATCCAGAGGAGATTGAATTGATGAGGGGGAGCAGCATGGTCATAGCTAACATTTACTGAGCCCTTACTGTATACCAGGCATGGTGCTCAGTGCTGTACCCATAGTAAACTAATCTCCAGTAGTCTTGTGGGTGGATACCATTATTATCCCATTTTATAAATATGAAGAGGGCACAGAGAAGGCAAACCATTTGCCTAAGTCCACGCTTTGCGTAAGTGGCAGAGCCAGAATTTGAATTCGGGTGATTCTGGCTATAGAGCAGTGCTACTTAGAAGGGCTTTGTGGGAAGAGGTAAAGTTTGAGCAGAGCTGTGAAGGCTGGGTGGAAAGGGCAGGAGAGAGCATTCCCAAGCAGAGTAGATGGGAACCACGAGAGCAATTCCAGGCAGCAGGTGGGCATATGTGGACAGTGCCCAGATTGGCTGGAGAAATTAGGAGCAAGTGAGTGGAATGTGGTGGTGCACAGTGGGGGAAAGGGTAGGGGCCAGGCTGGATTGGAATAGTGGGGCAGGATGATGGTGGCCCCAAACCCACCCTGGGGGGTGAGGCCTGATGGTGATCTAGTAACCTAGTCATCATGGTATACAAAGGCCTTGGGTTAAGGAAGAACCATGGGAAGGGCTTACTGGGAGATTTCTGGGGGCAGAGCCAGGGCGCAGGCTGAATCAACTGTTAGCATTGTGAGGAGAGTGATTTGGGCTGAAGATGGGCCTGTAACCCAGACAGAAATGGTTGCAGCCTTCTAGGCCCCAGAGAGTTGCCACAGTGCAGCCCAACCCTGGGCTTATTGCAGGGTGGGGGAGGAGCAGTGCAGGCCTCAACTTCAGACAAAGGGCAGGTCTGTGAAAGGATGGAAGCAAGAGTGCCCTGCTGAAGCATTGTAGGCCATGCTGGCCATGCCGGGCAAGTTCTAACTGCAGCTTGAACTGAATTTGTACCCTGAGGTTTTTTTTTTTTTGTGAGGAAGATTGGCCCTTAGCTAACATCCGTTGCCAATCTTCCTCTTTTTGCTGAGAAAGTTTAGCCCTGAGCTAACATCTGTGCCCATCTTCCTCTATTTTGTATATGGGGTGCCGCCATAGCATGGCTTGATGAGTGGTGCATAGGTCCGCACCTGGGATCTGAACCTACGAACTCCGGGCCACCAAAGCAAAGTGTGCAAGCTTAACCACTACACCACTGGGTCAGCCCCTGTATCCTGAAGTTTTTTATATTGCTGTCTTACAGACTGTACTTGAAGCTCCCACGTTGTCCATGCAGAGTACCAGGAGTGATGAGAAATACATAGTTTCCTTGATTTTGAATTTTGAAAGATGAATGAGCCCATTAGCCCCTCAATTGATTTTGGGGCTGAGAATGGAGCTTCCTAATAGAGGAAGTGTGCAAGCCCAGACAGGTGCTTTGGTGGGGTCGTAGTAGGGTTGCCTCAAATAATTTCCAATTCCAGATCACATCACATGTGTGTCAGCTTTATAACTCTTCACTGGCTCTTTGCCTGTGTTTTTGCCACATTAATATGGAGACTTCTGAATCAGTGTTTCTCAGCCTTTTTTCTATTATTGCTGCTTTCATTGAAATTCTAATACCACAGATATGCTGTATATCTCTTTCTGTACTTGGGGATGATGTCACTCATGTTGAGATTGCATGCTCTCAGTAATTCCAGCTCGTCCACAAAGAAGCCCATCAAAGAGAAAAGGGAGTGTAATGTTGTAGGTAAGAGCTGGATCCGGATTTGGTTCCCAGGCCCCGTATTTGTTTCCTGGTGACCCTAGTGGAACAGTTTCACCTCTCAGAGCCTCAGTTTCTTGATTGGTTAAGTGGGAATAACTGTACCTAGCTAATAGGGCTGCCAAGGATTCAATGGGCTATTGCATGTTCAAACTTTGCTGAGAGCCTCCCCTTAAAAGGCTCTTAGTGGTTTTTGTATCTTCCCATCCCCCCAACACAGATTGACCTCGCCATTGATGGTGCTGATGAAGTAGATGCTGACCTCAATCTCATCAAGGGCGGTGGGTGAGTGTGGTGAGGACTTTCTTGCTAAAGAGTATCTGCCAGTTAATCTTGAGCAAAGCCAAGTGGAATACAGAAGAAACAAATTGCCACTGTGGTGTATGTGAGTTTGTTTTTCTACTAGGATGTTGATAGCATATGGCTGTGGAGCCAGCTTTGCATTTCTGCCCCTTAGTAGCAATCTGGTGACTAAGAATCTGGGCCTCTTTAGTGAAATTATTCATCTTTAATGGGTTCTCTGTGTCTGCAATCTTCTGCTGATTCAAACGTCAAAAACTGTACAGGCTAAACCAAACATATTATTGGGGTAGATTATTAGGTCTGTGGGCACCAGTGTGTGATCTTTGCTTTAAAGCTGCGTTTACATCTGTTAGCAGTTAATGATATATTTATTCATTCATTTGGAGAACGTTTATTGGGTGTTTCTTAAGTGTTGATTTAGAGGGTGGGGAATGGTGAGTTGAAGAAGGTGAAGTCCTTTTCTGCTGGGTTCTAATAATCAGAGCATGGAATGACACAAAATGCCTTTAAAATCTCACTGTGCTTTCTCTGCTTCCTCACCCTGTCAGATAGCGAATGCAGCAGGTTGTTCAATGCTTGTCCTTCTCAAGTTACAGACCCTGCCATTCATGTCCTGCTCAGATGACTTCTCCCTAAGCACAGTGCTTCCTCTCAGATGCATCTTAGATGGGATTATGCCTGGCCTGACTGGGGAACCATTTCTCCCAGACGCAGGCTAATGTTTCCATCGTCTATTTACTACTAGAAGCAGCTTGTCTTAGCCACAGTCATACCATAGTCTGGGTGGCTTTGATAACAAAAACTTATTTCTCACAGTTTGGAGGCTCTTGGCTTGCAGATGGCTGCCTTCTCACTGTGGCCTGACATGGCAGAGAGAGAGAGAGAAAGGGAGCTCTCTAGTGTCTCTTCTTAGAAGGACTCTAATCCTATTAGACCAGGATCCCACCCATATGACCTAATTTAACCATAATTCCTTAGAGGCCTCATCTTCCAAATATAGTCACATTGGGGGTCAGGGCTTCAACATATGAATTTTGAGGGGGACACAATTCAGTCCATTGCATAGCACGATGAAGTGGGGGATGTTCTGCTAAGAATTAAAAATTAAATTTCTCTTTAAGTGCCAGAATTGAGTGGATTTGGGTTTCCTGTATCTGACCTTAGTTCCTAAATTTGAGTTTTTGTCTGACCCCTGTGTTCATTTGCTTCTTCCCATCCCCAGAGGCTGCCTGACCCAGGAGAAAATTGTGGCTGGGTATGCCAGTCGCTTCATTGTGATTGCTGATTTCAGGTACAATGTTCAGTGTTCTGAACTGTCCACTGAGTAGGTAGATCAGACCCCAGGCCTCGTCCCCGTTTTATAGAGGAGGAAGTAGAGAAATGAGGGGGCCGTCTGACTTTCTGAGACTGATGGCTAGGACTTAGGGCAGTGTCTTGCAGGACTGTGTTCTGCTTTCATGCTGAAGGTGGGTGTTGTATTTCATGTGTCCATGGGAAGGAGGAGGAAACAGCTTGTCACCCTTGTTAACAGAGTGTGTGCTCATATACCACTCATTTGATCCTTGAAGGGAGTCTCAGAGGAAGCAGAGCAAGCCCTGCCCACAGACAGTGACTCAGCACGCCCTGCTTCCTCTGGGGCCACACGTGACTTGTGTGGTGGACAGTGTTTGCCAGGCTCTCAGATTCTCTTTCAAGGAGTCTGGTAGAAGGCACTTGTGCTGAGCATGTTAATTAAAAGGAAAATATATTTACTTAGGAAAGATTATAGCTGTGGGAAGAACATAAATAATAAACACCTGTATAACCACAAGCCAGTCATATCTAATTTTAACATTTTCTTTGTATTTACTTCAAATACCTCTTTTCTTAAATAGTAAAACATAGCCAGTATGTTTGAAGCCCTGTATACTTGTCCCTGCTCGCTTCCCTTGCCCTCTCACCATATAGTTAACCCCATGCCTGAATTTGGTGTTTATTTGTACCATTGAACTTACTTACATTTATTGTACTTTTTGACTCTTTCTTTCCAGGAAAGATTCAAAGAACCTTGGGGATCAGTGGCACAAGGGAATCCCCATCGAGGTCATCCCAATGGCCTACGTCCCAGTGAGCCGAGCTGTGACCCAGAAGTTTGGGGGCGTGATCGAACTTCGAATGGCCGTCAACAAGGCAGTAAGTGGCCAGGGAGGCTTCAGGAGGGCATTGTAGGCTCTAGGTGTGGTGTCCTCCTTTCTGCTTTGGTTAGGTCCTCTGTGCCTAGACTGAGCAGTCAGCTTTCATTTATTTTTAATCAGTTTATTGGTTTATTTTTAGAGTGCTGGCTTTATTGGTTTCTATATTCAAACTCATGTAGATAAGACTGTACTTAGTGCAGTGCATATCCTCTGTACAAACTGGGGAATGATTCTTTCTCTCCCCTTTGGGTCTGACCCTCCTCAGGTGATCTGACCTTTGTACCTGAGGCCTGGACCACCCTGATTGACAGCTGCTAAAAACAGGCTTTGGGAAGCCCCCCTGGGGCAGAAAGTTTTTCAAGTTTAGTGATATAATTTTCTTTTTTCCTCCTCTTTTCTCATTCTGTGGTTAAATGTGACAGGAAGTAGAGTTTCTTGGGGAATGTGAACCCCTCCCCAGGGATACACTCCAGATATGTAATCCAAATGTTTCTCTTCAGCTGCTAAAGTGGGTTGAACAGAACTGTTTTTTCATCTTATGTTTAAATAAGCAAACAAGCAAAAGTAAAAATCCAAAAACTAACTGTAGTTAGAGACATAACTACATAGAAAATTTGGAAGATATAGAAAACAAATTATCTGTAACTCTACCCTGATGAATTTTTATTTTGATATGTTTTCTTCTTGGCGTTTCTGTGACTTTTTAAAAATCATAGTCCTAATCATAGTGGTCGTACAGCGCTCTGACTCAGGCTCCCTTTGTAGCTGAGAGGCCAGGAGGGGATTGTTGGAGGTTCTCTCTCACAGCTGGGGTTACTGCAGCATCCGCCTTTGTGGCGTTCTTACCTGACCTCCCACCCCTTCTCCTCCAGTCTGCAAGGGAGTCCTGGTTTCCTTCCCTTTGACTGTAGCGTTCTGTCAACACTTCTGATCCTAAACGCTGTCTAGTGCCCACAGTGGGTTAATGAACGAAAACTACCTCCTGCTTGTTTGACCTCAGAACCATCTCTGCTTCCTGTCTTTTTGATGGGACTGCCTGGTCGGGGAGGTGATGGGTGAAATAGCAGTGTCTTGTTTTGTGTTACTGATGGTACTTAATGTGAAGCTGTGAGAACCTTACATCATGTTGGTAGCCTGTTCTGTTGCTGTAGTTTTTCACTCTAATAACGGCTAAGAATTGTTGAGCCTTTACTGTAAGGGCTTTCCCATGTGGTTTATACATAAGCTGCCTTAGGAAGTATATATCATTATCCCTTTATTGCGGTGGAAGAATGTAAGGCTCACAGAGGTTGATGGCTCCTCTGAGATCTATACCTACGTGGCTTTTTTTCTTTTTTGTGAGGAAGATTAGCCCTGAGCTAACATCCATGGCAATCCTCTTTTTTTGCTGAGGAAGACTGGCCCTGAGCTAACATCTGTGCCCATCTTCCTCCACTTTATGTGGACGCCGCCACAGCATGGCCCAACAAGCGGTGTGTTGGTGCGCACCCGGGATCCGGACCTGGGCCGCCAGCAGCGGAGCGCGCAAAATTAACCGCTATGCCACGGGGCCGGCCCTATACCTCTGTGGCTTTAAGACTCAGATTTTGACTCCAAAGCTCCTGCTCAGTACTACTTTGTAGCACTGCCTTCTAGAAAGCACGAGGCGGGAGTACTGGTTGGAGTGCATTAATTCAGATGCTTATCTTTGGTTATCACCTCCACTTTTCTGCCTCTCTCTGCCTACCTGTATCCACATCCTTTGTAAATGTGGCAAATTATCTTCTAGGGTCCTGTGGTGACGGATAATGGGAATTTTATCCTGGACTGGAAGTTTGACCGAGTACACAAATGGAGTGAAGTGAACACAGTTATCAAAATGATCCCAGGTAATGTGAGTGGTGTTCACTGAGTGTAGACACCTATGCCCTTCATAACTGTCCTCAGCCTTTGGCCATAGGAGCACAATGGACGTGGGCTTTGTAAGACTTGGTTGGAAAGAGGAATTTCCTTTATACCATGTTTGGGGTTTCTAACTTCATGCTTCTGCCTTTTCCCCCCAGGAATAGTTATTGCTTACCTAGCAACTTTGTTGGTTGTGCATTTCACAACCCGTTTCAGTTGGGATAGGCCTGGAGCTGATAGAGTGTCAGAGAGGGCTTGCCTTGAAATAAGTCTGCTCTCTCCTCATAGAGCCTTTCCTTCCAGGAGCTTGACTGTAGCCTCTTTGATTTTTATGGGCTTGATTGCAGCCTCTTTGATTTTTATGGGCTTGACTGTAGCCTCTTTGATTTTTATGGGCTCGCTTGTTAAGCAGTGGGGAAAAATGACTCAATTCACTCACACTCATTGGATACATAACCACAGGCAAGATGCTGTGCCACATTACAGGGAATGCACCCATCTATAGAACATGGAGTCTCCCTAAAGGAGAGTTGATGTAAACCAGTTGAAGCTGTGCGTGGCTGTGTGGAAGCCATGCCCACAAGTAAGATGGAATGTGCTAAATTCTGCTAGAGGAATACCGAGAGTCTAGAGTGCACATAGGGTGCTTCTTTTTTGGGGAATGTAGGGAAGTTCCATGGGGAAGAGGTGGCTTTTGACCTATGCCCTAGCATAGCGTGATCTAGACACTGTGCTAAGTGTTTAAAGATGGTCTCATTTGATTCTCCATTTTGATGAGCTAGTTACAGAGGAAGATGTGGATGGAGGAAGGTTCAATGATTTTCTCAAGGTCTGCAGTGCCAAGATGGGAGCCCTAGATTGTCTGCCTCTAGACCGTAAACTTTTAGTCCTTACTTCCTTGAGTGCTAGGTTGAGGAGGGGTTGTGTGACGTGAATATTTGGAGCAGTGGAGAGCCTCTAATGCAGCTTGTACCAGGGATCTGGGGCCCTGGATAAAGGCTGGGTGGATAGTGTGGAGGTGAATTATGAGTCCAGACCTGAGGAGGTATTGAGGGCTCATACGAGGGGATTAAAAGGAGAAGGCAGATGTGAGAGATACCAGTCTTATGATATTGAGAGGCTAAGATTCTAACTGGGAATATTCCATGACATGGAATGGGCCAGAACTGGCTAATGAGGCTGATAAGGGTTAGCCGATTGTAGTGGCTGTGAGTGGATTTTGGAGCAGACTGCCTGGGTAAGGATCCTAACCCAGCCTTGCTCCATCAGTGTGACCTTTGAGCAGTTAGTTAACATCTCTGCCTCAATTTCTTCCTCTGTGAAAAAGGCTAATACTAGTACCTACCTCACAGGATTGTTGGGAGGATTAAATGAGTTAAAGTGGTGCCTGGGAGACAAGGGAGTGTTTGTTGAATGAATAAATATTCCTAGGAAGAAAGGATACTATCTTCACCATTAATTAAATATGCTAGATTCTAAGTTATCCATGCTATTTGGGAATGAAAATGGTGTGAATATATGCCATGTAATGAAGAGCTAATTCTTCCAACCATTCCTTAGTCTGCTATTTTAGTCTTCTAATGACAGTCTTTTTAAGTCTGATTTATTAAGTAAAAAAGATGAAGTGAATTATGGTTATTCTCTCACTTAGTGTTAACTTCTTAGTGAAAGAACTAAAGAGCTGAAAGGCAGGAAGAAGAGAATACATAGAGGTCACTATTGGTACAGTGGAGAATTTGTCCTTAATGATAATGCAAACAAACTCAGGGGACCGTGGAGGAAATGGCTCACCAGTGTCAGCTGCAGGTGGATTTCTTGCAGTGCCCACTAGGTAGCTCTGTTGCTCCTGCTCAGACCTTTCTTGGCTTATTGAGACATTGAGATGACCTTCATGAGGAAATTTCTCCCATATTTGCTCTCCACGCAAGTAGGTAGAAGCTACATCCTAGAGGAGTTCTGAATTTTATTAGGAACCTAAGGTGAAGAAAATGAAAAAAGAGAGGCTAGATATTAAATCATGTAGTACTGTGCCCCCAAGATCATCAGTGTGGCTTGTTCTCTTTCTCTTCCCGATTTGGTCCATTATAATACTTGCTGCTGGACCAAGATCAAGGGAGGAGAAGCAGGGTGTTTCCCTGTCTGTCCCTGTCATCCTGTCCTTGTCCCGTGTACATTCATGTATGTGAGGACACTTAGAGGACAGCTGAACTGGTGCGTGGCTGATCACTCCCTTGGATGTTCCATTGGGTTACACCCAGAGCAGAGAGGCTCTATAGAAGGGCCAAAGCTAGTGGGCTTCTTTCCCCCGTGTTCACATTCAGCCACCTCTGCCCTTTCCACTATTTTTGAGGTAGAGGCCAGGGAGGGTGATTCAGTCGCTTGCAGCATCGATAACGTGAAGAGAGGTTGCTCTAAGATCAGAGCTTAGACTGCTGCCTTTCATCTCTGCTCTTTCTTTGAAGCCTTTTCTGAACCTGGTTTGACTTTCTTTTAGATCAGGCGGAAGCTGTCACCTTGTATTACAGAGTTTTTGAAAAGGATGGCCTCTGAGTGGCCACTTTGCTTATCTTTGGGAGGCTGCAGTTGTGTCAGCACAATTTCAGCAGCTCTTTTCTCCACCTGATGGCTTCGCGTTGCTGATGGAGGATTTTATTGATGTCTTGGGGGCTGTCTTTGGAAGTGTTAATTTTATTTATCTTTTGTAATTTACATTGTTGAAAATTACAAGAGTAAACAGTGAGAAGTCTTTTCCTTCCACCCCTCCACCTTTCCCCTGTCTGGAGGCAGCCAATGTTACCAAAATTGTGTGTCCTTGAGTTGGTCTTTCATAAATGCAAATCAACCTCTCCCCACCCCATCATTTTTTACACAAGTGACGGTACACTAGATAGGTGTTTTGCTTCCTACCTTTTTCCATCTTGGAAATTATTATATAATGGCTCACAAAAGAGCTTCCTCTTTCTTCTTTTTAAAATAATGGTATGGCATTCCGTTTTATGGCTGTCACATAATTTACTTAACCAGATCCCCACTAGTGGATATTTGTTTCCAGTCCTTTGCTAGAAGAGAATTACTAGATCAAAGGATAAGATTATCTGATTTCACTAGATGGTGCTAAATTGCCCTCCATGGGTTGTACCACTTAGTTCATCCTTCCACTAGCAACATAGGCAGGTGCCACTTTCCCTACACACTGGTCCGTCAGACTTTTTTTCTGATAGTTGAACTGTGTTATCTCATTGTAGTATGTGTGTATATATGTAAATATTTTTGGTAAAGATTGCTTACAACTGTAGTTAATTCTCATTGCTGAATAGTACTGCGTCTTTATGCGTATGAAAAAACATGTTTGTATATCCATTCTGCTCTTGATGGGCATTTGGGTGTTTCCAGTTTTTAGCTGTTAGGAAAGTGCTGCTGTGAACATTTTTATACATGTCTTTTGATGACTTTATGTATGTCTAACAGTTGCGTATATACCTAGGAGTAGAATTGCTGGATCATTAGGTATGAGTGTGTTTAGCTTTAGAAGATGTACTAACATTTTCCAAAGTGATTTTGCCAGATTACTCTCACTGTCAGTGTGTGGGAGTGTCTTTGCAGCCTAGTCAAATTTTATTATACTCATCCTGGTGAGTGTGTAGTGGTATCTTGTAGTTTTAATTTGCATTCCCTTTTGACTAATTAGTTTGAGCACTACTTTTTATGTTTATTGGCCATTTTGTATAGCCATTTTTGTGAAGTGTCTTTAAGTCTTTTGCCCATTTTTCTACTAGATTGTCTTACTGATTTGGAGAGAGTATATATTTTGATGTAGGTCCTTTGTTAGGTGTATATATATTGCAAATATCTTCTTGCACTCTGTGGGGAAAACATCTAAGGCTGATAGTGTGATTGAAAATAACTGGGAGTAAGGGTTACTTAGAATAGTCACGGAGGGTCTCTCTGAAAAGATGGCTTGTCATCTGATATCTGAAGGACAGAGAAGAACCAGCCCTTTGAAGGGCTCAAAGAATCCTAGTCCAGCAAAGGGAATAGCATGAGTAAAGGCTCTGAGGCAGGAAAAAGCTTGGCACATTTGGATATAGAAAGAAAGCCACAATGGGAGAGGAGAAGGGGATTGCAAGAAGAAATAAAAATAATCAGAATCTCTTTTCATTGTTATGTGAGAGGGAAAGGCTTTAGATTTGTCATTTTGACCAGTGCTGCTCGTGGGAGTTGCTCCTACTGACTCTCTGATCCTTGATTGTCTTCCTGCCTTGGGAAGCTGAAACTTAATGCTTCTTTCCGTGCTTTGTCCTGCAGGCGTGGTGGACACAGGCCTGTTCATCAACATGGCTGAGCGAGTTTACTTCGGGATGCAGGATGGCTCAGTGAACGTGAGGGAGAAGCCTTTCTGTTGACCCTGCAGGAGCGGAGTGTGTTCACCTTGAGTCCCCAGCCCACAGCCGAGGTGGACATGCCTCTCCAGGAGCCCTTGCCTTAATGTGTCTTTGCCAGGTGGACAGCTGGCAGGGTAGAGGGTTGGATTAAATCCAGTCTTTTGAAGTATTGTTATTAAATGTCTTTTTAAAAAGAGAAATATAAACATATATTTTTACTATTAAAAATAGATTTTTTTTATAATGTAGGACTTGATTTCATGTTTTATATGAAATATTTACCAAAAGAAAGAAGGGGACTATCTTTTAAACTTTTAACTTGAGCCTGCTGGTTAAGCTTCTGAATATTGGGTTTGCTGAGAAATGTAAATCAAACCTTTTCTTTAAACTGGTAACACGAAGGGCCCAGCCAGCAGTGATTCCCTGATGCCTTACTGGAAACATTAGAGTTTACTTTTCTACCACACTCTGTTTTGTTTTTAGTTTTCCTTCTGATGACGCACAATACCTGGTTACGTATTTTAAGACGAGGTTTACAAAAGTCTGGTGAGTGGTGCAGTGTGGTGTGTAGTGACTCAGTGTAAACTATCAGGGAGAAAATGTGGTGGTGGTTCTGTTAAGATCAGCGGGTTCGTTCAGACCCCTGTTGTTCGAAGCAATTGCGCGGAAATACTTGCCAGTACTGCCAAAGCACTGCTGTGAAATGTGAAATACTTTTTAATGATTGTCTTTTTGTTAATATTTTTTCCATTGCTTTATTATTACTTGCATGATTTGGCATCAGAAGTTGTCACCTCTTTATATTGTTTGAAAGTTGAAATAAAACAGTATGGTGCCATTTTGACTCTTTGTCTTCAGTATAGAATTTGCAGTAGATTTGCAGTATAATAGGAATCAATTTTGCTCACTCAGTTGATGTCGGATCTTTGATAAGGGGTGGAATTCACTCAAGAAATCTTGAGCCAAAGAGTAAGTAAATATTTCCTTTATTTCTGAGAGAGCTTGATGTCAGTTTTATTCCCTAGACCTTTGTCAAGTAAGACATTAATTTTCTTTGTTAATAGAGGATTGTTCAACATAGCTGAACAAAAGTCACGGATTATCCCCAAGTTTATGTTAGTTAAAACTTTAGTCGTGGGAGCTGACAAGCAGTTAAATGGGGCACCTGAATTCCCTCTTCATTCTCTGCTCTCTAATCTTCACAGTTTGCCTAATGAGCAATGGACTATCCAGAAAGCCTCATAGGCGGGGAGAGGAAAGGCCGCGATCAGCTCAGTGATAATTCTAGATGGGACTTGAATCCATCCTGTTGTAAAGGTGTTGGTGCTGAGAGCTCTGGATTTCCCTGTGCTGACTTTGCACAATACTTGGCACAGGCATTTCACTGGGTTTGCCCTCTGTTTTGAAGGCTGGATTATAGCTACCAAACTTGTCAGTATCTAAATTCCTGCCGAATCAAGTTGCAGAATAAAAGTTAATCAGGACTAAGCATTGAAGAGGCTTTTTTCCTTGCTGAATTCCTCTTTTTCTTCGCTCTCAAGGTGCTTTTCAAAAATAGTTGCCCCACACATTGTTAGGAAACCTGTTGTTAGGAGTACTTTCGTTTTCTTCAAGACTGTTTTTGTCTGGATGATAGGTAAGTTTTGCACAAAATGGGCACTAGATCTTTGCTGAGAAAACTTGATAGAACTGATTTTTTTATTGATGTTTTAATAGTTTTTAACATTGTAAAATTTTGGGTTGTACATTTTTGTTTGCCCATCACCATATATATGACTCCGTTCATCCCTTGTGCCCACCCCCATTGCCCCTGGTAACCACAATACAGTTTTCTCTGTCCACGAGTTGGTTTATATTCCACATATGAGTGAGATCATACAGTGTTGGTCTTTCTCCTTCTGGCTAACCTCACTTAACATAATACCCTCCAGGCCCATCCATGTTGTCGCAAATGGGACGATTTTGTCTTTTTTTAATGGCCGAGTAGTATTCCATTGTATATATATATATACCACATCTTGATCTAATCATCAGTCGAGGGACACTTAGGTTGCTTCCACTTCTTGGCTATGGTGAATAATGCTGTGATGAACATAGGGGTGCATAAGCCTCTTTGCATTGTTGATTTCAGGTTCGTTGGATAGATTCCCAGTAGTGAGATGGCTGGATCATAGGGCATCTCTCTCTTTAATTCTTTGAGGAATCTCCATACCGTTTTCCATAGAGGTTGCACCAGTTTGCATTCCCACCAGCTGTGTATGAGGAAATAGAACTAATTTTTTAAATGATCCTTTAAAGCTCTTGTGGTGTGGATTAAATTCAGGGATAAAGATAAACAACAAAGTTAAACTGGGGTTCTGAAAAACACCTGCATGCTCTAGATCACATGTAAATTTTCAGCGGGTTTCACAGGCATTTGCACCTGTGACTGAACTACAGTTCCTTTATGTGTTAATGTGAGGTTTTTCTTGAAGAAAACAAAATACCTGCTATGCTTTAGGCACACAAAGAGGTAAATTGAAGTAAATCTTGATTACAGTTTCTTAAATGAAATTGTTATTAAATATGATCTTGTGAGTGATAAGTTGGATGGAAAAAATTTCCAGGCTTATGATCAGTCTGAGGGGGGCACAGGGCAAGCTGTAAGTTTAGTATTTGGGAAAGGTTTGTAACCAAGTTAAGCTGCCAGATTTCTGGGAGCATCAAAGGGGAAAAATCACTTGGATTTGAATGAAATCTGTGCAATTTTGGTTTTAGCTAGAGCTCAAAGTTTTGATACTCCTCATTCACCTAACTTTTTCTGAGTCCCCATCATGTGCCAATTCCTAGTGGAGACTAGTGGGAGGGAGGGGTGGACAGAGATGAGTAAGACACCTCCTATGCTCCAGTTTACTCTTGTGCTCCAGATGCTTCCAGCCTGTCGGGCAAGACAGGCGGTTGACAAGAAGGCCGTATGGAGGAGCAACGTGAAGGAATTGTCAGTGTAGTGGGGAAGAGGTGGGCCATGAGGTGGGAACAGTGGTTAAATGACTCTGGTGACAGCTTCCTGTCATTACTGCACGTCAGGTGCTGTTCCGGGCCTTTGGCCTGTTATATCAGCAAGTTTATGGTGTGTGTTCTCTTAATTTGCAGAATGAGCAACAGGCTCGGTTTACGTAACTTGCTCAGGTCATACACTGAAAGCAGGCCAGAATTCTCTGGCTCCAGGCCTTGCTCCTAATTCCAGGTGGCTGTAGGACCCTGAATGTTTGTGTTCCTTAATTGTTGTGTCTGTCTGTAATTTGAGTCACAAGTAATTTGTTCAACTACTGAAGTTAGTGAAATGGTTTGTTTTATGTGTGTGTGTGTAGAGGCATATAGGCAATCCTATAATATTAACTAGTTTCTGTTTTCTGATGAGCTCTCTTTAGTGGAAGAAAGGAGTAGAATATTGCACAACCTGGGGTTGGCCATCGGAGAGTGCCATTTACCTAGAAGACATCCCTACCTGCCACCACTGAAGTTTCTCCTCCCCTGTGCTTGCTTCCTCTGTCCCCTTCCCAGGCCCCGGAATGCAGGCACAGTGGCAACCATAGGCATTGCTAATGGGGGGAAAGAGCTAAGGATTGTTAGCTCCCTTTAGCCAAAGACTCTTCAGGAACACAAGGCTGAACAAAGTTGATATTATTGACCCATTGAAGTAGGGAAGTCACATGCTATGGGGAGCCGCAGGGTGTCTCAGAGGATGTTAGGACTTATGGAATTTGGACTTATGTCTGGTGCTTTGGAGGAGGGCTCAAGGAAGCGCAGCTTTGCTCTGGATCAGATGTCAGGAAGCAGGAGAATTCTGTGATCAGCTATCTTAATTTTTACAGAGAAGGTAAGAAGAATGGAGTGAGGCTAAAGCTGGGATTGGTAAAGAAGCAGCAGTCACTCATTAGCCAGGACGGGAAGTTGTCCAGTCTTTTTTGTGGTTTGGATGAGATTCATGTTTTGTCTGTTTTGAGATGTGATTATCGACTTGTCTGGTTTTTTACTTCATCACCATCACAGAGTGGCCTTGTCTGATGGTGTTCTGTGAAATTGTTTATGTTCCACAGGAGAACACAACAGCCTGGCCTTCGGGGCCAGGCCAGCTCATAGCAACACCAGGGCCCGACTATAGAGCTGGGCCAATTCCCGGCTGTCAGGGGCTGCATTTCTCTTTCCCAGGGTATGCTGACCCCAGGATCCAGAGGGCCTGGGCATTCTATAATCAACTCTTCCTCTCCCTTCAATTAACAGGTATTGAGCACTTGCTGTGTACTGGGCACTGGCGTGGAGGAGTCAGGCCACAAATACACTATGATGTGGCTCCAGCCTTCAAAGACTTCGTCAGTGCCATGACAACCACTTCTCATGACTTCCTTCTCAAATGCCTGAGTGTGCTCACTTCCTGTCACAACTAGCAGCTGATGCAGCCAGATTTCGGATTGCATCAGCCTTCACTCTCCACTAGCCCAGTGATCAGGGGATGTTTTGACATAAGTTCAGTGCGTTGGCTTTTTTAGTTACTGGGTTGTATTGCAGGACAGCAAAACACTCCAATATAGCCTAGCATTCAAATGTGCCAAGTTTACCTCTGCAAATAAACATCTGTAAGGGTACTTTGAGAGGGATGGAAGTGTGATGGTTAACAGGGGCAGTGGGGTGGGGGTGGAATCCAGAGGTGGGGGAAAGGTCTTCTTTGGAAAGGCCACCACAGTATCCTGTGGACGATGCATTATGCAGACTGATGAATGAAGTAAATTCAATGTGGAAACCCCCATTCTCTTAGATCACTGGGAACCATCTCCGCTCAGCATCCAGGTGGGGGAGGAAGCAGCTTCTCCGGGAACTGAAGCCTGGCTGGCTGCATCTCTGTTGGCCTCGGCCCACTGGCACTGAGGCCCTTGAATGTCTCCCTGATGACAGAGAACTACATTTGAGGGAGTTCCCAGGTTCAGGAGTATCCCAACCTGAGTTTCAAAAAGGAGAGTGGTGTTCATCCTCAGTTTATTTCAGGTAAAGAGAAACAGGTGAGATTGATTTTAATGAAATATTTTAACTCAACATACATTAAATATTACTGTTTTAGCATGTAATCAATACTTGACATTCCTTTTTTGTACTGTCTTCGAAACACACCGTATATTTAACTTCAGTACATCTCATTTTGGATGACTAGCCACATTTCAAGTGCTCAGTAGCCATACTGGTGAGTGACTACAGGAAGGCACAGTTCTAGAACTCAAGGGGAGCTCTGGTGCTGTCCTTGTTCTGGCTTGTTGAAAGCTCCTTCAATTTCCTGGAGCAAGCCTGGGGTCCTCCTGTGGCCTTAGACGTGTCTTAGAGCCCACAGAGTTGAGTCAAATGGATGGCTCCCCAGGGGGTCCACTCAGTAGCCCCACTGTGACTGAGACTGTCTATACTTCATCGGAGCTTCTTGCCCTTGTAAGTGGCCTTAACTCCTGGTAAGAGAACACCATTTCAGCTTCTAAGTTAAATGATTATTTTAGTTGTGTGATGCTACTTTTTCTGAGAGGTAAGTGTGAGTAAGATAGTAACTTCAGTTTGAAATTCCATTCTCCACTTACTAGCTTTTGGAGAAGTTATTTCACCTCTAAGCCTTGACTTCCTCTGTGTAAAATGGGTATAATTTACCTTTTACGGTTGTTTCAAAGATTAAACAAGCTAATTCATGCCAAGTGCTTAGAATGCTTATTGGCACATAAAACACTTAATAAATGTTAAATTGCTTTAGACTGCTGTGGACTTATATTTTCTGGTGCCTTGGGCCTCAGGATTAAGAGCACTGGGATGCACAAAATGACATGATGAAAATAATTTAGGGGGCGGGCAGTGGATGGGGAAACCATGAGCTGAGAGGTAGGTACGTGGGGCTTCACTGCTCTCTGCTTTTACATGAGTGATATTTTCCATAATAAAGTTTTTCTTGAAATGGCTTGCCAACTTTTGTTCTGGAATTTGCTGAAATAAAAAATTGCTACAATAATTTTATATGCCCCTATAAAGTGTCGTATAGGTTTACTTGAGATGAGTGCATGTGTGTATTCTGCTTGGGGAAGTCAGGGAAAACCTCATAGAATAGGTGGTCTGTTTAGCTGAATCTTTAAAAAAATTTTAAGTTAAAAATTTCTTTTGTCAGTTTTTTTGAGATATAATTCACATACCATAGTTCACCCATTTAAAGTGTACAGTTCAGTGGCTTTTAGTCTACTCAGAGTTGTGCTACCATCACTGCAATCAATTCTAGAACGTTTTCATCAACCCGAAGAGAAACCCCACGTCTATTAGCAGTTCATTCCTATTTCTACCCAATGCCTCCCGGTCCCACCCCCCAGCCCTAGGAAACCATGAATTCACTTTCTGTGTGTATAGATGTGCCTCTTCTGGACATTTCATATAGAGGGAATCATACAATATATGATCTCCTGTGTCTGGCTTCTTTTATTTAGCATGTTTTCAAGGTTCATCTGTGTAGCATATACCAGTACTTCATTCTTTTATTGCCAGAGAATATTACATTGTATGGATATACCAGTTTTATTTATCCATTCATCAGTTGATTGAATATCTGGGTTGTTTCCACTTTTTATGAATAATGCTGCTATGATCATTCATGTACAAGTTTTTGTGTATGATATGTAGGTATATGTTTTCATTGTCTCCTGTTTTTTTTTCTTGTTCCTCTCTTCCTCCTTTACTAGCTTCTTTTGATTTAAATAAATATTTTTTAGCATACTATTCTAATTCCTCTGTTTTTTTTTTTCCTTTGTTTTATTTGGTTTTTACTATATATATTTTAGTGACTTTCTCAATGGTTGCTCTGGTTGCTGAATCTTGAAGGAAGACTGAAAGATCACCAGGCAGGCAGTGGTGCGTGGGGGAAGAGTGAGATGGAAAAAAGCATTCCGTGAAGGGGAAACAGAGTGTGCAAAGACAAGGGTTAGTGAGGACGTGGTTGTTACAGATAACTTGGAGCAGCTGTGTATGGCTGACAGGGATTGCTGGCTCTGGGGAGGTGTTGAGCGAAGGGAAGGGAAGGGAGGGCTCACATACTAAAAGGCTGTGTTCACCACAGCTGAGGACTTTGGCCTTAACCCTGACAGTGGGGGTTTTTAGGCAGTGGAGTGTATGATCAGAGTCATTGCTGGCTGCAGGGCAGAGGCTGAGATGAACGAGGCGGAGTCTGGGCCAGGGACATCAGTTATGAATCTATAGAAGTGGTTCAGAGGGGCTTCCTAGCTTGTTTGAAGACTGTCTTTAAGGCTGTTGGAATGTTTTCTTTCCAGTGTCAGGGCACAGCAAATATGGATTGTGGGAGATGCTTTCACTGCTGGGAAACGTTCTCTCATGTGGGAATTTTACAAGACATTATGGAGTGTCAGTAGTTACCCTGAAGGCAGGAACTTTGAAACTTCCTAAATCCAGTTAATTTCAAAATGTTTGCATTAAAATGATCCGTTGTTTGGGAATCCCACAGACACAATAAGATACAAAATGGAAGTAAGGAATGTAATTCTTGGGAGGGAGACACAATTATCAGTATCTGTAGAGAAAGATCAGTATATAAAACACAGATACGCAGAGGCAGATAAAAGGCAGGTACTAAGTTTAACAGATTTTTTTTTTCTGCTCTTCCCCGGCATCTGAACACCCTATTTCTATTTGGGGAATTCCTCACTGTGGGAACTTGCTGTGGGTTATGTCTTCTCCTCTCTACTGAAGCTGAAATGTCCAAATGCCTCCTCCATCCTCCCTGGCAGCCAGGGCGCGGACCCAGGCTTGGCCAATTGGCTGTTCCTGTCCAGCATTTGAACCTTAAGGCAGTGTTTTAGTTATCTATTGCAGCATAAGAAACCACCCCAAAACTTGGTGGCTTTAAACAACCATCACCATTCATTTGCTCACAGTCCTGCAAATTGAGCTGAGCTTGGTGGGGATGGCTCATCTCTGTAGCATGTGGCTTCAGCTGGGGCAACTTGACTGAGGCTGGAATGTTTGGGAGACACCTGGGCCTCTTACTCTGCATGGGCCGTCTTGAGCTTCCTCACATCGTGCCTGCCAGACTCTCAGAAGGAGCATTCTGGTGGAAGCTGCAAGGCTTCCTCAGAAATTGCACAATGTCACTCTTACTTCTATTGCTCAAAGCAAGCCAAAATGCCAGCCCAGATTCAAAGAGGTGGAGAAATAGACTCTACTTCTTGATGAGGGAGGGAATTAATGCAGTTTCAAGTTGTCACAAGGAATAACAAAAGCACAAGAAGAGTTTAATATTCATTCTGCTGGTGGCATCCAGAATTCAGCGGTGGGTGGCGGCAATGCCAGGAACAACATTCAGGATAGCAGCATCAGTAGTGGCATCTTATTCAGACCATTTTAGGGGTGGGATCTTGGCCATATTTCTAGCTTACCAGGTTTCCTTGGTTCCATCTGTTTTCCGAACCTAATTTTACACCCTTTTCTTCCCCTTTAGAGATGCATGATATGCTTCCAATAAATCCCATTTCTGCTTTATTTAGCGAGAGCCAATTTCTGTTGTTTGTATCTAAGAACCCAGGCTGATACCCAGTCAATAAGAGGATCACTAAGGACTGTTTAGTATAATAGATAATTTACCAAAAAGGAAGTACATATGGCTAATAAACGCCTGAAAAAATGTTCTATTTCACTAACAATAAAAACAAAACACATCTAAATTAAAACAGTAACAACCAGATGCCTTTTTTTAACCTATAAGATTAGGAAATAAATTAATATTGTAATCAGAGCTGCAGAGGGCATGGTGAGACAAACTCCCTTTAGACGTCTACTCTGGTGGATTGTAAACTGGTCTAATCTTTTTCTCTGGGGATTTCTTGGCAATTTTTACCAAGAATCTTAAAATGGATCAATTCTTTTTAGTGACTTCCAGGAATCTGGTCTGAACAAATACTTAGAAATGTAGATAGAAATTTATGCACGAAGATGTTCATACTAATGTTATATTTTAGCAAACATTAGAAATTTGAATCATGAAAATCAGCTAAAGTGTGAAGTAATTAGATATTATGCAGCTGTTAAGAAAGGTTTGTAAAGAACTAAAGATACAGGAAAAACCCTTATAGAATAATATTGAGTGATAAATTAACCAAAAATTATAGGCATGACATATATTAGTCATGATCTAGTGGGAAAAGTAAACCACTCTAGGCATTTCAAACAAAGGGAATTTATTATGGGAAATGCGTCACAGGTGATGGAAGGGCAGAGAAGCCAATAATTATGTTGAAGCAATGTAGAGATGAGCAACAGCAGGAAGCCACTCCACTCCCAGGGCTGCAGAAGGTGGTGTTCCCAGAAACGAGACATTGGGCACTTGGAGGAAGTGAGAAACACAGAGGAGACATGGCCACTGCTGGAAAATTCCTTCCCAAAGCAGAGAAAGGGGCAAATGTCTTGGCTTAACCCTTCTTCCCACTCTCCAGCCTTTTGCCAGTGAATTCCATTAGCCAAGTCTAGCTGGGAGCCAGCTGGCAATGGAGCCAAGGGCAAGAAATGGATCTGAGAGTAGATGGACAATGACGGCCACACAGCATGATCTCAACTAGATAAAGATTGCGCATATTAAGTGATGTTAAAAGTAGTTACCTTTGCTGATGAGATTGTATAGGGCTTTTATTTTCATATGTTTTTCTGTATTTTCTAAAGAACCCAAACAATATTATTAAAATAAAAAATAGCAAGTGTATGCGGGGTAGATGCCAAATAACATTTTTATGAAGATAATATATATATGTCGTCACGATGGATGTGATGCCGTCAAACAACAGAGTTTTAGATCCTGGGTCTCTCTCATTAAGCTGCAGGCTTTAGTCAGTGGCCCTTCAAGGGCTGGGCGTTCTCTCCTCACGAGGGCCAGCAGGGGGCGCTCCAGCCTAGCACACCAAGGTCTACTCTGACTGCTGGCTGACAGACTGGGCTTTCCCGTGGCTGTTGCAGAGCAGGACTCTAGGCGAGATGTTTCCCTGTTGGTTAACCCTGGTCCCCAGAGGTTTGTCTCCGTCAGCCACCATCTTAGAGCTGTCCCTCCCTTCCGTCTTAGGCAAGCTATTGCCAGGACTCATGAGAAAGCCAAGCGAAGCACCACTGGATCTTGAGGGTCCTTCCTTGTCCCTTTGGAGTGTTTGACATGTGTGTGCATTGAACCCTGAGCCTCACTGAATTGATTATACTTGGCCTAAAGGGACTTGCATGGAGGTGCCAGTGGTTACTAGTTAGAGCTCTCAGTCCTAGATGTCATATAACAGTAAATGCCCTATAAAACCACCTTGGATTTTCCCTGAATAAGTACGTTAAACTGCTGTGTGCAAAGCTTCATAATTTGCAGTTTCTGCTGTTTCTTCAAGCCATCTCACTCAAAGTGCCTGATTCAAGTGGATCAGCTTGGGCTACTTAACCAGTGAAGTACCAGGAGTAGTTAGCATTATTAAGTGTTATTAAGAGGCCAGAGGATATATCTTTGCTGTTAAGATGTGTATCTTGACTGGTACCTCTGCTTGCCTAACCCTTAGCTTTGTCTGCTCTCCTGGGTACACAAAGCTCTCCCACTGCTGAAGTGCAGGCTGGGCTGCGCTGGAATTCCTGCCTGCCTGGAGCTCCTCCATGACCTCTTCAGGCAGATGGTTTTCCTTGGACATCTACACACAGGTCCTCAGAGGTCACAGGAGATTGTTCTAGGGAGTGGGGAAGCTTTCCTGGGGGAGAACGGGTCAAACTCTGAGTAGCGGACATTGCAAAAATGTAACGGGGCTCTGGTATTGAGGGCACCTGCAGTGAGGAGCTGCCCTGGGCTGCCACTAGGGCTCCCACAGTGAGTGCTGCCAACCTGCTGCCTGTACAGAAACTCTGGGGTAAGAGCTGGGTCCTGGAGTCCTCCCCAGGCTGTGCCCATCGCAGTTTGCTGTGTGTGTGTAATTTGCTATGTGTGTGTGTGTGTGTGTGTGTGTGTGTGTGTATAGTGTTGGAAAATCAAAGGGAGGTCCAGAGAGATGGAAGACAATTCCATGTTCTCCCAGATAGTTTGTCTTTCCCCTCCACTCCCTTACTCCTCAACTGAGAGAACGTGCTTCTATTTGGTGGCTTCCTTTCCCTCAACAAGTATAGAGTGCTGTATAACTTTGTGCTTTTCTGTTTTGGGAAATGAGTTAAAACCTCTTAAAGGAAAGGATTGCTTTGAAGAAGTGTAAATAAAGAGATTGTGTAAGCAAAATACAATTATAATTAATACAATTGTTAAAGAGGGCAATGGATGCAATTTGAATTGTGAAAAATAAGCACAGTTTCATCAAAGTAAATTATTTCAGGTAAGAAAAGTTGAGTCTCTGAATAAGTATTAACCCAGGCTGATAATGCTTGCAGATGTTGATCTTGACAATTCTTGAGGTACTTGGCAGAGCTGAGAGTTGTGTTCTCTGGGTTGATGCCTCAGATCACCTCCTGTCTCTTAAGTACAGTTTTCTTAGGGTAATGCATTCTTATTTTTTAAGATATAATTCACATACAATAAAATTCACCACAATGCCTTCTTATTCCTAAAGTAGATCACTATTTTATAAGACATGTGCATAGGGAATTTTATACTTATGTTTAAAAGTTTTGAGGAGAAAAGAGGAATCTTTATTTCTTTAAGTAACTTTGTAGATTTTGTTATAATTGCACACATACGGCAAGTTCTCGTTAATTATATACTCATTTCATGGGGCAAAATATATTTTCTTTATGCCCCTTTCTATGGGAACCTGACTAGATAATTTCTTATTCTGAGTGTATATCAGATATAAATAATGGCAATGAGTAAGTGATCCAAAATATTTATCCAAATAAAAGACTAAATTTTAGAACTTATTTTTATGAATAATTTTCTGTAATTAAAATAATTAAGATGTTTAAAATCTGAATGTTATATTAAGGGTAATTTTAAATGAATTCCCAAAGTTTTGGTTTTAGAAGTAGTTCAAGAATTATTTTGCTCTACAAGGAGAGCTTGTGCAACATGTGCCTCTAAGTCTGGCTTCTTAGTGTGTCTTTTCTAACATACCAATTTTTGGTTTCAGTCCACTTTTATTAAAAACCTACATTAGAGCTGAAATACTTTATTAAAAATTTCTTAGTTTGGGGGGTATACAGTGGTAGAGATTTAGTTCCCACAATTATTCTTCTGTACTATTTGAATGTTTTACAAAGGGAAGGTATTACCTTTCCAAAAATTAGATGGAAAAATTTTCACTAATCAAGTCAGTAAATATTTGAGCAGGCCTGTGAGCCCACCACACATGGAGAATAAAGCTTCATTTCACGTCGCTGCCGGGGGCCAGGAAGGTGCACCATGTTGCCTTTTATGAAGTGAATTCTGCTCTCATCCTGGGAGCTGTCGTTCAGAAAGTTGTGTGTAATAAGCTTGCCAAGAGTTTTCTTGAACATTGTTTGTGTGACCATTACTTATTGTGAGTGAAAAACACTTATTCTAGTGTTTTTCTTTAATGCATTTTTGCCTTTTCAAATACTTTCAAGAATGGAACTAGACAAATGGGTGTGGGAAATTAGAGAGAAGTTACTTAATAAACCAAAGCATGCCTCTGTCCCCAAACATACCCTTGTTAATTTATTTTAGACAATTGTCTAAATCTAACGTATTTTCCATTCTCAATCCAGAATGGCTAAACTTCTTTTTGTGGTTCATGTGTCACTTGACAATAAAAGATAATTTATGATTCTGAGAAGTATTTGCTGCAACTGGTGAAATTTTACTTTTAAACTCACTTAGTTCAAACTGTTGGAAAGCAATTAGCTCTTATGTTTGTCTGGTTAAGTAACGGCACTTGACTGCTTGGGCAGGGTCTCCACGGCTGTGGAATGATCTGCCCAGGGCCTGGCACAGAGCTGGTGCTCAGGAGGGGTTAGTTCTATCTGAGTCTGAAAACAAGACAACAGATTATTTCTATTTTTATTTTTTATTTTTATTTATTTATTTATTTTGTGAGGAAGATCAGCCCTGAGCTAAAATCTATTGCCGATCCTCCTTTTTTTCCCTTTTTCTCCCCAAGGCCCCAGTAGACAGTTTATGTCATAGCTGCACATCCTTCTAGTTGCTGTATGTGGGACGTGGCCTCAGCATGGCCAGACAAGTGGTGCGTCGGTGCGCGCCCGGATCCGAACCCGGGCCGCCAGTAGCGGAGCACACGCACTTAACCGCTAAGCCACGGGGCCTGCCCCAACAGTTTATTTCTGACTTCTACTCTGCAATATTTTTCTGTTCCTGAGTATTACGTATTAGAAAAATGGTATGCTAACAACAAAAATTTCAAAGGAATAAAAGTCACAATTTTGCACTTTAATATTACAGTCTTAGCATTTTGTCCATGTTTTCTTTCCAATCTTTGTTCATAGGCACATATATTTTTACATAGAGCTAATTGTAAGGCATATAGAATTCCACACTATATATGCCTCATTAATTGAGTTTTTCATGTTGCCACATGGACTTTATAAGCCTCCTCTCAAATGACTGTAAGTTAGTCCATTGAGTTGGCTTTCATTTCCTCTGCCATTTCTTCTACTGTTGGGCATTTAGGATTTTTCTCATGTTTGATTTTTAGTCTTCTTGAAATGATCGAGTTAAAGGGAATGGACTTTTAGTGGCTTTTGATATGTTACTAAATTTCTTTTCAAAAGTTTATACTGATTTATAATGCCAATTAAATGTTTCAGAAGTGTTATTTTTCAACCATATGATGATTCTTTTACAGTTTATTTCCACACATCTATATCCCTCCTCTCCAGCCAGTAAAATAATGTGCTTGAGGGTGAAGTAGGGCATTGACATACACACATACATCTATGTTTACTGTGAATGTCTAAGCTTCAGATACTAAATTCTGCAGATGTTATCTCACTGAGAAATACAGAAATAACCCACTTGGCTCCAGGCCTCAAGTCTGGTATCAGTTCCTACTTGATAACTCAATTCTGTAGGTTTTTGTTACAAACCTTGAACAGTAAAGTGGCAACTTTGACTTTCTGTTTCTGACTATAATTGCAGGTGTCTCTCCAGAAAGAGGGAGTTGAGGGAAATTGTTCCCACCTGTCTAATTACACAAGACTAAGTAAATACTTAACATGGAGTCAGTAAGGAGAGCAGGCCTGTGAGCCCACCACACATGGAGAATAAAGCTTCATTTCACGTCGCTGATGGGGGCCAGGAAGGTGCACCATGTTGCCTTTTATGAAATGAATTCTGCTCTCATCCTGGGAGCTGTCGTTCAGAAAGTTGTGTGTAATAAGCTTGCCAAGAGTTTTCTTGAACATTGTTTGTGTGACCGTTACTTATTGTTATGTAGCACACAGGGAGGTATTTTCATCCTCAGTTTTATACCATGGTTTATTTCAGATGGGCTGAGTGACTCGAAGTCAGCTTCATGCAGGAGCAGAACCAGAACCAGATGAGTCTGTTTTCAAATCAGTGTTGTTTTACTAGCTTTTATTTCCATTTATTTCCACTTGACTATTTAAAAACATGCCATTGAGGATAGGAATCTCTCAGTCAGCATCCACAGCACAGATGAAGGGAAAAGTAGATCAGTTGTCTTGGTGATTTTGTCCAATGTTGATACTCAAATCAAGAAACTCAGGGATTTCTAGACTTAATTCATGTTTTCTTCTGACTGCATTTAAATAATCTAGATAATCTAGATGTTTAAATAATCTAGATCATCTCCTAATCTCGCTCTTGGACTCTGTGGGTGTATTCTCAGCATCCATGTGAGTGAGCACATGTTTTAGGTGGTGAGCTCCTAAAGGTCTGTGGAGGCACAAGGCCATGCACGTCAGGTGAGTCTTGGTTAAGCGGCATGGGGCCTGGTCTGTCTCTGGCAGAGCTAGTATCTTAGTTTCTCTTTGGCTAGTTATTTTTCTTAGAGCAGTGCCTCTTCGTATGCCTTTCATTTGATTAAACTTTAAAATTCTTCTCTAAAAGGGATACTGCAAGGCCTCTTCATATTAAAGTGATTATTTCCACATTATAGATAGCAAATCATGTTCAAAAGAAGGACCTTAAAAATTCTTCATGTTGCCATGTAGGAATCATAGCATTTTAGATGTGGAAGGGAGCTTCACAGTCACCCAGTCTAACCTCCTCACGTTATAGATGGGGAGACTGAGGCCCGGTGACTCGTCCAAGATTGTGAGCCAGGTGGTGGCTGAGGAGGGACTCCAGTGCATCTTCACACGTCAGTCCACTGCTTTTAAAGACTGCATAGTGAGCATCTGATGTTAGCTCTTCTGCAAAAGGGGAGCAGACAAAAGGAAAAATGCTCTAGTTCAGAAATCAGAGGCAAATAATAATCATAAGCACAGGATCCCATTACAACTGTGAAGTCCTTTACAATGTATAAAGCTCTTACACAGGCAAAAGTATGAATACATAAAATGAAATGTATTTGATATTTTATGAAATAGATTCTTAATTCGCCAGCATTTTTGCCCCTTTATAGTACTGCCATAATTTTTTGTGAGATTCTGAAATGACTTCTGAATTATCAAAGAAAGAAGATTGTTAAAGAAAGGAAACCAGATCTACTGGTTTTATTTCACTTCAGTCATGATCTTTTAAAATCTATTCACTTTATTTTAATTAGAATAAGCCATTCTTTAAGTAGGACAGCTAACAGGGAATTTTCTGAGGTTACTTAACCCAAATTTTGGCAATTTCCTTAGCCCTGCATTGGATATTTTTATTTTTTCTTGTGCTAAAGAAATAGAGTTTGTGAATTTTGATAACTGCACACACCAGATTTTAAATCATCAGGTTTTGATAGAGCCAGGAGGTCTAATGACATGATTTAAACTAAAATTCACAGAATCCTTTGAATTTGGATGGCAGGGTCTTAGAGGAGAAGGATGCTAGAGAGTGGCCTCTGCATTATTAGTGGAGCCCTGAGGATAGGATTTATCGCTTATGTTCTGAAATGAGGAAACAGTAGTGAAGCATCTTGTCTAAGCTTTGAAAATTGTAAAGCAATGTTCACATGTAGGTCGATAAAAATAACCAGAGTAGTTACCTTTACGTAGGCCCTGCCAGAGGTGCTTTCATGTTGTCACTGTCCTTACAATAGCCTTCGAAGAGGTGCTCTGTTATTGTCTTAAAACTGCAGATGGGGAAACTGAGGTTTCAACAGTGTTAGTAACTTGCTCAAGGCCAGTCAACCAAGTTAGTGGCAGAGCTGGATTCAAATTCAGGTCTGCTTGGCTCTGAAGTCCATAATCTTTCCATTGCACTTTTATTGTTAAACTGAAGAAGCTATGATTAAAACATTTTTCTGCTTTTGTTGGCAATTTATTCTGAGATCTAACAATTTCCTTTTTCTGGACATGCTGAGTAGGGAGTGTGGGCTCTTACCTCCCCTGCCTCTAACCTACGGCTGGGCTGGACCCTCTCTTGCTTCCTTCCTCCTGCTTAATCAGCCCACTGTGGGACGACACACGAGCCAGGATATCAGAGAGTCATTCTCTGGCTTTGCCTTACTTTCCCCCTTGCTGTTGTGGGGACAAGCTCTGTAGTAACTGAATTGGGAATCTTAGGAGGAAAGGCCCCACCCCCATGGGGTACACATTAGCAACATTTGGCTCCCCCATTTTACGAAACCTGTGACCAGGACCCTCATGCCAGCCCTGTGGTGAGAAAAGCTTGTTTTCGTTTCTACTTTTGCCGAGCCCATCTGGATAGAGCAGGTGCAGGGCCAGTCTCTTAAAATAGAAGCCTCTGTTCCGTGTGACGTGGTGCTATGGAAACCCCCTCGCTTCTTCCCCTGTTGTTCAGATTAATGAAATGATGAAGATCTGTCCTCTGTGTTGTGGCATTTTCCTGGCTTCTTTGGGTCCTGTCATTTGTCAATTGACCTCTCTAGTTTCTTCCCTTGTAAAATACAGGACTTGTCCTTGGTAACCTCAAGGATCCTTCCTGGCTTTGATCTTCTCTGTCCATGTTTCTGATTAGGGCTCAGATCTTGGGATTCACCATCTCTATCTTGTTTAATTCTCCCAGCAATATTTTTCTAGCAGGAAATCTGGGACTACAAATTATTCTTGGGGGTTAAATTATATCACCCCGTCATCTTGATAGCCCATTGCTCTGTATCAGCAGCCCTGTTTTAAGTGTCAGCACCACTTAAAAGCTTCATTAAGTTCTGATATATGTGCTTGGGATCACAGAAAACAGAGGTGATTTAATTTAACATCAGGGAGGGTTACTTTCATGACACTTGTTCTTCCTTTTTGGCCTAAGAATTAAAGTTTCCTTTCAAAAGCTCTAAATCTTAAGAGATTAAACTTTAAGAAATTGATATTTATAAAACTCCTCTGGCTTTTTTTCTGATCTTCAAGTCTCAGTCTCCTTTATTGTAAATTAGGAATAATAATACTTCCTTCTTGGGGAATTAAATGAGGAAAAGGATGCGGCACCACTTAGCAAGTGTCCGACACATATTAGGCACTCAGAAAATGTTCGTTCACTTAGGATTAAATAATGTTTCATTTTTTATGCTTATGAGTGCTAGCTATTGATTAGCCTTGAGGCTGAAAAATCGGCCCTCTGATCTCAAGAAGCTAGCAGTATTTTCAGGAGACAAAATAAATACATGTAAAACAATTAGAGAACAACTTAAGTCAAGATATGACCAATTGCTGCACTGGGGACAAGGTGCTCCTAGCATAGCAGGCAGATTCTCTCAGTGATGGTCTCTGAGTCAAATTTTCAAGGAGAGTGGTGTGCCAGCATGGTGACTATCCTAAGAAAGAGTCAAGACCATAGGTTATGGGGAAACAATGGGGAAAAGGCTAGTAAAGTAAAATTATGTCCTATCAATAAGAGAGAATGATTTGTATAATTCAAAATGATCAATATGATGTCTAAGTAGAAGAAAGAAGTGCTGTGGAACAGCAAGTGAAAGAAGTTGAATATAAAATTACAGTAATAGTGTGACTTGTCCCTGTGGCTACGTATGAAGATATATGCAGATAAAAGAAAAGAATATGATGTGAGAAATTAAAATAATAGATGTCTTAGAGTTATAGATTTATGGATGAATTTCAAAAATATTCCTTTTAGTGGGCTTTCACTTTTAACAATTGTCATAGACCAAATATTTTGAATAATTTTAAACTTAATAATGACTTGAATTGACTGTTATACCAGTCCCTGGGTGAAGGCTCCATCCTTCTCTAAGGCAGGACTTCCTTTCTAATATTAAGTGTGATCTCTGCATGACTTAAATTTTTTTAAAGAGAAACAAGTACCAAAAATCCAGTAGGTTATGCAGTCCTCTTCCATTTACATTTCTGTGAATCTTCCTTCTCAAATTCCCTACAACCTGATATTGAATCCAGAGGAAGGGAGAGGCCCTGGGAGCTCTGATCTTGAGCTTCAGGGATTTGTCCTTCTACTTCTCTAGAAAATGCCTGGTTCTCCTAAGAATCAGTCAGCCCCAATTGAGGCACATATCCTTTCAAGAAAAAACAGTATACCAACAGTCAACTAAGTGAATGGATAATTCAGGAGGTGATTTATGTTTTATTTTGGCAGATGGACCCTTAATTTTCAAAAGAATTCCCTGTGAACTCTCCTTAAAAACGTATTGACTTTTCAGGAACACATAGATTCCATGCAGTGACTTACCCTTTAGGTAGTAATATATACTTAGGGCTGGCTCTTCCACAGCTTAAGTAGGTTGGTTCTTGTTAAGGGGAAGAATCTGAGGAGATGCAACACAACCGTGAACCTCAGTGGTCTTCCAGCTTTCAATTTGATTTAAGTCAAATCAATTCAACTATACAAGCCAATCCAATGCAAACTAGTCCAATGTAACCAGTCCAAAAAACAAGAGGGTGTTTGTGCCAGTGAATCTAAGGATCGATACTTCCCTCCTGAATTAGGAGTTAACAAAGCAGCATGGCTCACGTTTTTTTCTAGTCCTTCTTGCCACCACAGGGAAGCCTGGGGCCCTTTTTCACTCACTCTATGTGTCAACTTCTGAAGGCCTCCTTGCCTAAGTTTACTTGAGAATGTAGATTACAGGAAGGAGAACTGGACAGAGAGCCTCAAGACCTGGCTTCTAGTCTTGGCTCAACTTCAGCTACTAACAGTGTTGAGTGAGTCAGTCAACATCTCTAGGCCTTCGTCTCTTTATTTATTAAAATAAAGAGGGTAGTCTGATTTTTCTGGCCATTTCTCTCTAGTTCTACTAGTCCATGAATTAACTTTCAGCTCTTTTATCCAAACTTCTTGATTAATTCAAATCAAGTCACAATCACTCTCATACTTTTAATTGGCTCTTCTCAGAGCATTAATGCCTAATTTGTACTATTCTAATGTTCCCTTGTTTGTACCCATTTTTTTTTTTTGGCAAGGATTATGTTATTTTTCCACACAGACCCCTTAAGGGTAGGGCTTGTGACATCCATGTCCTTATATCTTCTCACAGTGACCCGAGCTCTTAGGACCATTGTCAAAACAACATTCTTCTTGATGAGTCTATCTTTTCTTTTAGAGTCTTTCTCATGTCTTTAAAACATTCTTAACTCAAGAGTAAAAAGTTATCAAAATTTTAAATAAATCCTGGAATTTTTATAGATTCAATATTTCTTTTTAGAGTACATGTTGGAAATAATTTCACACAGTTTTTTTAAAGATTTATTCTTATAACTAAATGATGATGTTTGATAAATTTGTCTGGAGAGGAACACACAAAAAATCCTTTCCAGTTGTGAAAGAGCAATAACTCTAAGTCATTCAGTGCAAATAAGCAGTTCTCTCCTGTCAACTCAACGACTTCTTGTCTCTGGTCAAACCACTCTGCCCCAAAGTGGACTTATCCTCTCCACTCTAAGTGGGAGTGCCCATCATGTGTGCACAGAGGTGGTGGGAATGGCCGTGGTGCTGGGTAAGGATTGGTGTTGGTGGAACTGGACTAAGTTATGTGGGGTCATGAGAAATGACACTTCATTTCTAGCTGGCTGGCTCCAGAAGGTGCAATCTCCTTTCCTTACAGGCAATATTTTTTGAAACTGAAGGCAGCATAGAGCAGGCATGCTGTACAAGGACAGGAAAGGAATAAGAAGCCCAGTCCCTGAAGGTCACAGTTGGAGAGTGAGTACAAGTACAGCAGGACTCTTCAGGAAGACCTGGATCATCAGATCCAGTGGTGCTGTTCCAGGCAGCTGGTTGTGTGGAGCAAAAGGAGCAATGGGCTTGAAATCAGAGGGCAGGCATCTGAGAGACGGCTTTTCCACTTGGGCAAGTCTCTCCATCTTTCTGGTCCTGTTTCTTCATCTGTAAACTGGGGTATTAATGTCACGCTTTGTGAGTTGGTGTATCCAAATAACAAACAAACATAACCACACATACAGAAAAACAACCCCTATAATAGTTCTACAAACATATATCAACCATCAACAATTCATTATTCATTCATTCATTTATTTATTCAAGAAATGCTTGTGTAACCGAGGCACCATGCTTTATGCTAAGCACTACAATAAATATAAAATTGTAGAAGGATCAAGGTGCAAAAATCCTAGTTCAGATCTTCAATAAATGGTAAATGAATCAAAAACTGAAGCATGGAAATAAAGAGTGACTTTCTATAGGTCCTCCAGCTACTATCATGATCCTCAAATGTTGTTTCGGTGCCTGGTTTCCAAGTGAAACAGTGCCAATTTCTTTATAATGGACAAAAGCCCCTGCCTTTTAGGAGCTTATATTCTGATGGGAAATAAAGACAGAGATACTTGAGGCTTACAGAAATCAAATGCATGAGTGATGAATGGTTCATACTGAACACAGTGATGTGGGGAATCAAGAGAGAGTGGATTCTGGATGAAGTCAGAGTTTCTCGTTATTCACAGATGATCTTTTAGAGGAGGTGGGATTTCTTTAGGTCAACTGGAAATAGAACCAATTTCATTGATTTTCAGACCTGTCTGCAGACAAATAGATTATAAGAGTTATAAGGTTAACAAATTTGATAGTGTGACATTTAAGAAGGCATTTGTGCCTCATTGTCTTGGAGTGTGTCATGAATCTGACAACATGGGTAAAAAGACTTTGCAACTGTCATATCAGATAGGCTTAGTGAAAACATAAACTTTAGGAACTTGTTTAATTTTACTTATAAGCTCTTACCACAGAATACGGTAATTAAAAGAGGTATATTCCTTTTTCTTACATAATAATTAGGGGTTACTATATTTCCGAGCAACAGTGCATATTAAAAACCAAGTTGAGGTTGAGGGTGGAGAGAGCCAGTATCAAGAGTGAAAAACACTCTAGACAGAGTGTGTCCGTGGGTGGGTGTGTGTGTTGAGGCGAGGGCGATGAGGGTTGGAATGCGTCATTTTTTATATGTATCTATTTAGCTGCCTCTGTTTCAAGAACTTTGATTTTTTACAGTCAATTTAAGAGACACTGTGTGTGTCCTCAAGCATTTACAATCTTAAAAGAGTGGGGAGGGGGAAGGGAGGAGAAGACAAGCTAACATGAGGGCACGAAGCCTCAGACCATCCAGCCCTTTGGCTGATGTGGCTCTCTTCACCACTGCTGCAATCCGAGGAAATCATTCCATCTCTGGGTGGGCTGCTTCGGTTAATATAGTCAGTGGAGACTTGGGAATTATATCATCTAGCAATGGAACCCTGGTACAGTGAGTGGCAGACCAGCTGAGCAACATCTCAACTCATCGCAATTCTCAACAATCTCACAGCCCACACCCTTAGGGGAAAGACCTCTGATTAGAACACTCTTCAGGGCCTACGCAGTTTCTCCATCTTTTTCCCTCCTTCCTTATTATTTCCATATCTATTTTCTTTAGTCTTTCTTCTAGCTCTCTTTATCCTTTTCCCTATAACCTTCTTTTAAATTTACTTTAATTAAACACATTACGGAATTAAATTATAAACATTAATTTGTTAAATAAAATGCTGCATACACACATGCGCGTGTGGAATATTTTCTATTTCTTAAAAAAAAAAGGCAGAGAATTAAAAAGTCTCTCTGGAATGTAGAAATCTGGGGCAGATTATTTGCTTGGATCAATGATCCTCAATCCAGAATTTCGTCATGTTTAGATTATTGTCTTTGGTGGGCAACAAAAGAAAATATATATTGGAAACCCATATGTGGATCCTTGACTCAGTGGGGAGTACAGTGAAAGTTGAATAGGAGTAGGTAGGAAGTCCTTCTTATTTTATTTAGGCCCAGGGAACAGATTTGAGCTTCTTTTTTGTGGCTGGGGATCTTAAAGGGCTCAAGGTGCATGTTTGTAGGCCATGCTGCAGCCCCATGAGGACAGCGACTGCTGTGTCCTCCCTTCCCCGTCCACCTTCCCTCGTCCTCCTCCCAGCCCCTAGCACACAGACCAGGTGCTCAGAAATGTCTATAGAATGAAAGAATCCAAGAATACATGTGGGGACAGAAGTTGTAAGAGAGTGGGTTGAATATGTTCTGATTCCCCAAGTTATTTATCTATTTACTTTCTTATTCTTGTCTACCTGTGATGTTAGTTTTCTCCTTGTTGTCTCTTTTCATGGTGTAGGGCAAAAAAAACAGTTCCAGTCATTAGAGGACTTCAGTAAATGAGCCATCACCTGCCTGCTCATGAACCAAGTGAGTGGAAGGCGGGTCTCGGTTGGCGTGTAGTCCAAGAGGAGTTTGTGATGTCTCAGATTCCAGAGTCTCCTTTTCCACAAGGATAGACACACACTCTTAGCTCATTATCCTTCTTGTTGGGAAGACAGCCGGGTGGTTCAAATTACATGCAGATGACTGGAGAGCACATTTCTTTTTTTTCAGTGTGAAATATTGGTCTTTTGGCAAATGCACCTTCCACCTTAATCCTGCAACATTTTGTATGTTCCATTATGGCATCAGGCAGAATGGGCTGGGGAAATGTATTGAACTGATCTCAATCTTTAGGCCTATGGGTAAGATATTGTATCAACAAACAGTTCCTTCACTTTGTGCCTCCATTTCTCCATCTTTCAGATTGAGAGATTTTTCTTGCCTTTACATGTCAAAAAGGCAAAGATGAACAGAAGGACAGTGATGTATTATTGCAAATTGGAAGAAATAAAGGTTTCAGACCAAACTTAAAAAGACCTCCTTGTAGAATCACTGCAGGTAGAATATCTATTGAGTTTAGCCATGGAATCCAAGCACCTATTAATTAAAAATAAGAAAAGATCATGGATTTAGCACATACTCTGTGACATGCCCTGTACTTAGTGGATTATATACAATATTTCATTTAAAGTTCACAGTGATATTGAGACAGAGATTTTATTACTATTGCTTTATTATAGACAAATAAGACAAATATTAAGACCAAGAAGCAGTAAGTTTATAAGTGATGAGTTCCCGTATCAGAGCTTGTTAACCCATGGCTTCCTCGTCAGAGAGCTTGAGCACTAGAGTGATTTATGAAAATACCTTTGGTGTCAGATAAGTCCCAGGTTGGCTAATGTTTGGGCAGGAGGGTGAAGGTATATATCTTCCCTATTCTCCAACATATAATCTCTCTGATCACACACAACCTCCTATGTGGTTCCATAGAGCTCTTTAGACACCTCACCCTTTACCCCATTGCTCCATGTTGCAATTTCTGCTTACTTATTTCCACACTAGGCTGGGAGCTCCTTGAGGTTGAGAGCTCTATCTTGTTCTCTATGTTTTCTGCAGAACATAGTACAAGAGCGAGGTACATGAAGATGCTAATCAATGTCTGTAGAATGAATGAAGGTGGGCATCCATACATCCAATCATACAAACAAGTTTTGTCTGTAGTAGTTAGGGCTGCTTAGCATAGAAGGGCAAACGACTAACCCTGTGACTTCGGTAAGAACAAACAGATGGGTGAATAGATGTGTAGATGGCTATATGCATGGATGGAAAGGGGATATAGCAGAAGAGAATGCTTCTGTCATGGATGCTAAGAAGTTTACTGAAAGATATTCTGAAATGTTGCTATATCTCATCCCTATCCTTCCCAGCATCCTATCCCTGAGATGCCCAAACTATTCAACATGAATTGTTTCTTGCTGCTCTCAAATATTTCCCGGACCTCTGTGGGCCTCATGAAGAGCCTGCTTGCTCACAACTTCTTTCTCATGTGCAGTCTGTGTGGGTCCTGTTACCATATCAGACCTCTTTGAGGATGCTGATTACTCTGGGCTGAGGTTTTCCAGCAGGAGAACCCTAGGACTGGAGATGGGGCAGTGGGTTTAGGTGGAATGGTATCAACAAGTTTAGGGTTGGTGTTACCTCCATCCCAGTGCTGGACACAGACTTGGCCAGGTACTCTGAGAGCCCCAGGTGCAGGGGGCAAGGAGAACTTCTGAAAGGGTGTGGAGTGCACCACCCAGCCTGTTGGAGGAGGATGGGAGTGAAACCAGCAGATGTGCTCAGGCTCCTGTTTTCAGTTCCCCAAAAGGTCGTCTCCTTGACCAAAGCAGTGTGACCGTTGCTATGACAGTTGCTATCTTGGTCCTTGGGACTCTCCCTCAAAAAGTGGCATTACTTTTTTAACCTTCTCAGGCCAGTCACCATGAAACTCGGTAATAACTAATCTGGGGTGGGGATGGTTGGGGGCATGGTTGGGGCCTGAGCACTGTGATGGTGGAAGATATTGGGGTACTAAGAGGGACCTTTGGTTAATGAGTTATTTTTCCAAACTAGACCAATACTCCTAGTTGTTTTAGGCTTGGTTGACTCTTTATTTTTGCAAGGGTCATGGAATCCTCCCCTGAGATGCCTGTAATTAGCTCATTATTGCATCTAGTAAAAACATAGGTAGAAAGAGCACTGGCCTTGAATCTCAATTTTGTGTCTAAGTGACAAGACCATGGCCTTCAACCTTTGCTCTTCAGTCTTCTCATCTGTTAATGAGAGATATGATTTCTAAGCTCCCTTCTCACTCTAAGATTCACTGATTCTTTGTCCCTGAAAATGGCAACCATGAACAGTAGTTATTAAGGGACTAGCACTGTTTTAGAGTTAGGGCTCTTGATCAGGCTGCCTGAGTTTGAAATCTGATTTTGGTATGTACTCTGTGTGACCTTGGACACAGTATTTATTCTCTCCAAGTCTTAGTTTCCTCATAATACAAACTAGCCCCTGGGGTTGTTGGAAGATTCAGTGACATAATCTTTGTCAGTGTTGAGCCATTGTATCCGTTACTATTTTTATAGAGTAAAAACGTGTTACAAGTTGGCATGTGTTGAGCCATCAACAATATTGCAGAGGGTCTTCTCTACGTATTTTTTATTTCCAACCTTGACCATGAATATTTTATTATTGTGTTGTAGGTTGGAGACTGTTCCTCATTTGCTCTTTGAGCCCATAATAAAATAAAAGCTTGTATATTTTCTTGAGAAAGACTCATAGAGAGGGAAGACCTTTATTCACCACCCAGTCCAACCATTTTATTAGATTTAGAGAAGTTGATTGAGGCCTAACTATTACTATTACAAACTGATATTATTGAAAATCTACACAGAACATGCCATGTGCAAAACTATGAGAAAGACACGGTGGTTTGGGCTTGATAATCTCATTTAAGTCATGGTTCTACCTCTTATGAGTTCTGTAATCTTAAGTATGTTACATAACTTTTTGTAGCCTCAGTTTCTTCATCCATGAAGCAAGATTAATAAGAAACATCTCAGCGTGTTGTGAAGATCAAAGGTGATCATAGGTTCCTCCTCATCTCTTCAACTTCTTAATATTGGAGTGCCTCCCAGCACAGTGTTTGGATTTTTCAATCCATACTCACTTGCTAGGTACTCTGTCACAGTCTGATGGCTTTTTAGCACCATCTGTATGGTGATGACAGCACATTTATGTCTCTAGCACTGACCTCTCTCTTCTGAATTCCAAGCTCTTATATCCAGCTGTCCACCTGACACCTCTGCTTGGTTGTCCAATAGGCTTCTCAGACTTAATGTGTCCAAAATAGAGCTCCTAAAGCTTCAGTAATCAAGGCAGTGTCTATTTGTATAAGAATGGGCAAACTGATCAATGAAAAGGAATAGAGAGCTTAGAAACAGACCCAACTTTATGGTCAATTGATTTTCAACAAAAGTGCCAAAGCAATCCAACTGGGGAAAGAAAAGTCTTTTTAAATAAATGATACTGGAGCAACTGGATATCTATATAGAAAAAAAAATGCACGTTGACCCCTACACCTCATACTATATGCAAAAGTAAATTCCAGATAGATCAAAATTGAGCTCCTAGTCTTTTCTCCCAAACCTGAAGGGTAGCTGACTAGAAGGAAATAGAGTGGTAAAAAGAATTAACAGCAAACTATCTGGATACACAACCTCAGCCTTTTAGTAGCTGGAAAATCTGCCAGTTTTCTCATCTGTACAATGAGGGAGTTGGACTAGAAAAAAGTCCTTCCATTAATATTCGTTCTAATCTTTGCTAAGGTCCTGGGTGTGAGTCCAGAGAAACTTCATTTTATTTCTCCATGGGGCAGCTTAATATCAAGTTTCAAAACCCCTTTGTGTAAACCTTGGGACCATTTTCCAGGACACATTTTGTAGTTTAGGACAATCTAGACAGCACTGCCTGATGGAAATATGTGAGCCACATACATAATTTAAAATTTTCTGGTAGCCATATTATAAAAGTAAAAATAAACTTGTGAAATTAATTTTGATAATATTTTTGATTTAACCCAATATATCCAAAGTATTATCATCTTAACATGTAATCAATATAAAAATATTAATGACATTTTTATATATATTCTCGAAAGTTGACTGTTTTTACATTTATAGCACATCTCAATATGAACCACCCTCATCTCAAGATCTCAGTAGCCATGTGTGGCTAGTGGCTGCCATGTTGGACAGTACAGCTCTGGAACATATATGAGTTAAGGTAAGGTTCAAACATTTTTGGGCTGAAAGAGTTATGAGTGAAGAATAAGTTCAAGGAGCCTCTTGAAGGGAATCAAACAATAGCCAAATTGAGCTACTTCTTCCATTACTAATGATGACTAGTATTTGTACCTCCCTTAATGCATACATGCTAGGCTGGGTGCTTAGCACTTTACATGAATTATTTCCTTTATTCCTCACAACAATCTTACAAGTAAGACACCCCCACTCCCTTTCAGAAGAGAAAACAGGAACAAAAGTCAAGTAACTTGCTATTATGACTTGTGAGCATATTTTCCCAGGCAGTTATATACAAACAACAATGTGGAGAAAACAGCCCAACAATTTATCCACTGCATCTCTCCAGGCTCATAGTCATGGCTGACTTGACCCCTGGTGTTAAGTCACCTGTGCTCACCTAGTGGGGAGAGGGCACGGAGCCCCTGGCCTGTGTCTTTCAGACTCAGCCTTAGGTCCTCCACTGGCCACTCTGGCCAACAATTTAGTTTAATGAAATGTTAGATCCTACCTTGTAAATTTTTATAACAACATTCCTTCTCCTCCCCCAGCACAGGTACCCAGGCCAAGTGGCATCTTCTGTGGGAAGATGAAAAGGCCTGACATGTACACAAGCTCATTGGGGTTCCAGGTTTCAAGAAAAAACAAAGAGAGTCATTAGGTTGGAAGACATAATTGAAGAGTTAAGTCTTGGAGTTGTCGATGCTTGGAAGAAGGCACAGTGTAAAAAGACAAACAAATAAACAAGCAACTATCTCCGCTTCCTCTTTCATTTCTTATTCTCCATCAATCAGCCTTTGCTGCTTCTTCCTCCTCCTCCATCTCCCTCCCCTTTCCCAATTTCTTTCTCTCCATCTTCCATTTCCTGATCTTTTTAATTCTTGACTCACCTCTCTTATCCCTTTCCCTTTTCTTCAAAATAATATGTTCAACTTGTTGACTCACTTAGGGACTTGAGGGAATGTGTTAGCATCAACTTTAAGAAACATGGTTAATTCTGAAAAATTCTACTATTATAGAAAAAAGCTAACAGAAAGCTACAGCCCATTTTTGAAGCCACAGAGAATCCCACTCTGATATATAGACATTAGAGCTGGAAAAGGATGTGGAGGTCCCCAACCAGCCCTTTGTCTTACAGGTAGGGTGAAGGAGGCTCAGAGGGGAAATGATGTGCCCAAGAGTACTTGGGATGGTGTGGGTGGCCCATAGAAGTGGCAGGTGGAGGTGGTGCGTTAGCAGTCGGATTGCCCTAGTCTTGCAACACTGAACATTTATTATTATTCTAAATCCACTGCCAACTACCAGGAAGCTTTAATTTTTCTTACTGGGTCTTAGTCTACATATAATTTGTACACTGCTTCCAAGTTATCCAGGCATTTTTACTCCCAAATAGTTGACACGCAGCTCTGCGCCCTGGCTCTGGGTCTCTTCTCTCTAAGGAGTGATTGCTGTCTCACACTTGGTAAGCTTTGAGGTGTGCTGAGATGCTATCTCTCCCCTGGAGAAATGTACCAACCCTGACACAGGTGGGGGCATGTCATTGCAGGGCCCTCCAAGTTTCCCTTGACAGACCTGCTTTTCTCATTCTTTCTGTTCTCTATCTCTCTTCTCTTCCTTCCTCTCTCTTTAATTTCTTCTCTTTTCCTTTTCTTTTACTTTTTCATCTCTTTCCTCATTTCTGCTTTAGATCTTCTACAGGGCCTATGGGGCTTTGAAGCCAAAGAATTAGCTCCCTATGAAGATCAATGACAGGGTGTGCTCATTCAGCAGGTGGCCCTCACTGAACTTTGATACGTACCAGACAGTGCCCTGAGCTCTTACATGTCTATCTCTTTTAATCTTTACAATTTTTTCTTCCTATCAGGTGATTACCATCATTTTCTCTATCTTCCAGGTGAGAAAGTGAGGCCCACAGAAGTTAAGAAACTTCTCAGTGTCACATAGCCAGTAAATGGTAGAGTGGGGGCTTTCTGACTCCAAATTTCTTTTTCAGAGCCAAAAAGTATACTGTGAGTCCCGTAAGAAGCACCCTGGATCTCTTGTTTGTTTGGCCTTTAACACATGTTGACCTGAACTTTCTGGATGCAAGGAAATCTCACACCTGTAGCACCCAATTTTTATGAGTGGGTTTAGCCAGCCCTCTCTGGGGAGCATGAACACTTGCTGGGACCTGACTCGTCAGTACAGGCAGAAGTTTGTCGAGAACCCAACTCTCTTCTCTGCCATCCCCATTATATTAGTTTTCTTGGGCTGCCGTGACCAAGTACCACAAACTGGGTGGCTTAAACCAACAGAAATTTATTCTCTGACAGTTCTGGAGGCTAGAGGTCTGGAATCAAGGTGGTTCCTTCTTGAGGCTCTGAGGGAGAAGCTATCTCATGCCTCTTTCCTAGCTTCTGGTGGATCCCTGGCAATCCTTGACATTACTAAGCTTGCATATCTCCAGTCTCTGCCTCTGTCACCACATGGCATTCTCTTGTGTGTCTCTGCATCTGCAATCTCCCTCTCCAAATAAGGACACCAGTCATTGGATTTAGGGCCCACCCTAATCCAATCTGACCTCATATTATTATTTTTTTTTTGACGTTCTGTTTTGAAATAATTATAGATTCACAGGAAGTTGCAAAGCTAGAACAGAGAAGTTTGGTGTGCCCTCCACCCAGTTTTCCCTGACGGTTATTTCTTACATAATTATAGTACAATATCTAAACCAGCAATCTGACATTGGGACAATGTGTGTGCATAGTATTATACCATTTTATCACATGTCTAGATGTATGTAACTACTGCAATCAAGAAACAGGATTATTCCATTACTGCTGAGATCTCCCTGTTCTACTCCCTTCATAGTCACATTCACTCTCTTTTCCTCCACCATCCCTAAACCCTGGCAAGCAGTAATCTGTTCTCCATCTCTATAATTTTGTCATTTCAAGAATGTTACATAAAAAGAATATGGTATGTGACCTGTTGAGATTGGCTTTTCTCACTCAATATAATGCACTTCAGAATCATTCAAGTAGTTGCATGTATCAATACTTTTTTTTTACTGCTACATAGTATTCATAGTATACATGGTATAGATGTATCATAATTTGTTTAACCATTCCCCTATTGAGGGACATGTTGATTGTTTCCAATTTTTGGCTATTACATGTAGGGCTGCTATAAACAATTATGTATAGGTTTTTGTGTGGACGTAATTTTTCATTTCTTGGGGATAAATGTCCAGGTGTGTAACTGCTGGGTCGCATGGTAGGTGCATTTTGTTTAGTATTTCAAGAAACTGACAAAGTATTTTCCAGAGTGGCTGTACCATTTTATGTTCCCACCAGCAATGTATGAATGACCTAGTTTCATTGCGTCTTCACTAGCATTTCAGTACGACCTCATCTTAATTTGATTACATCTCCGAAGACCCTATTCCCAAATGAGGTCACATTTGTGGGTACTAGGAGTTGGGACTTGAGCATATCTTTTTGAGGGACACAATTCAAATTCAATCACAACATCTACCTTCACATAGTGGGTCTGGCTTCAGAGTTTTGCTTTATGAGAAGGGCCTTGCTTTGAATTCATAGCCCGATTAGAGAGCCCTCGATTGTTGAATTTCATCCCAAGGGATGGGTGAGCAAGTTTATGTCATTTGAAAGATGTTATTGAGTCTTTGTGAACTCTACTCAGACCTCCAAAGATTCAAAGATTTGATAATAATGAATATTCTCAGGAGGTAGATTGACAGTGTTGTTGCCCTATCTGGTTTTTTGGGACTGTCCTTTCCCACTGCTCTAGTACTGACAAGGGAAATGAAAAAAGTAGAAAAACTGGATTATAAATTTATTGAGGGAAAGGACACAGTCTTAATGACTTCTGTACCTCCTTCAGAATGTAGGCTGAGAAAGGTGTTCGGTAGATGTTTGTTGGATGGATGAGGAGAGGCAGGGTGCCCACACAGAAGTGGGGGAGGAAAGTCAAAGTTAGTTTTATACATGCCCCTACTCCCCACTTCCCAAACATATAACCTTTCATACATGGGTTCCCAATATCTGGGCCTGGTTAATTCTGTCCTTTGTACCCTTGCTGAAGGTCTGTTCCATTCCATTTCTATATATTTATGCTCCTAGTTAGCCAGATGGAGGCAGAGATGGAGGTAGCATATTTGAGCCTCTGTTCTGTGCAGCACCTTAAGTGCTGGAAGGCAGAATTGTATAGGTTTCAAGAGAGCAGAGTTAGATAGGGGTTTGATCCTGGGCCCACTGCTTACCAGCTGTGTGGCGCTGACCTGCTACTCACTCCTCTTAGACTCTCTTCTCTGTGAATTTAGTGTAAGACATTTCTTTATGTGAACTTATTTTGAAGTAGAATATATATATGGACAAGTGCACAGACCATAACTGTACAGCTCAATAAAGTTTCACAAAGTGGCAGACATTATGTTACCAAAACCCCAGAAGCCCCCTCTTATCTCCTCCTAGGCACTACTTCACCCCACCCCCAACCAAAAGTAATCCCCATCTCAATTTCTGATTTTATTTTTACCCAGTTTTGAACTTTATATAGATGAAAATGTATAGAACGTATCTTTTGTGTTTAGTTTCTTTTGCTTATTGTCATGTTTACCAGATGCATCTATGCTGCTGGGTACAGCTGCAGTTTGTTAGTTCTCTTCATTGAACAGCATTCCCATGTGTAAACAAACGACAACTTAATGACCCCTTCAACTCTTCGTGGATATTTGGATTATTTCCAGTTTTTGGCTTTTATAAATGAAGCTGCTCTGAAAATTCTTGCAAAAGTCTTTTGGTGGACAGGGACACAGTCATCTAGGAGTGGGATTGTTGGCTTATAGCATGTGAACATCTCTCAGCTTTATAGACCCTCCTCAACATCTTAGTGAATGTTTTTAACTTCGCAGTTTAGTGAGAAGTAAATTAGGTTGTGGAAAGCTCTCGGTGTGGTCTTTGGCAGATAGAAGACCCTCAATAGATGTTTAAAAATATAATGAAGACATCATATTCCATTAAGTTGAAGTGCCATAATGGGCTTACACATTTCCCTATTGCTTGTTCATCTAGATTGTTTTGTTTTATTTATTTATTTTTATTATTCTTTTTTTTTTTTGTGAGGAGGATCCGCCCCTCTTTTTGCTGAGGAAGACTGGCCCTGAGCTAACATCCGTGCCCATCTTCCTCCACTTTATGTGGGACGACGCCACAGCATGGCCTGACAAGCGGTGTGTTGGTGCGTGCCCGGGATTCGAACCCGGGCCGCCAGCAGCGGAGCACGCGCACTTAACTGCTATCCACTGGGCCAGCCTCTCGTTGTTTTATTTTATATAATGTTACAATGAATGACACTCTTCATAGCTGTTTCCTTCTTTTGAAAAATTTGCTTTCAGTAAATTAGATTCAACTGGATTGAAGAATATGTGTAATCGTAAGAACTGTCACCCTTGAAAGGACTCTGAGCCCCTGCTGAAGAGGGGAAAACAAAGAAGCAAGCTTCTCCTCCCACAGCCCAGGGGAGTGGGGAGTGAAGATCCGTGGCTTATGGGTTTCATGGTGGAGTGTCTTGTAGAGGACAGTAAGGTAGGGTAGAATGGAGGAGGATGGTTTTTATAAATGATGGTGTATTTTTTGGCAACTCACTATTTAGTTCCTTAGAAGGTAAACTAGATAATTAGAAAAACAATGTATAACAACCAGTAAATCAGGAAGGAGAGAGAAATCACAGGTGCAAAGATTCACTTTATTTTTTCATTTTCCCCCAAATATTAGCATGATTAAAGCCAAAGAGGGGGAAGGGGATGGGGGTGGGAGAGAGACTGGAGGACTGCAATAAGGGTAGGTCTCTTGTGGGAAAAGGGCCGAGGCCTGGGTGGGGGAGGAGGGATGCTGTGACTGAGGCACAGGCAATGGGCCTGGGGGCCTCTCTCTCTAACACTCTTTCCTGTTGAAGCTCTTGACCAGGGCAGAGCTCAGGGTCTTGTGGGTGACCTCGCAGGCGTAGGTATTATGAACTTCGTACTCTGTACTGGACAGCGTCAGGGTGCTGCTGAGGCTGTAGGTGCTGTCCTTGCTGTCCTGCTCTGTGATACTGTTCTGGATGCCAGTGGTTTTGTCACTGCCATCCACTTTCCACTTGACACTGGCGTCACTGGGGTAGAAGCCATTCACCAAGCACACGACAGAGGCACTTCCAGTCTTTAACTGCTCCGAAGATGGTGGGAAGATGAAGACAGAAGGTTGAGCATCATTCCCTGAGGAAGGAAGCACAGAGAATGGTGTTTAAGTTATAGAGAAGTTCTCCTCTTGTGGGCAATCCCAGAGCCCAGAGGAGACAGACATACAGAGAGCAGCATGCTTATTCTGTGTAAATGTAGCAATGAGGAAGGCCAGGAAGGATATTTATAATCTCCATGATTTTGAGTTTTTCTCTAGCCCCTACCCCTTAAGAAAGTGGTAAAATGTTTTAAGTCTTTGTAGCCATTCTAAGGCCTTTTTCACATACTTTTCTGACTTCACCTTTATTTCCTTTAACAGTGTTCCCTGTCTCCTGCAGTAAATGCAGTGCTTCAGGCAAAGAAACAAAGGCAACTTCATCTGACCCCTCAGAGTTTAGAAGCGAGAACACTTCTTGGCCCCTTGTAACACAGAAGATAATTTCCCCTGTGGCTCTCCTAGGACTGTGCAGTGACATCAGGCTGCCTTTCCCTTCCTGGGCTTCCTTTAGGCGTGGTGGGGCCAGACCCACTCTGCGGAGTAGGCCCCAAGCCCTGAGTCTGTGCCCAGGTGGGGATCAGCCCCTTCACCCTCTGTGGTCAGGCTAGCAACTCTCCCACCCATCACAAGGGCCTCAAAGCGAGATCCGTGCCCTGGCCTGATGCTGCCACCATATGGGGCCATGTTCAGCCAGACCAGGAAAAGTCAACTGTAATTTTGGACACCTGCTTAGGAGGAACCGGCTGACTTCACTTCTGACCTTGAGCAGCTGCGAGATGGCCTCCTGGAAATCCCCCTCTGTGGGCATTCAGGCCCTCAGGTCAGAGAATAAGAGTTAAAATAACAAATCAAGAATCCTTTGCTGGGAGAAGTCACCTGATAAGTGAACAGGTTTTTATAAAGCTAACCTCCATGTTAACCAAGCAGTTCAACAGAAGATACTGAACTTTTTATAATTTGATATTTTCTGCTCTTTTAACCATCATTACCAATTTTGTTCAGAGAATTTTATAAAATAGACTTGGCAGAAAAATAACATAAATTCTAGAAAAAAAGGAGGAGAAATATTCTAGGAAAATAATCCTATCTGGGTGAATCCTTGATACCTTTAAATTTTCTACCCCGCCTTAACATATTAAATAATAGTATATCTGATATGGAAGTTCTTGCAAAACATATTATTAGCTTTTAATGGAGTTTAAAATGCACTAAAAAAGAGTTTTTAAAAGGCCCTAAAATAATTTTAAAATAGTTTATCATACTTAGTTTAAACAGTTTTAAAAGAGTTTTAAAATAGCCCTAAAACGGTCCTGTCAAATTGCTACAGACCAAAAATAATCTTTCTTAAGCATCAGCTGAAGTAAACAACAGCAACAAATTACCAAACTATTTTAGAGGGTAGGAGATTGAAATACCCAGATTAAAAGTTTTCTATCACAGAATGAAAGTATTGGAAAATATGTTTATATTAAGTTTTTATTAATGGTATTTACATATGATTAGATATTTTGTACAACTGAAATATAATCCTACCCAAGCCACTAAATTTTTAAAAATGAAAAACATATCACAAATTTATCTAATTTTTTATCAGTTAATATGGCTTAATGGTGTTTAATGTGATCAAAACCTCAGTGGCCAGACGGCCTTAACTTAGATTTTTCCTGGTAGTGATTTTACTCTGAAAGAGTTATGTATATTTCTTTCTTTTGGATTCAGCTTTTATTATTTAAATACATTCAATGAGAGGATATTGAAATAATTACATATCACTGAAAAAAAATCTTTAAATTCTTTGTAGGCCCCTAATGAAATTTCCATTAAGAGGATATAATAATGAATGCGAATTTAATTCCTGAAATCTCTAATAAATCAGGCTTCTCTCTGTTTTTCCCATGTTAGCTCAATGCCCACCATATTTCTATTGTCTTCCGTTAGCGGCATTATTTGTATCACTGTGTCAGGAAAGCAGGCCACAGCGGAGTTCAACCGGCTAACGGGGAGTGGCTGTGGCTTTTAGCGGCCAGGCACACTGACACACGAGCACTGTGGCCTGGCCACGAAAGTCATTCAGTCACGAAAAAAGATCGCCATGAGGTCTGCAAACCACGCTAGCTGTGCCACGGCTTCCTTGGCGATATAAAAACATGGCCACGTAATAACTGAGACAAATAAAAGAACATATTAAAATATTTCCTATTCTTCTACAAGTGCGTGGGCATTTAATAAAATGAAATTATTTTATTTTCCTTCATTTAAACAAATTTCTTCAAAACTGAGCTTTTGAGAACAACCATCTTTATAAAAGATCAAGTTTAGTCTAATATAGAAATTGGATTAAAAAAAGGAGATATCTGTCAAGATATAAAATCTGTAAAATTTTTGAATATTGACAGTTTATCACTCATTTTAGACTCTAAAAATGACATTGCTATTAATTCTCAATTATGCTGCATCTTTTATGTGGCAAACAGGTATACTTTCCTAACTTACTGATTTTTCAGTGCATCCTATTGATTTTTATTGTTATCTTGTCAAATAATTTATCGGACAGAAAAGAGAAAACAGACTAAGAAATACATTTCTCTACTTTTCTGTATCATACAGGACGAGCAAAAATCAATACAATATTTGGCAAAACTGAATGAAAATTAATTCACTTTTGCTCGTTAGAGCCGCAAGAGTTCCTTTCTCATTTACACTAATTTTTTTTCCTTTGAGTCATTCAATTTAGATTAAATTAATCTTTTTGTCTACAAATCCATTTTTGGAGCTGAGTTTAACTTTTGAGACTGATGATAAATATGAAATGCTGTCATTTACCCATCTCCACAAAACTCGCACTTAAGCCTCTAAAAGTCAATGCTGGCATTTAGACCCAATTTTAAAAGGCAATACAGGAAAATTACTTACCTTTAATCTCCAGATGTGTCTCTTGGCCAAAGGTGATCCAATATTAGCCGAATTACTTTTCCCTCAACAAAAACCCCTCTTTGCTGCTAACTTCATTAGATTCACAGATACAGAGAAAATCTGGCAATTTACATGCCACATCAACTAACTAGCTCTTTGCTCTTCCCTGAGACCAACTGATTTTCAGTCTCTTACCCATCTGATTTTCGGAAGAATCCCATTTTCTTTGGAATTGAACTCAACTCATATCTCAAACATGAAAATCCCCAAATTTCACAACTCGATAAGAAAAAGGATTAGAAAAGTGCACTTACGTTTGAGCTCCAGCTTGGTCCCCTGGCCGAAAGTAAGCCACAGTGAGGGATCTAACTGTCCCCCCTCAACAAAAACTTCCTTCTGAAGCCAATCATGTGAGAAAGGCTAATTCAGAGAAAAATCCAGCTATTTCTTTCCTTTTCTCCCCACAAATCCTACTCATCTCACAAACTCAACAATTGGTCTGTTTGCTCAGCTTAAAAGTTAGCTATTTTCTGGTTTTCTGCTATTTACTTTTTCTGCCATTTACTTACCAGGAATGGCTCATTTAACCAAAATGTCACAAACTTCCACAAATGATACAACGGGACAAAAACCTCACGAATAATGAGCAAAATGTACTTACGTTTGATCTCCAGTTTGGTCCCCTGGCCGAAAGTGAACCACAGTGACTTCCCCTTAACTTCCACCTTTACAAAAACCTGCCCGGAAAGGCCAGCAAGCCCCCTGCCCCAACTAAGTTATTTTGATTTGGAAATCTTAAAAATTACCTGTTGGCTAGCCTCCTGTGGAACATTTTTCCCTCCTCTGTCCCTAATCTGGGAATGAAATTTGTTTTATCCCTGACTTCTAACTAATGAAAACACACAGAAAGGAACAAAAATCAAACCAATTAGACAGAAACAGCAAAGAATCAGTTGAAAAAAGTACTTACGTTTCAGCTCCAGCTTGGTCCCCTGGCCGAACGTGTATACACAGTGGTTCCTCTTAACCTCCCTCCCTTACAAAAACTGAGTTTTCCTTTCTGACAATTGAGCCAGGCTCTGTTCAGAACATCTGGTTATGCTCCCCAGTAAACTTTTGAAATTCTCACTTAAACAAGTTATTCTCACTCAATGACTGAATCTTGTTCTCCACAGAAAATATGCAATCAGTTCTCAAGTTTGTTTACAGACTTTATCTTTATCTTTGCCCTAGACGATGTCAGATCCTGGTTTCAAAGAGTCAGCTTGTAGATTAGTTCATAGACACAGAGACCACAAGACACAGACAACTGAGGAAGGAAAGTTTGGATTTTACTCATGTTTGATTTCCAGCTTGGTCCCTGCACCGAACGTCCACCACGGTAATAGCTCTCCATTGTGTCACTGTACAAAAACCCTTCTCGCCGAAGGGGAACAGAGCCCCAGGTCAGCTGCTGAAGCTTCACTCCCTTTTTAAGCAGGTGTAGAAGCCCTGGGGCTTCCCTGACAGATGATGTTTATTTTCTTCAGTGAGATCTAAAATCCTAGAAGATGATATTTTTATGTTTATGGCTTGATGATCCCTTTCTTTAGCAATATACCAAATCTGGGCTGCTTCTTATTTATTTATTTATTCTTTTGGCGAGTAAGCTGAATGTAAATTACGAAGAAAGACACACAAATTGAAAAGATTGCATTTCTTTATACCTTCTCCTGGGGTGGGGGGATTTGCAAATGATAAATCTCATTCAATGTAATTATGGAACTCTTTGGCTTCTCTCAGCTAATAATAATTAAAGAATGTCTTCATATTTGAACCTCTCCTTTACCATGATGTTGTTTCAAAAAAGATAGACTAAATGTATATCAAATCAAGGCCCACGTCTTACTTTGAAATGTATTTTGGAATTAAGCTAGAGATGACATATGAAACAAAAACAAAGATCAATAGAGTAGAAAAGTAGACTTTACTTGGCTGATTGTCAGTTGTCATAGGACAGATTAGAACTCAGAGGCATACCCACCATGTCTCATTGAGCTGAACCGGGTGCATGCTGACTTTGGAGCTACCAGGGAATCATGGCAGGCTGTGGTGTTTCCATAGTAACCCCATCAAGGACACTGAAGACCTCATTTTGTTTTGAGTCCAGCTTCACTTGTTGCAGTCTTGTTTCCCTCTTAATCTTCCATCCCCACCTCAGCATACGTTGCTCCCACCATCCTAGGCTCCTTGCAGTTCTTCTATGGCCTCCAGCTTTTACAAAACTCTCCCTTTGCTTGGAAACACCTTTGCTCACCTGTGTTAGCTTGTGAACAACTAACTGTCTTTCAAGACAATTCAAGAGAGAATTTCTCTTGGATTATTGCCAGCAATTGACCTGACTTTACAGAGTACAGAGGCAGGTCATTGAGCATAGACCACCTAATTGCTTTTATCTGCTGGTAGACTTTTTCTACCCTACTGGATTGTTAGCTGTTTGATATTTCATTGACTTGTATTTGGAGGGCCCAGTCCAGTATCTTCACTTGGCAAATGCTCAACAAACATTTGCAGAATCAATGAAAAACAAAACCCAACAACAAATAGTTGAAAATTAATAATAGATCAGAGATGATAAATTATAATAGACCCATATAAGACTGATCACTGCAATTGTAAGTTTTATAAGAGAAATTGGAATTGTAATTCTGAAGATTAGGGGTAGGTTTTCTTGATTCTTTCCCTGGGAGATTTGCAAGTTGCCTTGAATAGCAAAATCAGCAGTGGATCTCACCAGAAGATGAGGAAAGAGAGGAATCAAGTTGGAGGTAGACAGAAGAGAGAAAGTGGCAAGTGGAAATTAAGTGTGCAAAATAGTTGACTGAGGACATAGTCAACATGGATCCTAAAGAGGATAGAAAGTGATTTTCTCTGCAGAGACACAAGTAATACCAATTGTAAAAGCTGACATTTATTGAGCACTTGCAAAGTGCTGGACATTGTACATGGATCACCACATTTAATTATCCTCCAAAATCTAGGAACTGGAAACTAATATTATCCCCTACTTTGTATATGAGGAAATTTGAGTGCAGAGAGGTTAAGTAACTTGTTCATAACAGTGAGTGGCAGAGCTAGGATTTGAACTTGGAGCTCATACACTTAATTGACACTGAGAGTAAAGTCACTCAATGGAAGCAGCATGCATGGGAGAAAATGCTGGGATGGGGGAAGGAAAAGGAAACCTCTTAGACTGTCCTAGGGTTGGAAATGAGTAGAAGAGTGTGCTCAACTGTATACACAAGTCTGTTCATTGAAATGTTGTTTAAAAGGTGAAAAAATGGAAAATAACTGAAATCTTCATCAATAGCAGTTTGGTTAAAGTAATTATGATACAGCTTTGTAATGGAGCACAATGCAGCCAATAAGAGGATGCTGTAGGTTTCCATATAGTCACATGAAAGTTGATTGTGAAAATACAGGCCACTGAATGGTATGTATTGTATAAGATTATGGTCCCATTTTAATTGAATATATATGGATATCAGTAGAGGCTAATTCCTGAAGGAAATACAACTGTGCTTGGTAGTTATCTCCTGGGATTACAGTGGTAGGTTGTTGTGGAAGGAGTAGGAGCAATGACACTTTCTCTTCCTACCCTTCTGTATATTGTAGAGTGTTTGATTTTTTAGATTATGTGAATACATTCATTTTGTGGTTTTCAGAAATAATTAGGCTGTTACCAATTTTGATAAAAAGTGAACTCTGACCTTGCCTAGTAGAATTCTCAATAATTCATATGCAATATATAAATATAATTTTGAAATGATATATTTGTATGTATGAGTTTTCTTTGTCAATTAAATACTTTTCTATAATTCTTTAAACAGAGAATGCAAAAAAGTTTTCCTGCATCTGCATCTGCAAGAGTATGTATAAGACATACTCTTTTACAGATGTAAGAGATATAGGGGGTGATGTGGGGGCTGGAAAATAGGGATGAAAAAGATGACATGGCCATACAGGGATATATGTTCCTAAGTGAGTAAATTGGAGATCTAATGTGAAGAGTGCAACTGAGTGACTATTGTAAAACAGTGTTTGCTATTAGTAAAAGATAATTATCATAAGAACAATTGTGGCAAAATCTATTTTATTGATCACACACAGTAGTTGATAGGAATGGTTGTTGTGATGTTTGTTGTAACATAAAATGGATCACTGAAAAGTAGTTGAGATCATTAATATGTGTGTGGTTCATTATTTGAAGGCAAAGGATGTCTCAGAAGCATCTGCCAGGATTTACCATTCTGCAAAGTGTCCATGATGCACCTTGATAAGGTTGATTTACTGAGGAAAAGCAAAATGTCCATAAACTAGTCTGAGATGTTCTTGGATTTATTGTATAAGAGTGATGGAAACAGAAATTTGGGGGGAGCATTTGAAAAAACTCATCACTGAAACTGCTTCCCGTTTGGCCCCCAACAAAGTTAGATTCTTAGAATAAATTCTAAACTGCTTGTGGAGGAAAGAGAGAGAAAAAAAGAGAGAGAGAGAGAGAGGGAAACACTAAATACACATCTATACATCATCCTGAAAACTATTGATAAGCTATCTTATCGATGTTCTTCAGGTCTAACATTTCAAGAAACATCATTTTTGTTTTTTATTTATCATAATTAACCAGCCTCTTTGGAGAGGTCTGCCTCACACCAGTAACATACAGTAAATCACCCAGTGTGTCTGAGACACAATGGCACAATTTTGCTCTTTGCAAAGTTTGAGGAATGGTGGTTTCCCTACCTGGTTCTGGAATATTTGTGTCCGATAATCCATCTTGAAGCCTGCAGTTCAATATTTTTTCCAGTTCATCAATCACGGTAGAGTCCAAGGTAGGTGATTCTTTTTTATTTCAGCTTGACTCCTCTTTAGGATCATAATGTCTGTCATTTGTACTTGACTTAAGCTGATATCCCACAAGGTGAGGAGGAAATTCTGGAGTCCACTTCACTGGTGCTTAGAACCTCATCAATTGCTGGTCTTCTGGCTAGAATGCCACAAGTAGATGTCTGTCCTGAATCCACCATGGCAAGGCTGGCCCCTTTAGCTGGGCAAGAGGGAGACAGACAAGGTCACTTGAGAAATCGCCGCTTCTTTGCTGCTTTGGAGTTGTGTCTGTTTCCACTCATCTCTGAAGAAAGACGTGCTGGGAGAAGCAAAGTCCTTTGCTCAACCATGTGCAAATGTGTGTGCCATAAACATGACCCCAGATTCTGGTCCTGCTCTGGAAAATGGAGACACTCATCTTGTTTCCAAGAGGACATTAAGGATGCAGGTATTTTTTGGCTTCCTAGAGTGAAAGAGAAAACAGCAGCAACTGTGTCAGGGCTTATTACCCTTAGAGAGGCTCGGCCACCGAGATTTACATATTGAGTGTTGTGGTTTCCAGCTGGTATTACACAAGTGATGATCCCCTCTGGAGTTCCCTGCCTACCTCTGTCAGTCTACAGTATTTGGCATCCAACCCTTGTCCTCCCTCATCATACTGCAGAGAAACCCATCATGGACAACTACTGTGATTAGGCTAGTTCAGAATGCATTTGTGAAATCCATGAATTCAGGATTGGTTCTGAACACTTTTTGCCCTCTCTGGTGTCAAAGTCCTCGGGTCACACACGGACCCTCTACTTTACTTGAGGCCCAGCACTGAGCACCTTGTGCCTCCCCCCGAACTTTGTCTCCCGCCCCCCCCCGCACTGTTGCTCATCTTGGGTAAGGGCCTGGGTTCTGGACCTTTCCTGCCCACTGCTAGACACTGCCTCATGTCTTCAATATGAATATTTCGATCCCATCTCAGAAGGATTTCGATTTCCCTCTGCTTTCTACTTCCACTAGCACTTCTGTTCAGCATTGTGGCTCAATTAAGTTGGTTACCACTTGACTGAACATTTTCCTGCTGTTGCCTCCTGCCCTGTTCTTCCTGTCCTTTTAGGTTTATTTCTTTAAAATAATATTCTTTTTTTTTTTCCCCTCCCCAAAGCCCCAGTACATAGTTGTATATTCTAGTTGTAAGTCCTTCTGGTTCTTCTGTGTGAGCCATTGCCACAGCATGGCTACTGACAGAGGAGTGGTGTGGTTCCACACACAGGAACCAAACCCAGGCCTCAGAAGTGGAGCTCGCTGAACTTTAACCACTAGCCCATCAGGGCTGGCTCTAAAATGATATTCTTAAAATTTTTTTTATATTTTAGATTTTTTTTTTTTGTTTTTAAACATGGGGGTATTGTGATTGAATGTATGTGTTTAACCCATAATCTTAACTGGAATCCTCTAATTGGCTCCTTTGTGTTCTAAATGGGATTAAACTAGGCTGGCTCCTGGCTCTCCCTCTCATCCTCATCTGCATACACATTTAAGGCCCATTAGTCTGGTCCTGGGGGAAGAAGAAGCACAGATCATCCCATTCTCTGTCAACCCTCCATCCCCTAAGTGTCCTGATAATCCTGGCTGAGATCTAGAGTTCCACACTTAAGAGGGGAGGGCAGGAAGAGGGCAGATGGACAGGAAAACAAACAAACAAACAAAGCAAAACAAAAACCGGACAGGTTGAACCAAGAAATAATTTGAAATTTTAAGTTGACTATAGTGGACCTGTCCATCACTCTCTCAAAATCCCCTTTGCAGTGATAGAAGAAATATAAAAATAGGAAAAAATTTATTTCACGGTTGGAGGATCATGAAGGGCTCTATTAGCAGGAATAAAAATTTTTGGAAAACCTCAAAGATTTAAATTATGTGATTGAATTGATAGAGAAACTGGAATCTAGAATCTTCCATTCCATTGGAAAAATAGGAGGGGCCCTTGAAGCAGCCAATACTAGTTTCCCCCACAAAGCCCTGGAAAAACCACACCTCAGAGTTATCAGAGATAGGACAGGAGATGGAGTGGGTGAGGAGTGGAAGATGAGCTTGGCACTCACCCTTTAGGCCAGGTGAATAGTGATGGAAATAAAAAGGGGTAAATTTAACATGCATTCTAGAGCAGTGAGATAAAAATCTCCCAAGCCACTAGCAGAAAAAAATATGGACAAAGAAAACTAAACCAATCTAGCAAAATTCAGCAAAAGGAAATAAAAACTTAAGAGAAAAGTAGGATAAATATAAATACAAAACAAGGTGGAAGGGCTGTGTCTCAATAGAAAAGTCATAAGCTATAATAAATGTTGTTAAATTATCCAAAACTTGAAAATAAGGCAAAAATATGACTATTGACGAAGTTTCTCTCCTTGACAAAACTCTACTCAGGTTCCTTTGAACTCTCCTCAACTAGGCCCTGACTTTTGAGTTTCTGTATCTTTGCATTGTCCAATTTTTTTTTATTGATGTTTTAATGGTTTCTAACATTGTGAAATTTTGGGTTGTACATTTTTGTTTGTCCATCACCATATATATGACTCCCTTCACCCCTTGTGCCCACCCCCACCCCCACTGCCCCTGGTAACCACAGTCCCGTTTTCTCTGTCCATGTGTTGGTTTATATTCCACATATGAGTGAGATCATACAGTGTTTGTCTTTCTCTTTCTGGCTTATTTCACTTAACATAATACGCTCCAGGCCCATCCATGTTGTTGCAAATGGGACGATTTTGTCTTTTTTTATGGCTGAGTAGTATTCCATTGTATATATATACCACATTTTCTTAATCCAATCGTCAGTCGAGGGACACTTAGGTTGCTTTCACTTCTTGGCTATGGTGAATAATGCTGCAATGAACATAGGGGTGCATAAGCCTCTTTGAATTGTTGATTTCAGGTTCGTTGGATAGATTCCCAGAAGTGGGATGGCTGGATCATAGGGCATCTCTATTTTTAATTATTTGAGGAATCTCCATACCATTTTCCATAGAGGCTGCACCAATTTGCATTCCCACCAGCTGTGTATGAGGGTTCCTGTTTCTCCACATCCTCTCCAACATTTGTTGTTTTTTGTCTTGGTGATTATAGCCATTCTAACGGGCATGATGGTGGTGTCTTCGTGTTGTTTTGATTTGCATTTCCCTGATGATTAGTGACGTTGAGCATCTTTTCATGTGCCTATTGGCCATCTGTATATCTTCCTTGGAGGAGTGTCTCTTCATTTCCTCTGCCCATTTTTTGATTGTTTTTTTTGTTTTTTTGTTGTTCAGTTGTGTGAGTTCTTTATATATTATGGAGATCAACCCCTTGTCAGATGTATGTTTTGCAAATATTCTCTCCCAGCTGGTTGGTTGTCTGCTCATCTTGATTCTGGTTTCATTTGTCTTATAAAAGCTCTTTAATCTGATAAAGTCCCACTTGTTTATTTTTTCTTTAGTTTCCCTAGTCTGGGTAGGCATGTCATCTGAAAAGATTCCTTTAAAACCAATGTCACATAGTGTGTTGCCTATATTTTCTTCTATGAGTTTTATAGTTTCAGGTCTCACCTTCAGGTCTTTGATCCATTTTGAGTTAATTTTTGTGAATGGCAATAGCACATGGTCCACTTTCATTCTTTTGCATGTGGCTGTCCAGTTTTCCCAACACCATTTATTGAAGAGACTTTCCTTTCTCCATTGCATGTTCTTAGCACCTTTGTCGAAAATTAGCTGTCCGTATATGTGTGGTTTTATTTCTGGGCTTTCAATTCTGTTCCATTGATCTGTGTGTCTGTTTTTGTACCAGTACCATGCTGTTTTGATTACTATTGCTTTGTAGTATGTTTTGAAGTCAGGGATTGTGATGCCTCCTGCTTTGTTCTTTTTTCTTAGGATTTCTTTAGCTATTCGGGGTCTTTTGTTGCCCCATATAAATTTTAGTATTCTTTTTTCTATTTCTGTGAAGAATGTCATTGGGATTCTGATTGGAATTGCATTGAATCTGTAGATTGCTTTAGGTAATATAGACATTTTAACTATGTTTATTCTTCCAATCCACGTGCATGGGATATCTTTCCATTTCTTTATGTCATCATGGATTTCTTTCAATAATGTCTTGTAGTTCTCATTGTATAGGTCCTTCACCTCCTTGGTAAGATTTATTCCTAGGTATTTTATTCTTTTTGATGCAATTGTAAATGGTATTAATCTTTTTGAGCTCTCTTTCTGTTAGTTCATTATTAGCATACAGAAATGCAACTGATTTTTGTAGATTGATTTTGTACCCTGCAACTTTGCTGTAGTGGTTGATTGTTTCTAATAGTTTTCCAACAGATTCTTTAGGGTTTTCTATATATACAATCATGTCATCTGCAAATAGTGAGAGTTTCACTTCTTCGTTACCTATTTGGATTCCTTTTATTCCTTTTTCTTGCCTAATTGCTCTGGCCAAAACCTCCAGTACTATGTTGAACAGGAGTGGTGAGAGTGGGCAACCCTGCCTCGTTCCTGTTCTCAGAGGAATGGCTTTCAGTCTTTCCCCGTTGAGTATGATGTTGGCTGTGGGTTTGTCATATATGGCCTTTATTATGTTGAGGTACTTTCCTTCTATTCCCATTTTATTGAGAGTTTTTATCATAAATGGATGTTGTATCTTGTCAAATGCCTTCTCTGCGTCTATTGAGATCATCATGTGGTTTTTATTCTTTGTTTTGTTGATGTGATGTATCACGTTGATTGATTTGCGGATGTTGAACCATCCCTGCGTCCCTGGTATAAATCCCACTTGATCATGGTGTATGATCTTTTTAATGTATTGTTGTATTCGGTTTGCCAATATTTTGTTGAGGATTTTTGCATCAATGTTCATCAGCGATATTGGCCTGTAATTTTCTTTCTTTTTATTGTCTTTGTTTGGTTTTGGTATCAGGGTGATGTTGGCCTCGTAGAATGATTTAGGAAGTGTTCCATCTTCCTCTATTCTTTGGAATAGTTTGAGAAGGATGGGTATTAAATCTTCTTTGAATGTTTGGTAAAATTCACTGGAGAAGCCATCTGGTCCTGGACTTTTATTTTTTGGGAGGTTTTTGATTACTATTTCAATCTCTTTACTTGTTATTGGTCTATTCAGATTCTCCATTTCTTCTTGGTTCAATTTTGGGAGGTTGTATAAGTCTAAGAATTTATCCGTTTCTTCTAGATTGTCCAGTTTGTTGGCATATAATTTCTCATAGTATTCTCTTATAATCCTCTGTATTTCTGTGGTATCTGTTGTAATTTCTCCTCTTTCATTTCTAATTTTATTTACTTGAGCCTTTTCTCTTTTTTTCTTAGTAAGCTAAGGGTTTGTCGATTTTGTTTATCTTCTCGAAGAACCAACTCTTTGTTTCATTAATCCTTTCTACTGTTTTTTTGGTCTCAATTTCATTTATTTCTGCTCTGATTTTTATTATTTCTCTCCTTCTGCTGGCTTTGGGCTTTGTTTGTTCTTCTTTTTCTAGTTCTGTTAGGTGTAATTTAAGGTTGCCTATTAGGGCTTTTTCTTGTTTGTTAAGGTGGGCTTGTATCGCTATGAGGTTCCCTCTCAGGACCGCTTTTGCTGCATCCCATATGGTTTGATATGGCATGTTATCATTTTCGTTTGTTTCCAGATAGTTTTTGATTTCTCCTTTAATTTCATCAATGATCCATTGGTTGTTCAGTAGCATGTTGTTTAATCTCCACATTTTTGTCACTTTACCAGTTTTTTTTTCATGGTTCATTTCCAGTTTCATAGCCTTATGGTCTGAAAAATGCTTGTTATGATTTCAATCTTCTTAAATTTATTGAGGCTTGCTTTGTTTCCCAACATATGGTCTATCCTAGAGAATGTTCCATGCGCTCTTGAGAAGATTGTGTAGTCAGCTGTTTTTGGATGGAGTGCTCTGTATATGTCTACTAGGTCCATCTCGTCCAGTTTTTCATTTAAGTTTACTATTTCTTTATTGACTTTTTGTCTGGATGATCTATCCATTGTTGTAAGTGGGGTGTTAAGATCCCCTACTATTATTGTGTTGTTGTTGATGTCTCCTTTTAGGTTTGTTAATAGTTGCTTTATGTACATTGGTGCTCCTATGTTGGGTGCATATATATTTATAAGTGATACGTCTTCTTGATGGAGTGTCCCTTTTATCATTATATATTTCCCTTCTTTGTCTTTCTTAACCTGTTTTATCTTGAAGTCTACTTTGTCTGATATGAGTATGGCAACACCTGCTTTCTTTTGTTTGCCATTAGCTTGGAGTATTGTCTTCCATCCTTTCACTCTGAGCCTGTACTTGTCTTTAGAGCTGAGATGTGTTTCCTGGAGGCAGCATATTGTTGGGTCTTGCTTTTTAATCCATCCTGCCACTCTGTATCTTTTGATTGGAGAGTTCAATCCATTTACATTTAGGGTAATTATTGATATATGAGGGCTTAATGTTGCTGTTTTGTCACTTATTTTCTGGTTCTTTTGCATGTCCTTTGTTTCTTGTCCCATTTGTTTCTGACTGCCAATTCAGTTTGGTTGTTCTGTCTTATGACTCTTCTAGTTTTCTCTTTGTTTATCATATGCGGTTTTGTTTTGATTATTTGTTTAGTGGTTACCTTGAGGTTTGTATAAAAAATCTTGTGTATGAGATAGTCCATTATCTGATAGCCTCCTATTTCCTTATACTAAGTCAATTCAATCACTTTCCTCTTCCCCTTCTAAGTTGTTCTTGTTATACCTTATGGTATCTTGTGTTGTGGCTGTGTGTTTACAGTGATGAGGTTAAATTTATTTTTGGTGAGTTTCTTCCTTTGATCTTTGAATTTAGTATTTAAGTGGTTGCTAACCTATTCTGGTAAAGATCTACTATTTTTCTGAGTTTGTCTACCTACTTTTCTCCTTGCTCCAAGCTTTGTATTCCCTTTCTCTTCTTTTTTTCAGGCCTGAGGGGCTTCTTGAGTATTTCTTGTAGTGGGGGTCTCATGGCCATGAACTCCCTTAGCTTTTTTTTATCTGGGAGGGTTACTATTTCTCCATCATATTTGAAGGATATTTTTGCTGGATAGAGTATTCTTGGCTGAAAGTTTTTGTCTTTCAGTATTTTGAATATATCATTCCAGTCTCTTCTAGCCTGTAAAGTTTCTGTTGAGAAATCTGCTGAGAGCCTGATGGGAGTTCCTTTGTACGTTATTTTTTGTTTTTGTCTAGCTGCCCTTAATATTGTTTCTTTGTCATTGACCCTGGCTAGCCGTACCACTAGGTGTCGTAGTGAAGGCCTTTGTCTGTTAATATATATAGGTGTCCTGTTGGCTTCACTTACTGGTATTTCCTCCTCCTTCCCCAGATTTGGGAAATTCTCAGCTATTATTTCCTTGAATAGGCTCTCTGTTCCTCTTTCCCTCTCTTCTCCCTCAGGAATACCTATAATTCTTATGTTACATTTTCTAATAGAGTCAGATATTTCTCGGAGTCTTTCTTCATTTCTTTTTAGTCTTAGTTCTCTCTCCTCTTCCATCTGGAGTATATCTGTATTCCTATCCTGTAAAGTGCTAATTCTTTCCTCCATATTGTCAGCTCTGTTCTTTAAAGATTCCAGATTCTCCTTTATCTCCTCCATTGTGTTATTCATCTCCATCAGCACTGATTGGTTTTTCTTTATGGTTTCAATCTCTTTTGTGAAGAAACTCCTAATCTCATTGAATTGTTTGTCTGTGTTGTCTCGTATTTCGTTGAGTGTTTTTATGATAGCTATTTTGAAATCTTTGTCATTTAGATTATGGATTTCTGTGTCTTCGGGGTTGATTTCTGGGTGCTTGTCATTTTGTTTCTGGTCTGGTGATTTCATATATTTTTGCATTGTGGTTCCTGTGTTGGTTTTGTTTTTCCTCATCCTGGAAATCTCTGGTTGCAATTTCCACCTGCCGCCACTGTCTGGTGGTAAAGGGCTGTGTAGTCTAAGCCCCCTGTGCTCTGCCCTGGTTTTTCTGCTGCGATCTGTAGTTTTGTTTTTTGTTTTTTTTTTTTCCCGCTGCGATCCACGGGTCCGGTCGTTTGATCAGGTCTGCCATGGATCGCTTGGTCTGGTCTGTCGCAGATCTCTTGGTATGGTCTGCCGCGGATCCCTTGGTCTGGTCTGCCGCGGATCCCTAGGTCTGGTCTGGTCGGTTGAGCTGCAGGGTCTGGTTTGCGGGGAGGGGGGAGCTCTCTCTTTTGCCCTCTGGGTCCCTGACGTGGGAGGCTTCTCGTTTGCCCCTCTTTATCCGCTCTCTGGGGTGCTCAGATGTTGATGGTAGCCCTGTGGCTCTTCTGAGTCCTCTGTGTGGGAGTTTCCCACTGGCTGAGAGAGTCTGAAGAGCTACGGTTTCCCCGCCGAGGGCTGCCCCTCCCCCCTCTCTGGGAGCCGCGTGGACCGGGATCACTGATCTGATGGGGAGGGAGAGGAGTTCTCCTTACCTCTCCCCACTTCCTCCGGGGGCCCAGCACCTTCTGCTCTCAGATGTGCAGCAGTGTGGATCTTTCCGCTCTAGCTTTTCACTGTCTGGGATTCCGTTGTTGGTCTGTGACTATTCCTTTTGTTGTATCTTGTCCGGGAAGAGTTCACGGGAAAGCTCACTCTGCCATGATGCTGACGTCACTCCCTGCATTGTCCAATTTTAACAAGAATCCTGCGAAGTCAGTTTACTAGAATACCCCTCCTTGATATCTCATCACCCTCAATATCTGATTGAGACCTCATCCTCCACCATCCTCCAGGTGATGTCTGATCACCTGGCCTGCCTTCAGCAGGAATCCTGTTAGGTTGGTTTAGCCAAAAATTCTCTGCCCCCTGATGTTTCTGCTTAGTAATTTTCCTCTCAGTAATTTTAGTAATTCACTGACCCCCTATCCTGCTCCTTGGCTATAAATTCCCACCTTTTCTTGTTGTATTTGGAGTTGAGCCCAACCTCTCTCCTCCATTGCATAACCCTATTGCAGTAGACCCGACACCTATGGTGATGGTCCTGAATAAAGTCTGCCTTACTGTTCTTTAACAAATGTCATGAATCATTTTTTCTTCAATGCTATGTGTCTTTTCAAGGTAATTTGATTTGCTAGAGAAATAAAGTTTGTTTGATTTCTATTTACTACTGATTATAAACTAGATTCCAAAAAATTAGATGTTAACCTAGAGAAAATTGATATCATGGAAATGATAAATGATTTTTACCTCGGAAGATAATCCCAATGCTTATGGTTTTATTGCTCTGTAGGACATTAACCAGTTTTGCATCTTATTTATCATTATTATTGCATCATTGATGTGTGTGTGTGTGAAGATATATATCCTTCTTTGAACGAGCTTTCTCGTCTGATCCTGTCATTAATGAGTTGAATGAATCTTTGACACATGTTCACAGTATATATACATGAAAGCTTTATTTTGATTTTTTGAAAAATTTATACTTTAACTATATAAATGGCAAAAATTTCATGATTGAAAGACAAGAAGAGTGAATAAAACACACAGATCCAGCCGTATGCTTTTTACATGTGATGTATCTAAAACAAATACATAAAATGACTGTAACAATTAATGCAATGGGTGAAGACATGTCAGCCAACTTCTAACTGAAGGAGAGACAATATATAATATCAGAAAAACAGAATTAGAAGAAAGAGCACTTCCAGGGACAAAATCAAATATAATAAATGTTATATAACAAGATGATCAGTTATAAGACTGAAGAGCCCTGCGTGTGGGAAATACTTTTATATCAGATAGATTTGTTTTTGTGAATATGTTTTGGGAACCATGGGAGCAAGGCAGTGGGTATTGAGACTGCCAGTTTTCCTAAGGACAGGTGGTGGTGGGCCTGGGACTCAGGGAGGGGTGTGTCCCTTGGGACACAGGGATTGGCAGGAGCTGAGCTCTGGTGGTGGTGGTGGTGTGGAAGGTGGGGAGGTCAAATCTTACCTGGCGTCATCGATGTCGCTGGAAGGGCAGTGCCTCTAAGCCTCTGATTTATGTTCATTCTCACCCTCAAATATTCTTTATAGCAGGAACAGTCTGGTCAGGTTGCTGTTATTAGATGGAATGAAATGCTTTCAGTCTCTGCGTCCTTTTCCTCAAGATTCAGATTGTAACCAGGCAGGTTTGTTTAGCCTCACTTGGGTCAGATGTTCACCCCTGGCTAGGAAAGGGTGGGCCCCATGACATCCTCACCTGACTGTATCCAATCAGAAAGAAGTAATTCCGCAAAATGGAGGTCACTGTGTTCTTAGGAAATGTAAGGATGCAGTTAGGAAATGGAATGTCCATTGCTCTCTGTTCTTTCTGTATATTTTGAGCCTAAAGTTCATGAATTAGGATATTTTGACTGTAAATAAAAGATAAATTCACTAAGAAGACTTAATAGTGATGGACTTTTATACTGAGTCACATTGCATCAAAATATACAAAGAAATAAATTCTTGTTTGAAATACAATAAGAACTTGAGAAAATGGCAGTTATACTAGAAGACTTTCTATATGGATATAGAAGATTGAACCAACACAATAAAAACTGGAATCTCTTTCCCCTTCCTTCTTTCCTTCTTACATCCATCGTTCTATTTATTCTGTGTGGAATCACAGAACTGATCATAGTGTGAGACAATGGTGTTGGCATCAATGGGTTAAAGATTATTTGCTGCCTTCCCAAGTGTGCTATGTAATAAGGGACATTTCAAAAGGTAGCTGAGAATATTTCTGTCTGGGTTCCCTGGTTGAGAAGCACAAGCTTCAATAAATTCTTTCTAATCCCTGTACTGACCCCCAATAGAAAAATAAAAAGACATACATCTCAGTTCATCCTGATATATCTATATATATACACCCACAGAATATATTTGTGTTTATAACATACAAAATATAATCTCCTCAAATGCCTACTAAATATTTATAACATTTGTCTATGTGCTATGCCAAAAAAAAAAAAAAAAAAAAAGAAACAATACATTGTCCCAAGGTAGAAATCATTTTGGTAACATTCTCTTAACCACAATGCAATAAAAATAGAGCTTAGCCATAAAATAGCCAACAAACAAGTTATTGACTTGGAAATTAAAAAGTTACATGCCATTCTAAAATTTTCCTAAAAAGGAAATATATCAAATTACAGAGCACCACATTATTTAAAAGTAAACATCAGTGAGAACAGTACATATCAAAATTTATGGGATGGAATCAAAGTGGCTCTCAAATGAAAATGCATTTTCTTTACTGATTAAAGAACCAAGAGATCAAACATAAATAAACTAAGCATTGAACTCAAGAAGGTAGCCACAGAACAAGATAAACCAAAAGAAGGCAGAGGAAGTAATTAGAAAAAAAACAAAAGCACATTAAAAACAAAAAATGATTTTGTGAATAAAACCAAGAAATATTTCTTTGAAAAGGATTAACAAAATAGAGAAATTTCTGGAAAGTTTGACAAAGGAAAAAGAGAGAAACACAAATAGACATTGGGAATGAGAAAGAGGTTGTAATAACATAAAAAAAGCTTTTAGGGATTAAAGCACATGCTGCCTGGATTTCCTCCATTCTTCCAGCCTTCTGGGGCCACACTCACGATTATTTTTTTCGTTTTCTTTTTTTAGTGGTCGTTGCAGGGTTAACAGCTCTATTGAGATATAATGAACATGCCACACAATGCATCCATTTAAAGTGTACAATTCAACGGTATATTCACCATGCCACCCTGCAAATGTAACCACCACTATCATCAATTTTGGAGCATTTTTATCACCTGAAAAAGAGACCTCATACCCCTTATCTGTCACTCCCATCCTTCCCAGCTCCTGGTAACTACTAATTTACTTTCTATTCCTCTATATTTCCTCATTCTGGACATTTCATATAAATGCAATCGTAATATGTGGTCTTTTTTGTGTGTTTTTCTTCACTTAGCATAGTGTTTTCAAGGTTAATCCCTGTTGTAGCATGTATCAGTATTTCTTGCCTTTTTATGACTGAATAATATTCCACAATATGGTTATGACACATTTTGTTTATCCATTCATCAATTGATTCACTCTTTTTATTGTCCAAATAAAATTACCTTGGCCTCCCTGTGACAAGTTGGTGAAGGCTGCATCTTTCCAAGGATTCTCAGAAGTTTCTCAAATGCAAGGTCCCTTTGTGTTTCAGATTCTTATTCCGAAGAGATTATTGATCTCCCTGACTGCTGTCATGGTTCCTGTGACCACTGCCTTTTCAGTGTCCCTCCTCACCTCATGCTTGACTCTTCCTTTTCCTAGAAACCCATTTATTCAGTATTTCTGGGTTAGGCAAGTTTGGGTTGATAGAACATTTATTTACCCCATTTTCTACCCGTATTCAGAGTAAACCCCCCATAAGCCACTGCTTTTTGAACATATAAATGAAGTGGACAGTTCCTCATCTCCAAGAATAAATGAAATGATTGGCTCAAAAAGAGATATAAACTAGAATAAAGCCATAATTATAGAAGAAATTGAGGAGTTTGTCAAAGACCTACCTCCTCCAAAAAAAACGTAACATAAGATGGTTTTTAAGCAGTTTCTTTATAAGCTGTTTTTTTTTTTTTTGAAACTGGTAATTCCTATGTCAAGAAGATATACAGGTATGGGATACTGTTTATTTATTCTCTGAGTTGGCATTACTGTGATACAGCAACTGGACTGGAGCAGCCCTCAAAAGAAACCTAGGATCACTACAGATTAGAAGGGCTCATCTCTTGGTGTTCACTCATTGAACCCTAAATCCAGTAATTTCATGTCCTTTTTAAGTGAAGTGAAGAGAAAGGCTAGATATTTAGTCAACTTTTGTAATTGCTTGGCTGGGAATTTGAGGTACTGCACACAAGGGACAGGTGCCAACATTAATAACAGAAACCAAGAGGAGTCCACCCAAATATAAGGTGTATATACCAGGACACATCAACCTAGAAGTAAAACTAGGATGACAAGAATAACCACACACAACATGTCACTGACTCTTGTCTCTCCGCAGGATACCATATCTTCCAATCCCATGAACAATGTTATTCTTCACCTCCCCCATTATTTCTTGCATCTCACAGGGCATCTGATGAGGGCTCACACTCACCATTGTGCTTTCAGTGACCAACAAGTGTCCAGCGTACAGTTCGTGTTTAATAGATATTTGTGGATAAGTGAATGAAATGAACAAGGACTGTTCAGCAGTCACATGGTACTTGCGGTTTTCTCCTTGCTTGCTCTGGTACCTCAGGTGACCATCTTTGGTAGTTTCTGAAGCCCTGAAAACTGCGTCTGATGGTGGTGCCTTAATCCAGGATTGTTTTGGCTGTAGCTGAGTCTGGAACCATGTTAGGCTGAATAGAAAATAGACTTAGTGCATCCTTGGAGGGGTTTGGAGACTCGTGGACTGTTTGAACTGGAAGAGACAAATCAAGTTTAGCTCCATTCATTACAAACGGGGGAAAAGTGGGTCCCTGAGAGAGGAAGTGATTCACTCAAGGCTACACAGCTTGGGAAGGACTGGGCTGGAGGTAGAACCAGGTGTCTTGCCTCCCAAGACCTTAATATACTTCTATTACATTTCTTGAGACAATTGGCAAAATCTTTGCAAACCAGGAAAATTCATTGTACAGTTGCCATCTGGTTCCTCCAAGTTGGAGGAACATTTAAAAGAATTTTTAAATTTTTTTAATTGAGGTATATTTGACATACAACCTTCCATTAGTTTCAGATGTACAACATAATGATTCGATGTTTGTATATATTGTGAAAGGATCACTAGAATAAGTCTAGTTAACATCCATCACCATACAGAAATATAAATTTTTTTTCTTGTGATGAGAATTTTTAAGATCTACTCTTATTAGCAACTTTCAACTATGCAATACAGTATTATTAACTATGGTTGCCATGCTGTACATTATATCCCCATAACTCATTTATTTTATAACTGAAAGTTTGTACCTTTGACTCCCTTCATCTATTTTGACTGCCCCCCAACCCCCTACCTCTGGCAACAACCAATCTGTTCTCTGTATATATGAGCTTAGCTTTCTTTTTTTTTTTTTAGATTCTACATATAAGTGAGATCATACAGCATTTGTCGTTCTCTGTCTGACTTATTTCCCTTAGCATAATGCCCTCCAAGTCCATCCATGTTGTCGTAAATGGCAAGATTTCATTCTTTTTTATGGCTGAATAATATTAAACTGTATGTATATATGCCACATTTTCTTTATCCTTTCATCCACTGATGGATGCTTAGGTTGTTTCCATATCTTGGCTATTGTAAATAATGTTGCTCTGAACATGGGAGTGCAGATATCTTTTTGAGTTACACAGGAGTGGAATTGCTGGATCATATGATAGTTCAATTTTTAATTTTTTGAGGAACCTCCACACTGTTTTCCATAGTGGCTGCACCAATTTACATTCCCACCAACAGTGCACAAGGGTTTCCTTTTCTCCACATCCTCACCAAGACTAGTTATTTCTTGTCTTGTTGATAATAGCCGTTCTAACAGGTGCGAAGTGATATCTCATTGTGGTTTGATTTGCATTTTCCCTGATGGTTAGTGATGAGCCTCTTTTCATGTACCTGTTGGCCATCTGCATGTCTTCTTTGGAAAAATGTTTATTCAGATCCTCGGCCCATTTTTAAATTGAATTGCTTGTGTTTTTGCCATTGAGATGTATGAGTTCTTTATATATTTCAGATATTAACCCCTTATCAGACATACGATTTGCAAATATTCTCTCCCACTCAGTAGGTTGCCTTATCATTTTGTTGATGGTCTCCTTTGCTGTGCAGATCTTTTTAGTTTGATGTAGTCCCTGTCTATTTTTGCTTTTCTTGCTTTTGCTTTTGGTGTCAAATCTAAAAAATCTTTGCCAAGACTGATGTCAAGGAGCTTACTGACTATGTTTTCTTCTAGGGGTTTTATGGTTTCAGGTCTTATGTTCAGGTCATTAATCCATTTTGTGTTAATTTTTGTGTATGGTGTAAGATAGTGGTCCAGTTCATTCTTTTGCGTGCTCCCATCAAGTTTTCCACGGGGGACACTTTAATGCATTTTCTGAAATCCAGTGAAAGAATGAAAAATGACCCTGCGCAGCAAGAAAATATACTTCTTTCTTCAACATGACAGCTGCTCCAGGACTCCATCAGGATCCCAAGCATCATTTTTAAATCTGGAAAGAACCTTCACTATTTGACTTTTACAGTTGAGGAGACCAAGGGCCCCTTAATGACACTGAGGTTGTAGGTGCACAGCCAGGGTCTAAGCCTTTGCCTTTTAAGACCCAGTTCAGTGATTCCCATTAAACAGGGCTGTCTCACCCAGCCTGCAGAATGCATCCAAGTGGTACAGGAATAATCTGTAGCCTGCTGGGTATATTAATTAAGGGCAATGATGGCTACTCTAACAGATATGATCTCAAACTGGAATGATTTAATGCATTAGAAATTTATTTTTTCACTTGCATAAAGTTCTGATTGGCAGTGGAGGGTGGGGTTTCTGTTCCACACTGTTCCTCAGGGAGCCAGGTTGACAAAGGCCATCTTCAACATAAGGCTTCCATAGTGAGTTGCAAGACTACTGATTACGAGAGAAAAATTGATCACAGAGTCACTGCCACTGACTCTGGCTGGACTTCCAGACTAGGATGGAGGCTTTGGGGATGAGGAGTTATCTACATAATAAAATCTCCATTGCTGCCTAGGGATCTTGGTTGTTTAAGGAGAGGGTAAAAATGGAGTGAACACGAACTCTCCAGGTTGGTCTGCAATCACTTTGGTAATGTGGTATTTATTATACTTCCACACCCTGCCTTGCATCATGGAATTTTGTAATCAGATTCTGATCTTCTTCCTAGTGACTGAACAGCTTGAGCTCGGAGACTCATCCAGGTACTTCTTTATTCCACATCTGTCTTGATACTGAGTACTCAATGATTGGTCCTTGAACTGAAGTTGATAAATATGTGTATTTAGGAATCTATCACATTGAAACTACCTGTATATATAATTTAATTAGAAAAAAATTAGAATTTTTATGGATCAATCAATAAGTGTCCTTTTCTTTTCTTTCTTTCTTTCCTTTTTTTTTCTTTTTTGACTCTAGACTGGTATTGCTGAGGTTCAGTGTTGTGCAGATGGCAGTGACGTAATGTCATGTGCACGTGAGATATGACAAAAGATGTATAGATCCCTGAAAAATATGGGGAAGCAGATATCTTATGAATTATTTTCTAGATGGGTACAAGGCCGCTCCTGCCCAGTGCCATGTAGGCCTTATCCCAAAGGTGCCACAGCCTGTTTATGTCTCTCAGAGCAGGCGGGCAGTGACTGAAGAGGAGAGACAGATTGTAGCACTGAGTGTTTCACGGGATAATCAAACAGAAAGGAGATGACAAGTACAGAAAATCCTTTCTTTTGGACAGATCTTTTCTATTCTTGCCTTAGAAAAATTACTGCTGATTATTGTGTCTTCCTGTGGGACTTGACTCTACTCATAGTCTTGGCAACAGGACAGAAGATTGGAGTAAAAGGCGGTGGTCCAGGGGCTGGCCTGCTGGTGCAAGTGGTTAAGTGTACGTGCTCCGCTTCATTGGCCCGGGGCTCTCAGGTTCCGATCCCGGGCGCGCACTGGCGCACCGCTTGTCAAGCCATGCTATGGCGGCGTCCCATATAAAGTGGAGGAAGATGAGCATGGATGTTAGCCCAGGGCCAGTCTTCCTCAGCAAAAAAGGGGAGGATTGGCATCAGATGTTAGCTCAGGGCTGATCTTCCTCACAAAAAAAAAAACAAAAGGTGGTGGTCCAGCTGGTTTGGAGGTGCTGCTCTTTGTGAGCCACATGCTCCAGTCACATTATCTCTGCTCAAGCAGAGGGAGCAAAATGCTGGAGATTAATACAAAGGACTATCTCTAGGGACATAGCAACAGGCACTGGGTGGCATAGAGCAAAAATAAAAGTGCATATACTCCTGGTCAGAAACCACATGGGCTGAACAAAGAAAAGTCCAGGACGAGATGGCTTCACTGTTGAATTCTACCAAACATTTAAAGAAGAATTAATACACATTTGTCTCAAACTCTTCCAGAAAACAGAAGAGGAGGGAACACTTCCAAACTCATTTTATGTGGCCAGCATTACCTTGATACCAAAGCCATACAAGGACACTACAAGAAAAGAAAATTACAGGCCTATATCCCTGATGAATATTGATGCAAAAATCCTTAACAAAATTTTAGCAAACTGAATTCAACAGTCCATTAAAATAATCATACACAGTGATCAATGGGATTTATTTTAGGGATGCAAGGATGATTCAGCCTCTGCACATCAATCAGTGTCGTATGCCACATTAACAAAATGAAGAATTGAAACCACGTGATCATCTCAATAGATGAAGAGAGGGCATTTGACAAAATTCAACATTGTTTCATGATAAAAACTCTCAACAAACTGGGTATAGAGGGAACATACCTCAATAAAATAAAAGCCAAATAAGACAAACCCACGGCTAACATCATACTCAATGGTGAAAAGCTGAAGACTTTTCCTCAAAGGTCAGGAAAAAGACAAGGATACCCATTCTTGCCATTTTATTTCAACATAGTATTGGGAGTCCAAGCCTGAGCAATTAGGCAAGAAAAAGAATTAAAAGTCATCCAAATTGGAAAAGAAGTAAAATTGTCTCTATTTGCAGATGATATAATATTATACATAGAAAACCCTCAAGACCCCACAAAAAAACTGTTAGAACTAATAAACAAATTGAATAAAGTTGCAGGATACAAAATCAATATACAAAAATCAGTTGTATTTCTATACACTAACAACAGTCTGTCAGAAAGAGAAATTAAGAAAACAACCCAATTTACAATAGCAACAAAAAGAACAAAATACCTAGGAATAAATTTAACCAAGGAGATGAAAGACCTGTATACTGAAAACTATAACACCTTGATGGAACAATTGAAGAAGACACAAAAATGGGAAAGATATTTTGTACTCATGTATTAGAAGAATTAATATTGTTAAAATGTCCCTACTACCCAGAGCAACCTACAATGAGGTCCCTATCAAAATTCCAGTTGCGTTTTTCACAAAAATTAGAACAAAAAGTCGTAAAATTTGAATAAAACCACAGAAGACCCTGAGAAGCCAAAGCAATCTTCAGAAAGAAGAACAAAACTGGAGACATCACACTTTCTGATTTCTAACTATATTACAAAGCTATAGTAATCAAAAGAGTATGGTACTGTCATAAAAACAGACACACATAAAAAAGAAACCATGTGGAATAAAGAACTAGATTGTTTTACAGAGTCCCTACTTTTTAACTAGTTCAAGTCCTTAACTTGAAATTTGGGAAATTTAAGCCAACAATAATATTTAATTATTAAGAAATTTTATATTCTTAACAAACAGAATATTTTATTATTAAGAGATGGATGATTCAGTTCCTAGAGCAGGAATCACATCTTGAGGGTGGACGGGCGAGGGCACTGCTCTCCTTGCTCAGCCCTCAGTGTCCGGGCAGCTCAGCTTCAGCTGCCAAGTCGCCTTTCCCAAAGAATGGGGTTCTGCCTTCTTGTCAAGAACAAAATAGATGCTTAGTAAGTGTAGGCTGTCTTCAGCTTTTACTATATGAATAAATATAAATATAAATTATTAAAAACCCTGGATATTCTGATGTCCACGCTGGTTAGGCAAACTTTGAATGTATATTTGCAACCATTGAATTTTTCACCTAAAGCTCATCTCAGTTCCTTGTTTTATTGCTGTTTTTTTTTTAAAGTAAAAAAAATATACTAGCTGATTTTGGCTTCCCAAAATATGGAAGAGAATTACTTCTCCCTATTCCTCCCACTAGGTGAAACTAAAAACCCTGGACATGATATATAAAAAAAGAAGACTCTGAAAAGTGATGTTATGGGTTGAATTGTGTTTTCCCCAAAAGATATGGTGAAGTCCCAATACCGAGTTCCTCAGAATGTGACTTAATTTGGAAATAAGATTGTTGCAGATATAATTAATTAAATTAAGATGAAGCCATCCAGGAGTAGGGTGGGTCCCTAATCCGATGTAATTGGTGTGCTTATAAGAAGAGGGAAATTTGGACACAAACCCAGATAGAAGAATGCCCTTTGAAGACACGGGCTGAAATTGAAGAGAGGCAGCTGCAAACCAAGGAACACCAAGCATTGACAGCTGCCACCAGAAGCTAGGAAGAGGCAACGAAGGATTGATTCTCCCCTACGTGTTTCAGAGGGACTATGGCCCCTGCCTACACCTTGATTTGGAGCTTCTACCCTCCAGAACAGTGAGAGGATAAATTTCTGTTGTTTTAAGCCACCCAGTTTGTGGTACTTTGTTTCGGCAGCCCTAGGAAATGAATATAGGTGGAGAGAGTAAGGCAGGCCATGTAGGGATCTTGGGACCTGAAGAATGACAAAAAACTGCCTGGGTTTCTTTTTGCCTCATATATGGCAGACTAGTTGCTGGAGATACTGGCAACCTGGAAACACAAATGGGCACAGACAAAAACGAGCCCCAACACATGCGGCTCTCTCTAGCCAAAGAACTAGGAAGGGGCAGCCTAGAAAGAGAAAACACTTTTAAACCTTAACCACAGAGACAGCCAAATGCCACAGAGACGTCTGTCGTCCCACCTCCACCCATGCTAGTCAAGACTACATTGATAATCTGCTGGGTCCCCTCACCAGGCTGTAAGGAAGCGTCCCAATCCCCTGCTGGGATGGTGTTTGAGAGGGTTGAGTTGAGACTTTCATCTTTCCTGGGTGGCAGTGATGTCCATCCCCCAATGCCAGTGATGACAGGGGACCTGACTTCCACCCCACCCAGTGGTAACAAGGTACTCCTCCCTCTCTGTTCAGGATGCTATAACAGAATGCCATGGAGTGGGTGGCTTATACATAGCAGGAATTTAGTTCTCAGAGTTCTAGAGGCTGGGAAGTCCAAGATCAAGGCCCCGGCAGACTGAGTGTTTGGTGAGAGCTTGCTTCCTAGACAGTTGTCTTTTTGCTGTAACCTCACATGGCAGAAAGGATGAGGGAGCTTCTGGGTCATCTTTTATGAGGGCACATAATCCCGTTCTTGAGGGCTCCACCCTTATGACCTAATCGTCTCCTAAAGACCCTGTCTCCTAAAGACTCCAAACACCATCGCCTTGGGCAGTAGGTTTTCAAGATATGAATTTTTGGGGGACACAAACATTCAGTTCACAGCACCCTTCCTGCTGTGTGGTGGCAGAGGAGACCCAGTGCAGAGTCAGGGCTTTCTCCGCTGCCCAGCAGTAATAAGGCCAACAGTCCTTCTCCCTCTGGAGTCAAGTGAGGAACCAGAACTCCTCCCCACCTGGCTCTAGTGAGGTGCCATCCCTCCTTGTCTTTCTTGGTTGATGGACCCATGAAAGGAGAGACCAGCTAAAATAGAAGATTAAAGAAGATCCAGAGTCTCATAACACAACCCTCCAAATGTCTAGGCTCCAAATGAGATCACTCATCATACCAAGAAGCAGGAAAATCTCAATAGGAATGAGAAAAGGCAAGTAGCAGATGCCAGCCCTGAAATGACAGAAGATAGGATTATCTGACAAGGATTTTAAAGCAGCCATCACAAAAATACTTCAATGACCAATTACAAACACACTCAAAACAAATGAAAGAAATGTCTCAGTAAAGTCATAGAAGTCATAAAGAAAAACAAAATGGAAATTTTAGAACTTAAAAATACAATAGCTGCAATAAAAAACTCAATGGATGGGCTCAACAGCAGAATAGAGGGGACAGAAACAAGAATCAGTAAACCTGAATGTAGAAAAATAGCAATTGCCCTCTATGAACAACAGAGAGAAAATAGACTGAAAAAAATGAACAGAGCCTCAGGGAACTGTGACAGTTTAACAAAGGATTAAACATTTGTGGTATTGGAGTCCTGGAAGGAGAGGAGAAAGAAAGGCTGGAAAAATATTTGAAGAAATGATGGTTGGAAATTTGCCAAAATTGGGAAACGACATAAACCTAATGAACTGAGGGAACCTCAAATAAGATAAAGGCAAAGGAATCCAAAGCAAGACACATCATTATCAAACTTTTGAAAGCTAAAAGCAAAGAAAAAAATCTTGAAAAGGATGAGAGAGAACTGACACCTTATCTACAGAAGTAAAACATTCGCATGACAGTTGATTTCTCATCAGAAACCACGGAAGCCAGAAGGAAATGGCACAGAGTTTTTCAGGTGTTAAAAGGAAGGAGTTGTCGACCACAAATTCTATATCCAGTGAAGAGATCCTTCAGGAATGAAGGAGAAACCATGACATTCTCAGATGAAGATAAACAAGAGAATGTGTTGCTAGTAAGCCTATCCTAAAAGAAGAGCTGAAGGACTCTCTGGAAACATAAAGGAAATTAAAAAAGAAGGAATTTTGTAGCACCATGAAGGAAGAAAGAATATGTTAAGCAAAAATATGAGTAAATACAATAGGCTTCCCTTCTCTTCTTGAGTTTTCTAAATTATGTTTGAAGATAGAAGCAAAATGATAACATTGTTTGAGGTGGTTCTGCCTGGAACATGGTAGGAGAGCCATCCTGCAATAATTAGGATGAAAGTCACCAACTAGGGTGGTGGAACAGAGGGAGAACCTGAGTCTTTGAGCAGCAGTTCCATCCCTCAACCCCCTGCCTCCAGATTCCAGGTTCTGTGAGAAAAAAACACTCCCTCAACAATTGGGAGAAGATATTTGCAAACCATACATCTGATAAGGAGTTAATCTCCAAAATATATAAAGAACTGATGCATCTCAACAAGTAAAAAAGTAACAACCCAAATAAAACATGGGCAAAAGACCTGAACAGACATTTCTCCAAAGAAGATATACAGATGGCCAACAGACACATGCAAAGATGTTCAACATCATTAACTATCAGGGAAATGCAATCCAAAACAACGAGATATCACCTCACGCCCGTCAGAATGGCTATAATTAACACGTCAGGAAACAACATGTGTTGGAGAGGATGTGGAGTGAAGGGAACTCTCATACACTGCTGGTGGGAGTGCAAACTGGTGCAGCCACTATGGAAAACAGTATGTAGATTCCTAAAAAAATTAAGTATAGAACCACCATATTATCCAGCTATTCCACTGCTGGTTCTTTATCCAACGAACTTGAAAACACCAATGTGTAAAGATACATGCACCCCTGTGTTCATTGCAGCGTTATTCACAATAGCCAAGACTTGGAAGCAACCTAAGTGCCCATCAAGGGACGAATGTATAAAGAAGATGTGGTATATATACACAATGGAATACTACTCAGCCATAAGAAACGACGAAATCCAGCCATCTGTGACAACATGGATGGACATTGAGGGTATTATGCAAAGGGAAATAAGTCAGAGAGAGAAGGTCAAATACTGTATGATCTCATTCATTAAGTAGTAGATAATAACAACAAACAAACACATAGAGACAGAGATTTGATTGGTGGTTACCAGAGGGGAAGGGGGGGAGGGAGGAGGGTGAAAGGGATAATTAGGCTCATGTGTGTGGTGATGGATTGTAATTAGTACTTGGATGGTGAACGTGAGAACATGATGTAATCCATGCAGAAATAGAAGAATAATGATGCACACCTGAAATTTATACAATGTTATAAACCAATGTTACCACAATAAACCAAAAAAAAAAAAAAAACAAAACCAAAAAACAGAAAACAAAAAAACACTCCCTCATGTCACCAGGCTTCTCTGGTAAGATTCCAACTCTGTGCAGCCAAATGAGATTCTAACTTTCTGATATTTCTCTTAGAGTTCTGCATTGAGGATTAGAAGTGAGTTTGGTCTCTACCTTTCTTCATGTTCAGTCTTTGATTTTGATTTTGGGATTATCCTTGCCCCATGACATGATTTATGTTTCTAAATAATGGTCATTTACCCTTTATTACTATTGTCTGGACAATTTTTTTTAAATATAGGGAATTTTTTGAGGTTTTGGTAAAACTTAACCATACATTTATCTGGACCTGGACTTTGATTAAGCAAACTTACTGTAACAACAGTGTTTGGAGACAATCAAAGAAGTTTGAATAGAAAATTTGGTGTTAGATAATATTAGAGCATTACTTTTAATTCTGTATCTTAGTAGCATGGTGGTTATTTAAAAAAAAAAAAATCCATATCAGTTAGCAATGTACTGAAATCCTTAACAGATTGGCTTCAAAATACTCCAGTGTGTGTGTGTGTGTTTTATCTATCTTTGTACATGGTTGACTATTACATTTCTATAAACATTAAAATTGAAAATTAAAAAGAAACAATGTCACATCGCTGACTGACTCACTATACTGAAGTCAAGGTGCAGTTATGATATTCTGTCAGTAGACGGCGGTGTTGTATAAGCCAACAAGCCTACGTATGCCTAATGAGTCTGTCAGGGACCATTGAGGTCTCTAGGTAAGAAAAGCAATGCTATTACAAGCCAGGTCAGACACCAGTGTTTTTAGACAAAAGGTCATGGTAAGATTTGCAAAGCAACAAAACAAGTACAGAGCAATCTTAAATTATTATTATTATATTTTTGTTGAGGTAACATTGGTTTATAACTTATATAAGTTTCAGGTGTTCAACATTATAATTCCACATCTGTATATACTACAGCATGCTCTAGTTTCCATCTGTCATCATACAATTGACCCCCTTGACCCATTTTTTCCTTCACCCAGCCTCCTTCCCCTCTGATAACCATCAACCTGTTGTCTGCTTCTATGAGTTTGTTTTTGTTTTGATTTGTTAGTTTGTTTTTTTATATTCCACATATAAGTGAAAATCATATGGTTTTTGTCTTTCTCTGTCTGACTTATTTCACTTAGCATAGTACACTCAAGGTCCATTCATATTATCACAAATGGCAAGATTTCATCTTTTTTTTTTATAGCTGAGTAGTATTCCATTGTATATATATATGCACCACATCTTTATCCATTCATCTGTCAATGGGCACTTGTATTGTTCCCACATTTTGGCTACTGTAAATAAGGCTGCAGTGAACACAGGAGTGCACATATCTTTTCGAATTAGTGTTTTCAGGGTCTTTGGATAAAAGACTTTCACCAGAAGTGGAATAGCTGGATCATATGACAGTCCTATTTTTAATTTTTTGAGGAATCTCCATACTGTTCTCCCTAGCGGCTGCACCAATTTACATTCCCACCAACAGTGCACAAGGTTTCTTTTTCTCCACATCCTCTCCAACACTTGTTATTTCTTTTCTTTTTGATAATAGTCATTCTAATTGGCATGAGGTGATATCTCATTTTGGTTTTGATATGCATTTCCCTAATGATTACTGATGTTGAACATCGTTTCATGTGCCTGTTGGCCATTTGTGTGTCTTCTTTGGAAAAACGTCTGTTCATATCCTCTGCCCATTTTTTAATCATGTTTTTTGCTCTTTTGCTGTTGAGATGTATGAGTTCTTTATATATTTTTGAAATTAACCTCTTATCAGATATATGATTTGCAAATATCCTTTCCCCATTCAGTAGGTTGTCTTTTTATTTTGTTGATGGTTTCCTTTGCTGTGCAGAAGCTTTTAGTTTGATGTAGTCTCATTTGTTTGTTTTTTCTTTTGTTTTCCTTGCCTGAGGATATGTATTTAAAAGATACTGCTAAGTCTGATGTCAAAGAGTGTACTGCCTATGTTTTATTTTAGGAGTTTTATGGTTTTGGGTCTTACATTCAAGTCTTTAATCCACTTTGAATTAATTTTTGTGTATAGTGAAAGATAGTGATCTAGTTTCGTTATTTTGCATGTGGTTTTCCAGTTTTCCCAGCACCATTTATTGAAGAGATTTTCCTTTTTCCATTATGTATTCTTGGCTACTTTGTCATAAATTTGTTGCTCATATATGTGTTGTTTTATTTCTGGGCTCTCATTTCTGTTCCATTGCTCTGTGTGTCTGTTTTTCTGCCAGTATCATACTGTCTTGGTTACTATAACTTTGTAGTATAGTCTTAAATCATAGATTGTGATAACTCTGGTTTTGTTCTTTTTTCTCAGAATTGCTTTGCGGCCTTTTGTCATTCCATTCAAATTTTAGGATTTTTTGTTCTATTTCTCTGAAAAATGCCATTGGAATTTGGATAGGGATTGCATTGAATCAGTAGATTGCTTTAGGAAATATGGACATTTTAACCATGTTAATTCTTCCATTCCATGAGCACAAAATATCTTTCCATTTCTTTGTGTCTTCTTCAGTTTCTTTCACTAACATCTGATAGTTTTCAGTGTACAGGTCTTTCACCTCCTTGCTTAAATTTATTTCTAGTTATTTTATTCTTTTTGTTGCAATTGTAAATGGGATTGTTTTCTTACTTTCTCTTTCTGATGGTTTGTTGTTAGTGTATAGAAATGCAATAGATTTTTGTATATTGATTTTGTACCCTGCAACTTCACTGTATTCATTATTTCTAATAGTTTATTTTTGTGGAGACTTTAGGGTTTTCTATATATAACATTATGCCATCCATAAATAGTGACAGTTTTACTTTTTTTTCCAATTTGGATCCCTTTTATTTCTTTCTCTTGCTTGTTTTCCCTGCCCAGGACTTCCAATACTATGCTGAATAAAGGTGGCAAGAGTGAGTATCCTTGTCTTGCTCCTGATCTTAGAGGAAAACTTTCAATTTTTCGCCATTGAGTATGATGGTGGCTGTGTGTTCGTCACGTATGGCCTTTATTGTATTGAGGTACTTCTATTCCCATTTCATTGAGAGTTTTTGTCATAAATGGATGTTGAATCTTGTCAAATTTTTTTTTGGATCTTTTGAGATGATCATATAATTTTTATCTTTCATTTTATTAATGTGGTGTATCATCTTGATTGATTTGTGGATGTTGAACCATCCCTGAATCCCTGGAATAAATCCCACTTGATCATATTGTATGATCCTTTTAACATATTGTTGTATTTGATTTGCTAGCATTTTGTTGAGCATTTTTGCATCTCTGTTCATCAGTGATATTGGCCTGTAATTCTTTTTTTGTCTTGTCCTTGTCTGGTTTTGCTATCAGGATAAAGTTGGCTTCTTAAAATGAGTTAGGAAGCATTCCCACCTCTTTAATTTTTTGGAAGAGATTGAGAAGGTTCATTATTAAAACTTCTTTGAATGTTTCATAGAATTCACCAGAGAAGCTGTCTGGTCCTGGACGTCTGTGTTTTGGGTGGTTTTTGATTACTGCTTTGATCTCCTTACTAGTGGTTGGGCTATCAAGTTTTCTATTTCTTCTTGATTCAGTCTTGAAAGGTTGTATGATTCTAAGAATTTATCCATTTCTTCTAGAGTTTCTAATCTGTTGCCATATAGCTGTTTATAGTATTTTCTTATAATCCTCTGTGTTTCTGTGGTATCCATTGTAATTTCTCCTCTTGTGTCTGGTTTTATTTGTTTGAGTCTTCTCTCTTTTTTTCTCAGTAAGTCTAGTTAATGGTTTGTCAGTTTTGTTTATCTTTTCAAAGAACCAGCTCTTACTTTCATTGACCTTTTCTATTGTCTTTTAGTCTCTAGTTCATTTATTTCTCCTCTGATTTTTATTATTTCCTTCCTTCTACTGACTTTGGGCTTTGTTTCTTCTTCTTTTCTAGTTTCTTTAGGTGTGATGTTAGATTGTTTATTTGAGAATTTTCTTGTTTCTAAAGGATGCCTGTATTGCTATCTATTTCCTCCCATTTTGGGACCACTTTTGCATCCCATAGATTTTATTAAGTCATATTTTCATTTTCATTTGTATCCAGGTATTTTTTCAATTCTCCTTTGATTTCTTCATTGATCCAATAGTTGTTCAGTAGCATGCAGTTTAGTTTCCACATATTTGTTACTTTTCCAGCTTTCTTCTTGTAGTTCATTTCTAGTTTCACACTGTTGTGATCAGAAAATGTGCTTGATATGATTTCAATCCTCTTAAATTTCCTGAGACTTCTTTTGTTTCCCAAGATAAATCTGATATGATATATGGCCTATCTTGGAGAATGTTCCATGTGCACTTGAGAAGAATGTATATTCTGTTGATTCAGATGGAACGTTCTCTCTCTCTCTATTAAGTCCATTTGATCTAATGTTTCATTTAAGGCCAGTGTTTCCTTGTTGACTTTCTGTCTGGATGATCTATCCATTGATGTAAGTGGGTGTTAAAGTGCCCCATACTATTATCGTATTGCTGTCAATTTCTCCTTATAGGTCTGTTAAAAGTTGGTTTATATACTTTGGTGCTCCTATGTTAGGTGTGTATATATTAATAAACGTTATGTCTTCTTGAAGGATTGTCCCCTTTATCATTATATACTGTCCATCTTTCTCTCTTGTTACCTTTTTTGGCTTGAAGTCTGTTTTGTCTGATATAAGTATAGCTATATCCACTTTCTTTTGGTTGCCATTTGCTTGGAGTATCATCTTCCATCCTTCACTCTGAGCCTGTGTTTGTCTTTAGAGCTGAGATGTGTTTTCTGGAGGCAGCATATTGTTGGGTCTTGTTTTTTTTTTTTTTTTTTGGTAAGGAAGATTAGCCCTGAACTAACATCTGTTGCCAATCCTCCTTTTTTTGCTGAGGAAGATTGGCCCTAGGCTAACATCTGTGCCCATCTTTCTCTACTTTATATGTGGGATGCCTGCCACAGCATGGCTTGATAAACGGTGTGTAGGTCCGTGCCCAGGATCTGAACCTGTGAACCCCGGGTTGCCAAAGCAGAGCACACAAACTTAACCACTACACTGGCACTGGGTGTTGATTTCAATCCATTCCACCACACTGTGTCTTTTGACTGGTGAATTCAATCCATTTATGTTTAGGGTGATTATTGATATATGAGGACTTAAAGCTGCCATTTTGTCTTTGTTTTCTGGTTGCTCTATATTTCCATTGTTTCTTTTCACTTGTGTTTCTGTCAGCCACTTCAGTTTGATGATTTTCTATAATGTGTTTCTCAGTTTCCTCTTTTTATTATGTTTGTGTCTCTGCTCTAGATTTGTTTTGTGGTTACCACGAGGTTTGTGTAAAACATCTCATAGGTATAATAGACCTTTTTCTGCTGATAGCATCTTATCTCCATTTGCCTATACAGGTTCCATTCTTTTCCTCCTCCTCTTCTATGTTTTTGTTGTCAGAAATTATCCCTTTTCATGTTGTGAGCTCATTACCATATTGAAGTAGCTTTAGTTATTTTTTAATGCTTTTTCCCCCTTTAACCTTCATACTATAATTAAGAGCTTAACAATCTTTACTTATTTAAAAAATTATGTGATTTACAAAAGTCTTATAGAGAATTTAGGCAGAATAGTAAAATAAAACAAAAACCCTGTAAACCTGTAAACTTATTATACCTGTGTAAACACTTTAGTATCTGTCTCTCTCTCTATGTCCACCTCTATCACATCTACATATCTGTATTTTTAACATATATGTCTCTACCTCTATCTATCTGTCTTTCTATCTATTTACTCTTATGAATGATTTTGGACTTTGATTTCATAAAGAGCATCATTTTTAGTTGATGTAGTTCAATCTCTAGGAAGAGCTGTATATTTTAATTGATTTTCTTACTCTAACAATCAACAACATTACACAGATGGTAAACTATTCCTTCAACCAATACCACTGTATTTTAACTTAAATTAACTTAGGTTATCTAAAATAGCTTTAAGGAGTGGCTGTGGACTATGATATATAGAAATAGTACAGACCCCGTCAGCAGACCAACACATTAGACTCCTTTCTTGTATGATTGTGGACAAATTACGTATCTTTTTGAATCCCAATTTTGTTATTTAAATAAAGTCTACACTATGATCATCCTTATGAAGTAATGAAATGTAAAATTAGACAATTAATGTAAAAGAGCTAGTTTCCTTTCTCAGCAGGTCAAGATGACTCTAGAATTTGTGTAAAAGTTAGTCTATTTATATTTTGCCTCTTTACCCCAAAATATTTGAATTTAATTAAAAATTTGTAAGGAAATTAGAGGAGCCGGCCCAGTAGCACAAGCGGTTAAGTGCGTGCTCTCCATTGCGGCGGCCTGGGGTTCACCAGTTCGGATCCCGGGCGCACACTGACGCACTGCTTGGCAAGCCATGCTGTGGTGGCATCCAATATAAAGTGGAGGAAGATGGGCACGGATGTAGCCCAGGGCCAGTCTTCCTCAGCAAAAAAAGAGGAGGATTGGCAGATGTTAATGCAGGGCTGATCTCCTCACAAAAAAAAAAAAAAGGAAATTAGAAAAATAAGAATAAAAAGAGAGAAACCAAATTGAGA